>NW_012101354.1:2433075-2436706 GCF_000951045.1 Mandrillus leucophaeus | reverse complement strand
TAGGCTTAAAATTTGGTGCCATCTGGTCACCAAATCCTTTTTATTCTTTATTTGGAATATCTCTTAAAATCCATTTCTTCCTATCCATTCCATTGCCACCAGTCTGCTCTAGACTTCACTGTACCAATAGTCTCTCTTGCTTCTAATCCCTTTTCGCTGATAACCAGGTTAATTTTCCTAGAACAGTGCTTTGCATATCATATCCTATTCAAATTCTTCAATGGCTCTCCAATGCTTTGAGAAGAAAGTCCAAAATCTTTAATCACAGTCTCTATTTTTCCCTGTGCTCCCCTGCATGATCCCTCTGGTGCAGTTTTTTGTTTTTTGTTTTTTGTTTTTTTTGACTCCTTAACACTACACCTTTTTGCTCCTAAGCTCTTGTTCAAACCTTTCCTGCTTTGCTTCTGTTATCTAAACCCTGCCCTCTTTCAATGACTAACTCAAGTTCATCCTATCATTCTTTCTGTTAAACATGATCTATACGCTCAGTGTTTGGCCCTTTACTCCATTAAATGGAATCATGTACATAAAACACCTAGTGCAGGGTTTGGGGCCTGGTGGGGTGGCTCACGCTTGTAATCCTAGCACTTTGGGAGACCAGCCTGGGCAACGTAATGAAACTACTAAAAATACAAAAAATTAGTCTCTACTAAAAATACAAAAAATTAGCTGGGCATGGTGGCATGTCCCTGTAATCCCAGTTACTTGGGAGGCTGAGGTGGAAGGATCACCTGAGCCCAGGAGGTCCAGGCTGCAGTGAGCTATGATCATGCCACTGCATTCTAGCCTGGGCAACAAGAGTGAGACTCTGCCTCAGAAAAACAAACAAAAACAAAAAACACCCACCTAGTACAGGGTTTAGTATATAGTAGGCTCTCAAAAATGTTACTCTTCAGCTGATCCAATGGTAGTGGTTAACAGAATTTATTAACATCAGTTCCTCTCCCTTCCTTTCTTTCAACATATCTTAATATATATATATATTTTTTGAGACGGAGTCTCGCTCTGTCACCCAGGCTGGAGTGCAGTGCCACCATCTCAGCTCACTGCAACCTCCACCTCCCAGGTTCAAGCAATTGTCTTGCGTTAGCCTCCCAAGTAGCTGAGACTACAGGCAAGCGCCATCACACCCAGCTGATTTTTTGTATTTTTAGTACAGACAGGGTTTCACTGCGTTAGCCAAGATGGTCTCGATCTCCTGACCTCGTGATCCACCTGTCTTGGCCTCCCAAAGTGCTGGGATTACAGGCGTGAGCCACCGCGCCCGGTGTATCTTCAAATTTTATTGTATTTGATTCCCACGACAAATTTTGTGAGACTGACAGGGCAAAATTAGTCCCATTTTAGACATGAGGAAATAGAGTGAGTCTGGCAACGGCCAGATAGTAAATATTTTAGGCTTTGTAGGCTTTATGTCTCTATTGCAACTACCCAACTCGGCCATTGTAGCCCAAAGCAGCCATACGTAACACACAGACAAATAAGCATGACTGTAGTTCAACAGTCTTATTTACAAAAACGGGTGGAGCAGGATTTCACCTGTAGACAGTCTCCAGACCCCTGATTTTAAATGACTTATTCAAGGTCACAGGCCTGATGAGTATTAGAATTGAGATAGAATCCAGATCTCCCAACTTTGAAGCCAGTGCCTTTCACCACATTACGCTGTGGCATATTTTATTTACTATTTGTTTGTTTATTTTTTGAAATGGAGTTTCACTCTTGTTGCCCAGGCTGGAGTGCAATGGTGCGATCTTGGCCCACTGCAACCTCCACCTCCCAGGTTCAAGTGATTCTCCTGCCTCAGCCTCCCAAGTAGCTGGGATTACAGGCATGCAGCACCACGCCTGGCTAATTTTGTATTTTTAGTAGAGACAGGGTTTCACCATGTTGACCAGGCTGGTCTCGAATTCCTGACCTCAGGTGATCTACCCGCCTCAGCCTCCCAAAGTGCTGGGATTACAGGCGTGTGCCACCGTGCCCGGCCCTATTTATTTATTTGTTTGTTTGTTTATATTTAATTTTTCGAGACAGGGTCTCACACTACTGCCCAGGCCAGGGTGCAGTGGTGTGATCACAGCTCGCTGCAGCCTTGACCTCCCAGACTCAGGTGATCCTCCCCCTCAGCCTCCCAAGTAGCTGGGATGACAAGTCATGCCACCATACCCAGCTAATTTCTGTATTTTTTGTAAAGATAGGAGTTTTGCTTTGTTGCCCAGGCTGGTCTCGAACTCCTGGGCTCAAGTGATCCACCAGTGTTGGCCTTTCAAAGTGCTGGGATTACAGGCGTGAGCCACCGTGCCCAGCCCACATAATTTATTTTGTGTTTATTATATACTACCTCGTTTTAGTATCTTTTATGTCTATATACTATCTCCTAGTGGTCCAGGAGGCACCAGAGTGGTATCAACAGTATCTGACACAGAGTAGTCATTCAGTGAAAGTTTATTGACAAACATAATAATGTCGCAATCTAGTTCTATTTCGTTACTTTGGACCTGGCTTACTCTGAGGTGGGCTTAAGTGTTTGTGTGAGTTATTAGCATTAACTGAGGAGGATGCACACGCCTGTGCGTGTGTGTGTGTGTGTGTGCGCGCGCGCGCGCTCACTAAGGGAGGTACGTTTCCCACAGCCATTAGATGTTAACTTACGTGCATAACCATAAATGGATATGTATAGGTAGCAAACAAGTAAGAGGACGGGTGTCTCCACAGTGGAGAAGAAATTTAAAAGGAGCTTTTTCAGTAGGTCTCACTAGCACAAAAAGGCATAGAAGCTGACATAATTTTGTAGTCTAAACCCTGCAGGTGTTTCCCATATATTTATTGGTTTCACTTTATGTAGTTAAATTAGTGGGAAGATGATATAGGAAACTCACAGTGTGTTTATTTCTTTTCCTTAGCACTTAGGCAGACGACGTGTATGAATCAATCTATTTTTCGTCCAGAGAGATTTCAAAGAGTCTGTTCTTTCCTAAGAAAAGACAGGAAGCATCCTCAGGAAGCGCCTACTTCTCTCGTTTTCCATCGAGAAAGAGGAATGGCTCAAATATTTATCAAGGATTTCACAGGATTAAGGCGTATGAAATGGGGCTGACCTTCTCAGAGGCCGAAGGACTTCGACTCCATGAGAGGGCGAGAAACGTGTTTCGGGGGAATTTAAAAAGTCAATTAGTATTTTGCTTTGTCAGGTGTAGAGTCCAGGCCCGGGGAAGAGCGGCAGCCAAGCGAGGCCATAAAGGACGTTGCTATGGTTTCCACGCACGTCGTCTCCCTCAGCCTGTTTCTTTGCGCGGCGCTGGCGATTGCGTAGTTTCCGCTTCCAGTAGTGAGGAGGCCAGGTGAGGAGCTGTGCAGGGTTTGGGTGAAGGAAGGCTGGCTTGGCGAGAGGGCAGGTTTGCGGGCTTTCGCCTACTTTTCCAAAGACCAACAAAGAGCCCTTTCCTAACTCTCAACCCAACCAATTTTGGAACTATGCGGTGGTTGGGACCCTGTGGCGCTTCTTTGTCGCTCCTGTCCTTCCCATGCCCGGCTACCATCTCTTTTCTTCTCTATGCGAGGGTTTGAATTGGCAGTGAGAATGAGAGATAACGATTCGCGTCTACTTTCTAGGGTGACTTCTGTGTGCTCC
>NW_012101354.1:2429928-2432105 GCF_000951045.1 Mandrillus leucophaeus | reverse complement strand
TGGAGCCTCTCTCTCACCCAGGCTGGAGTGCAGTGGCACAATCTCGGCTCACTGCAAGCTCCACCTCCCGGGTTCATGCCATTCTCCTGCCTCTGCCTCCCGAGCAGCTGGGACTACAGGTGCCCGCCACCACACCCGGTTAATTTTTGTATTTTTAGTAGAGACAGGGTTTTACCTTGTTCGCCAGGATGGTCTCGATCTCCTGACCTCAAGTGATCCACCCGCCTCTGCCTCCCAAAGTGCTGGGATTACAGGCTGAGCCACTGCGCCCGGCCCCACTTTTTAAATTGAGACAAGGTCTTGCTGTGTCGCTCAGTAACCCTCCTGCCTCAGTCTCCTGAGTAGCTGGGTCTAGCCGCGCACGCCACCACCGCAGTTACTTTTTGTATTTTCTGTACAGAGGGAGTCTCGCCATGTTGCCCGAGCGTAATCACTCCTTTTATGAAGAACCTGAATTCTTTCGAAGACTTAAAAAAGAGCCCAAAGGGAAAATCAGGATGTGAAATTGCTAGGAAGCAGGAACATAGTATGATAAATAGAAAGTTGAGAGAGGTATTGGTGTGGGACAAAGCTAAAGGAAATGGTAAATTCAGCTTGGGATCCTAGAGAAGCAGGCCAAAGATGGGAAAGCTGGCTGGGTGGGATGACTCACACCTGTAATCCTAGCATTTTGGGAGGCCCAGTAAGGGAGGATTGCTTTTTGCCAAGAGTTCAAGACCAATCTGGTAAACATAGCAAGAGCCCATTTCTAAAAATATTAAATAAGAAGAAAGGGAAAAAAAAGAAAGATAGGAAAGCTTACAAGTTTTGAGGAAAGATACAGCATAAGGAAAAATACATAAATGGAAACGAACTAGCTGGGGTGGAGGAGCTTTATAGCTTTATTGAAAATTTTTGAATGCCAGGCTGAAAGATGTAGAAGAGCCCTAATAATACTTTTTTTTGCTCTGTTGCCAGGCTGGAGCACAGTGGCGCAGTCTTGACTCACTGCAACCTCTGCCTCCTGGGTTCAAGTGACTCTCCTACCTCAGCCTCCCGAATAGCTGGGACTACACGTGCCCGCCACCATGCCTGGCTGATTTTTGTATTTTTAGTAGTGACGGGGTTTCACCATGTTGTCCAGGATGGTCTCAATCTCCTGGCCTTGTGATCTACCCGCCTCAGCCTTCCAAGATGCTGGGATTACAGGCGTGAGCCGCTGCACCCGGCCCAGCCCTAGTAATACTTTACCACTGATTTCTCAAGCAAAAAGTTCTTAGTCTTCCCTTCTCACCAGTTGTGTGGATTTTGACTTTCTGGTATGACTCACTCATTTTCTTTCCCCAGTGTGAAGTAACTTTTGGAGAAACAAACGCTTGTTGAGTTGAATTATCAAATAATTGTAAGGAAGGGGCTCCTGTAGTCCCAGCTGCTCCAGAGGCTGAGGCAGGAGGATTGCTTGAACCCAGGAGTCCAAGACTGTAGTGTGAGTGCACTCTTGTGCCTGTGAATAACCACTCCACTGTAACCTAGGAAGCATAGTGAGACCACGTCTCTTAAAAAAAAATGTAGGAAAGATACTGCCTTAAGGCCTTTAATGTGGTAGCTTTATTTCACAAGTAAGGGAAGCCTTGGAAGATCAGATTATCTTTATTGGGTTATGCAATTACTGAATGGTGGAGAGGATCCTAAAGCACATCTTTTGAATGCAATGTTCTTTAATAATAGATTATTTACTAGTCTTACTAGAAATGGAGAGACTTACGGTAGTTCATTTTCCAATTTAGAATCCTTATCTTATCATTTCAGTAGGTGTAGCTTTAAAAAAAAAACCCAGAATCCTCATCTGATTGGGTTTAAATATCGGTAGGGTTCTTGAGGACTGAGAGGGCAAAGGAAAGGGAACCTAGTTCTTAGCAAAGCAGAGAGTTCTAGGTGTAGAAGGTCGGATGGCAGAAGACCACAGTTAGTGAGGAAAAAAATGCTGTCAGAAGCTGTGTAAATGAGAAGCAGTTCCAGGCTCAGAATGGTTTATGTCTTTTAAAAGGATCTTGTCTTAGGGTCAGGCGTGGTGGCTCATGCCTGTAATCCCAGCACTTTGGGAGGCTGAGGCGAGTGGATCACCTGAGGTCAGGAGTTCAATACCAGCCTGGCCAACAGGGTGAAACCCCGTCTCTACTAAATATATAAAATTAGCC
>NW_012101354.1:2420039-2429283 GCF_000951045.1 Mandrillus leucophaeus | reverse complement strand
GGATTACAGGCATGCGCCACCACACCTGGCTAATTTTCTATTTTCACTAGAGATGGGGTTTCTCCGTGTTGGTCAGGCTGGTCTCAAACTCCTGATCTCATGTGATCCACCCACCTTGGCCTCCCAAAGTGCTGGGATTACAGGCTTGAGCCACTGCACCCAGCCTAAAATGAACGTCTTTATAGGTAACATCCAGACCCTGTAGTGAGTTATCTAGTGAGATGAATGTTGAATTTAGGAAAAGGCATGTGTTATGTATAACTTCACTCTTTTTTTCTGACTTCTCCCTGTAAATCTTTTTCTGTATGATTTATTTTGGTAGATTTAGATGGGTCTTCTGGCCATGGTTGTTGAGATGTTTATATTATTGAAAGATCAAAGGATAGCTGTTACTTAATGGTAAACAAATTTCCAAAAGGCTCTGTTTTAGTTCCCTTATTCCTAAAGTGTAGCTAACACAAAAACAAGAATTTTGTTTTTAGAAAATTAGCTACTTTGACAAAGAACAACAAAATTTGTGGTATAGTATTATTTACTGAACCACTTCTTTTATTTATTTATTTATTTATTTGAGATGAAGTCTCCCTCTGTCGCCCAGGCTGGAGTGCAGTGGTGTAGTCTCAGCTCACTGTGACCTCCGCCTCCCAGGTTCAAGCGATTCTCCTGCCTCAGCCTTCCGACTAGCTGGGACTACAGGCGCATGCCACCACCCCAGCTAATTTTTTGTATTTTTAGTAGAGACGGGGTTTCACCGTGTTAGCCAGAATGGTCTCGATCTCCTGACCTCGTGATCTGCCCGCCTCGGCCTCCCAAAGTGCTGGGATTACAGGCATGAGCCACCATGTCCAGCTGAACCACTTCTTACAGTTGTATCAGGAGAGTAGTGGCTGGGTGCAGTGCCTCACTCAAGTATTCTCAGCACTTTGGGAGGCAGAGGAAGCTGGATCTCTTGAGGCCAGGAGTTCAAGACTAGCCTGGCCAACATGGCAAAACCCGGTCTTTACTAAAAATACAAAAATTAGCTGTGCATGGTGGCACAGGTCTGTAATCCCAGCCACTCGGGAGGCTGAGGCAGAAGAACTGCTTGAACCTGGGAGACAGAGACTGCAGTGATGCCCCATATCATATATGGAATGCATCCCCATTTACACTTACAATTTGAAACAAAGAATCTGAGAAACAAAATATTTCTCATCTCCTTCCTGATTATCTCTTCATTGATACCAGGTTTGCAGAAAACATAAGGCCAGCTCTTATCTTTTGAGAGAAGACTCTCTTCTTACTTCTTTGTCTAAGGTTGTCTATACGCCTTTATATATGCCTCTTTTAAAAATCCTTTCAGCCACTATATTTTTAATTTAATCAACACTTAGTTTTTGCTTTTCCTGGTTTTTTTTCTGTTTTTTGTTTGTTTGAGACGAAGTCTCGCTCTTGTCCCCCAGGCTGGAGTGCAATAGCGTGATCTAAGCTCACTGCAACCTCCGCCTCCTGGGTTCAAGTGATTCTCCTGCCTCAGCCCCTCAAGTAGCTGGGATTACAGGCGCCTGCCACCATGCCTGGCTAGTTTTGGTATTTTTAGTAGAGACAGGGTTTCACCATGTTGGCCAGGCTGGTCTCGAACTCCTGACGACCACAGGTGATCCACCCATCTCGGCCTCCCAAAATGCTGGAATTACAGGCGCACATACTACTTTTATGGAATTACAGCACCCAGCGCACATACTACTTTTATGGTTCTCTTGTTATTGATGACTGGCATTTTGCACATACCTATTTCCTGGGTGGAAGTGTTAATATTAGACAGCAGGAGAGTGGTCAGTGTGACACCCTGTGGTTTCAACCCTGGCTGCCTATTAGGATCACCTGGGGAACTGTCAGGAAAACAAAACTAATGTCAGGGCCCAATCTGAGATGAATTAGAATCTCCAGGGGTTGGCACCTGGCTGGCAGCATTTTAAAAAACATACCATGAGATTTCACCAGGATTGAAAATTATTATAATAGACTTGTAGCCTCCTGGCCGGGCACCGTGACTCATGTCTGTAATCCCAGCACTTTGGGAGGCTGAGACAAGTGGATCATTTGAGGTTAGGAGTTCGAGACCAGCCTGGCCAACATAGTGAAACCCCGTCTCTACTAAAAACATAAAAATTAGCCGGGTATGGTGGTGCATGCCTGTAATCCCAGCTATTCAGGAGGCTGAGGCAGGAGAATTGCTTAAACCCAGGAGGGGAGGTTGCAGTGAGCCGAGATCGCACCATTGCACTCCAGCCTGGGTGACAGAGTGAAACCCTGTCTCAAAAAAACAAAAGACTTGTAGCCGCCTTAAGGACAGAAACTTATGCTTTTTCATTTGTATATCTCTTGGATTTACCAAAGTGTCTGGCACATCCAAAGCTCTCATTAAATGTCTTCTTAATGAACACAAATATTCCTTTATCTTTTTTGTCACTTCCTTATTTAATGTTTGTCAAACTTTTCCACTGAAGTGTCGTTAACAGCACAGGAGTGTGAATGAACTATAGGGGTTCTGCTACTATAAGCAAACATGGAATTTCTTTGAAGTTTCCCTAAATTAAAATTTAAGGTGAACTTCGTATTCGCTGCCATTGCATCTGTTTTACGGGTAACACCCCCGCTCCCTTGAGTTAAAATTGGTGCTCCAGGCAGATGCATCAAATTTGTCCAGAAACTCTTGTATCCCTTGGCATTCTGTTAAGTACCCTAGTTAAGAAGCACAGTATTACCTTTTCTTCAGGGATTAAAACACCAAAGTAGGAGTAGAATTTGAAATAAAGCAATTTACATTGCTTAAAAAGAAAAGGGGTTGGCACCTGGCTGGCAGCATTTTAAAAACCATACCAGTCTTAGAATAATTTCCTTTTTTCTGTTTTCTTTTTTTTTTTTTTTTGAGACAGAGTCTCGCTCTGTTGCCCAGACTGCATGGTCTTTGCTCACGGCAACCTCTGTCTCCCAGGTTCAAGTGATTCTCCTGCCTCAGCTTCCCGAGTAGCTGGGATTACAGGCATCTACCACTATGTCTGGCTAATTTTTTGTAGTAGAGATGGGGTTTTACCATGTTGGCCAGGCTGGTCTTGAACTCCTGACCTCGTGATTGGCCCGCCTGGCCTCCCAAAGTGCTGGGATTACAGGCGTGAGCCACCGCGCCCGGCCTCTTAGAATAATTTTCTAGGTAAAGACTTTTAAACTTGTGTATGTGAGCAGACTGATTTTGGAGTGATGCAATCTTCTGTTTTCCTGCTGCCTGTTAATCACATTTGCTGACTGATGCACTTTTCTGTTTCTTCCTTTTCTCTGCTTTTCCCAAATGTCCTGTCTCTAGCCACTTTTTCTGTATTATCTCTCTCACACTCCAACTGTCTTCTGATCTCTTTCAGCTCTCATAGCTGGTAGTTTAAAAATAATTTGCTCGTTCTGTAATTGCTCTCCTAATTACAATAGGTAGGAGAGCAAATGAGTCTAGAGGAAGGTGATTAAAGCTTTACCATGTTTGAAGTACAGAGAGAGTCTTACAAAGAAAACAGCCTATGTGTCTGCCCAGTGAGGCCACCACAAAATGCCTGTTATATAACTGGGGGCCCTCATTGGTGCCCAGGGATGAGGAGGTGGAAAGTGGGGGTTGCTAGGAAGCCCTGCATGATTGACTGGGCCCCAAGCAAAGAAAGGCGAGTACACTGGAAGCATGCCCTGTTGACTCCTTTTACGCCTAGTGGGCTACCTTGTAGGTCCATTGAGTCCTTCTGCATACACGCCTGTCCTGACGTAGACTGGCTACACTGACATGTGAGTCTGCCACCCGCAACTCCCCCCGACTCCAGGCAGCTTGGCTCCTTTTACATAATCATTTGAATTTCACTAAAGCTGGCAGCTGGTTTCTCCTTCAGTATTAGGTTGCCAGGCGCCCAAACTCCAGGCTGATCTGTTTACTCTAAAGCTCTTGATATGCTAGTCCTTGAACTACTTTTGGAAGCAGAAGCATCATTAGTAACACCCTCTCTATTCTTGTGTTTTACAAAGCTCTTCTTACATCCTTTTCTATTAGAGGTAAACTTGAGTAGATACCTCTACTGTAGGAACTCTGGATCATTTGAAGATAATCTGTGCCTTTTTTAGGATGACTAGAACGTGCCAGGTAAGGGAGGGAATCCTCACCTGGCATCTTGGAATTTATTTGGTCTGTGTTTTGGAAGTAAGTAGTACATCCAGGGAATGCCATTTACCAACCCCCATCATTATATTCTTTCTTTTCCCTTCACCATTCTTATGTTCTTTTAGTATTCTTTTTCCTTGTCTTGCCCTTTTGCCTGACAGTACAGGCATTTCCTTGGTAAGATGATCACCTCTGTTTTAGAAGCCTTTTGGAACTCCAGTAGGGTTCCTGAGTCATACTCAACCCCTTCCTCCTCTTGCAGTGTTGTTGCATCCTACTTTTAAACTGTCTGTCATTCTAATAGATTCCTCTTCCTAGGTCATATTTATTCAGGGTCTCTGTCCTTTTTATATTCTCTCAAATCCAGTCTCCTTGTACTTTTTATATTATATATCCAATCTTTTTCTTTCAGGGGCTTTTTTCTATATTTTCTCCAGTATACTACTCTCTAGTCCAAAAAGCAACCTTCATTAGACAGTATTAAACACAAGTCTCAGCAGAAATAAATGTTTACATGCTTAGATCATTTTTTTCTTCCAGTGTCCTGTATCGGCTTCCATTTCTTCTTTATTCTGATTGAAGAGTCTAGCCCAGCTCTTCACTCCCTCTTTTACCCATGGATACTGCAACAATTTGTCTTCTGAAATTGGTGGTTTTTGTTTGAGAAGCAGAATACTGTTGTAGAGCACTTTACTACTGAATTCTGCTTATAGTTCCATTTTGTGATCTTGGGCAGGTCAGCCTCTCTGAACTTCAGTTTCCTAATCTATAAAAAGAGGACATTATTTGCCTAAACACTTTCATAGGAGTGTAGTTACAGATTTGATCTCTAACCTTAGAAAGGACACAACCCAATGAGGGGTTCAATATAATACTGTTTGACCAGTGCTATAAAAGAGACATTAGCCGAGCGTGGTGGTTCACACCTGTAATCCCAGCACTTTGGAAGGCCGAGGTGGGTGGATCACCCGAGGTCAGGAGTTCGAGACCAGCCTGGCCAACATGGTGAAACCCTGTCTCTACTAAAAATACAAAAATTATCCAGGTGTGGTGGTACGCCCCTGTAATCCCAGCTACTTAGGAGGCTGAGGCAGGAGAATTGCTCGAACCTGAGAGGCGGAGGCTGCAGGGAGCCAAGATGGTGACACTGCACTCCAGCCTGGGCAACAGAGCGAGGCCCTGCCTAAAAAAAAAAAGAGAGAGACATTAACAGTGTGCCATGGTGTGGGTTGTCCCTGGACCATCAGCAGCAATATCAGGTGGGAATTGTTAGAAATGCAAATTCTTGGCCCCCTACTCTAGGCATACAGAATCAGAAACTGGCACAGCAGTCTGTGGTGGTCTTTGAAATAGGGTTTCACAGCCGAGCACGGTGGCTCATGCCTGTAATCCCGGCACTTTGGGAGGCCCAGGCAGGCAGATCATGAGGTCAGAAGTTCAAGACCAGCCTGACCAATATGATGAAACTCCGTCTCTACTAAAAATACAAAAATTAGCTGGGCATTATGGTACGTGGCTGTAGTCCCAGCTACTCGGGAGCCTGAGGCAAGAGAATCACTTGAACCCGGGAGGCAGAGGTTGCAGTGAGCCGAGATTGTGCCACTGCACTCCAGCCTGGGCAACAGAGCGAGAGTCTGTCTCAAAAAAAAAAAACAAAAAGCCAGTTGCAGTAGCTCACGCCTGTAATCCCAGCACTTTGGGAGGCTGAGGCAGGTGGATCACCTGAGGTCAGGAGTTCGAGACCAGCCTGGCCAACATGGCGAAACCTTGTGTCTACTAAAAATAACAAAAATTAGCTGGGCCTGATGGCGGGTGCCTGTAATTCCTACTTGGGAGGCTGAGACAGGAGAATTGCTTGAACCCAGGAGGCAGAGGTTGCACTGAGCCGAGATTGCACCATTGCACTCCCGCCTGGGCAACGAGAGCGAAACTCCGTCTCAAAAGAAAGAAATAGGGTCTTGCTTGCCCAGGCTGGAGTGCAGTACCACGATCATGACTCACTGCAGTCTCAATCTCCCAGGTTAAAGCAATTCTCCCATTCTCCCACCTCAGCCTCTCAAGTAGCTGGGAGTGCAGGTGTGTGTGCCACCATGTCTGGCTAATTTTTTATTTTTTGTAGAGATGGGGGTCTCACTATGTTGCTCAGGCTAGTGTCAAACTCCTGGGCTCAAGCGATCCTGCCAGCTTGGCCTCCCAAAGTCCTGGGATACAGGTGTGAGCCACCATGGCCAGCCAGCAATCCCTGTTTTAACAAGCTTTCCAGATGACTACTGCATGCTAAAGTTTGATTTCACCTGAACTAGTTTACAGCTGTGATAACAATTGATTTGGGCCTTTGAGGAACAAGTAGGATTTCATCAGGAAGAAAAAGAAAAGAATGATATTTCAAGTAGAGGGAATATCATGAGCAAAGAAAAAACAAGTATGTAGGATGCCTGTAGAACTGCATATACTTAAGTGTGACTAGAGCATTGGCATTATAGGGCAGGTGTTTTGTTTTTGCTTTTTGACACGGAGTCTCCATCTTTTGCCCAGTCTGGAGTGCAGTGCCTTGATCTCGACTCACTGCAACCTCCACCTCCCAGGTTCAAGCTATTTTCCTGCCTCTGCCTCCCAAGTAGCTGGGATTACAGATGGGCACCACCATGCCCAGCTAATTTTTGTATTTTTAGTAGAGACGGGGTTTCACCACGTTGGCCGGGCTTGTCTCGAACTCTTGACCTCGAGTGATCAGTAGGGCAGGTTATTAAAGATAAAGATATATATATAGGGTGCAGTTGTTCAGGCTTTGAGCTTAGACTAGTAGTTCCAAAATCTGTCTGTACATTGGAATCACCTGGGAAACTTAAAAACCTGCTCATGTCCCTTTCCCTCTCCTTTGTGATTTAATTAGACTGGGGTGTGGCCCAGGGTTTGGAATGTTTAAAAGATCCCTGGGCAGTTCTAATGTGCAGATGATTCTGGGAACTTTAGTGGCTTAGGTCATTCTGTACATTAGGAAAGATTTTTTAGCACCAGAGTAACATGATCTGATTTGTTTTAGGACAATAATTGGTATAGGAAAAGAGTGGAAATAGGGCAACCTACGTATTCACACTTCAGATAAGTTGTTCTTTAGGATTCCTTCATAACCACTTTCTTGTTCTCATGTTCAGGTTTAATGCCTCTTGTGAGTTTTTGTTTTGTTTTTCCTTGAGACAGAGTCTCTGTTGCCTCGGCTGGAGTGCAGTGGCACCATCTCTGCTCACTACAGCTTCCACCCCGAGTTCAAGGGATTCTCCTGCCTCAGCCTCCTGAGTACAAGCGCCCACCACTATGTCCAGCTAATTTTTGTATTTTTAGTAGAGGCGGGGTTTCACCATGTTGGACAGGCTGGTCTTGAACTCCTGACCTCAAGTGATCTTTTTGAGATGGAATTTCGCTCTTGTTGCCCAGGCTGGAGTGCAATGGCGCAACCTTGGCTCATTGCAACTTCTGCCTCCTGGGTTCAAGCATTTCTCCTGCCTCAGCCTCCTGAGTAGCTGAGAGGGACTACAGGTGCACGCCATCATGTACAGCTAATTTTTGTATTTTTAGTAGAGACAGGGTTTCACCATATTGGTCAGGCTGGTTTCGAACTCCTGACCTCAAGTGATCGACCCGCCTTGGCCTCCCAAAGTGCTAGGATTACAGGCATGAGCCACTGTGTCCAGCTTTTTTTTTTTTTTTTTTTGAGTCAAGGTCTCACTCTGTTGCCCAGGCTAGAATGCAGTGGTAGGATCTCAGCTCACTGCAGCCTCGAACTCCCAGGTTCAATTGATCCTCTCACCTTAACCTCCTGAGTAGAGGGGACTACAGGCGTCTACCACCATGCCTGGCTAATGTTTGTATTATTTGCAGAGACGGGGTTTTGCCTTGTTGCCCATGCTGAAATTTTTTTTTTTCTTTTTTGAGACAGGGTCTTACTCTGTCACCCAGGCTGGAGTACAGTGGTGCAAACATGGCACACTGCAGCTTCCGTCTCCCCTGGGCTCAAGTGATGCTCCCACCTCAGCCTCCTAAGTTGCTAGCACTACAGACACATGCCATGTTGCCTAGGCTGGTCTCAAACTCCTGGGCTCAAACAATCTGCTCACCTTGACCTCCCAAAGTGGTGGGATTACAGGCATGAGCCACTGTACCTGGCCCACAGATTCTTATTGAGGCTTCTGTAAGTAGGCAGTTAATGCTCTATTGTCACCATTTCCCACTGTAATTTTTATAAATACCAGTTGTTTGGCCAATCGACTTCTGACTATTTGCTAAACTGGGAAAGAGTAATGATGATCCCAAATGTCTAACCTCATTGCTTGCCTTTATACAGAATCCTCACTATGGATGGGCTCATTGAGGACATTAAACGTCGGCGGTATTATGAGAAGCCATGCCGCCGGCGACAGAGGGAAAGCTATGAAAGGTGCCGGCGGATCTACAACATGGAAATGGCTCGCAAGATCAACTTCTTGATGCGAAAGAATCGGGCAGATCCGTGGCAGGGCTGCTGAGGCCTGTGGATGGGACACCCAGTGTGAAACCCTCATCCAGTTTTGTCTCCATCTCTTTTCTTTGTACAATCCCATTTCCTAAACTCAAATCACATGTCTGCAAAAAGGCCTCCAAATATAGAAACAATTCAATTAGTCAGCAGTGGACCCTGTCTTTTATTAAGTGAAAGAAAAAACTGAGTCTGAAAGTAGTCTAGGAGTAGAATGGTGTTTGCTGGAGCTGGAGGAGGGGACAATGAGGAATTATTGTTTAATGGGCACAGAGTTTCAGTTTGAGCAGATGAAAAACTTCAGGAGATGATGGCCAGGCACGGTGGCTCATACCTGTTATTCCAACACTTTGGGAGGCTGAGGCGGGTGGATCACTTGAGGCCAGGAGTTTGAGACCAACCTGGCCAATGTGGTGAAACCCCATCTCTACTAAAAATACAAAAAAAAAAATTGGCTGGGTGTGGTGGTACATGCCTGTAGTCCGAGACACTTGGGAGGCTGAGGCAGGAGAATTGCTTGAACTGGGGAGGCGGAGGTTGCAGTGAGCCAAGATCATGCC
>NW_012101354.1:2414484-2416234 GCF_000951045.1 Mandrillus leucophaeus | reverse complement strand
AAATAAAATAAATCTGAATTTGGTCTTTAGCACATTTTAATGATATTGAGCCATAACATAGTGTCATCTACCACAGTGGTAAGGCATGTTTGTGATAACAGAACCGAGCCTGTTACTTGGCATTATTCTCCTGGGGCTAAAGTTGCTTCTGAGCTCCCTCCAAAATACTAAAAGGTGGCTGAGATTTGAAATTTTCTTAGTCTCTAAAAATTATCCCCCACTTGTTTTAATCTTCAGTCCTATTGCCCATGCTCCCCCAGAGCAGTGAACAATGATGGGTTTTAGCAGCTAGTCCGTTGAGAGGCCTCATAAATGCGATAGGTGGCTGGATAAAGTTCCGATCTGCTTATGCTGTGATGATAGGGAAAAAAACTTTCCACTCCTTGCTCGGGGAAGCTAGAAGATAACTTGCATGGTAGTTTAATGAGTAGGGGTTGCACTAATCCTTTAATCCCTGCATTGGTTTCAGAGGAGGAGTGGTTTGGTGTTTACCCAGTTACAGGATGACAGGTAAGTACCTCCTACCCTGAACTTGGGCACTTGTGAAATCTCTTACCTGGATAGTGAAGTGCCTCTGACAGGCCTGCTCCCATCATAGTTTAAGGATCTCGTAATCTAGTGCTCTGGAATCAGGTACCCCTTTAAAATTGGGACTCTGTTGAGTAATTTTGACATTGTACTTTCAAGTTTTCAGAATTGCACCAAGTACAAAATAAGTTTGTATGTTAAGTGAGAAGGCTAAGGAATAATCACTCACTGTATACTAACAAGGTTAAGGAATAGTGTTTATATAGGTAACCGAAGGGAAAAGAAAATGTTGGAACTTCCACTATGTGTCAGCTACCTTACATATACAATTTTTACTTAGTCAAAAAAATCTGGATTCCATCATGATCTTGGTACCTTATTTAACATAAACCCTTGTTTCCCCTGTGAAATAAGGATAATGGGGCTGGGTGTGGTAGCTCAAGCCTGTAATCCCAGCACTCTGAGAGGCTGAGGCGAGCGGATCACAAGGTCATGAGATCGAGACCATCCTGGCTAACACAGTGAAACCCTGTTGCTACTAAAACTACAAAAAATTAGCTGAGCGTGGTGGCAGACACCTGTAGTCCCAGCTACTCAGGAGTCTGAGACAGGAGAATGGCTTGAACCCAGGAGGTGGAGGTTGCATTGAGCCGAGATCATGCCACTGCACTCCAGCCTGGGTGACAGAGCGAGACTCCGTCTGAAAATAATAATAATAATAATAAGGATAATGGTATCTATAGTTTTTGTTTTGTTTTTATTTATTTTTTATTTTTTTATTTTTTTTTGAGACGGAGTTCCGCTCTTATTGCCCAGGCTGGAGTGCAATGGTGTGATCTCAGCTCACAGCAACCTCCGCCTCCTGGGTTCAAGTGATTCTCCTGCCTCAGCCTCCTGAGTAGCTGGGATTAACAGGCATGCGCCACCATGCCCGGCTAATTGTGTATTTTTGGTAGAGATGGGGTTTCTCGATGTTGGTTAGGCTGGTCTCGAACTCCCAACCTCAAGTGATCCACCTGCCTTGGCCTCCCAAAGTGCTGAGATTACAGTCATGAGCCACCTCACCAGGCCAGTATCTATAGGTTTTTTAATAAGCATGAAATAATGGAATGCATATCAAGTACTTAGCACAAGTCTGGCACACAGAACACAATGGATGTGAGCAATTAATCATAGTCCCCTAGTTGTGCCAGCCAGACACCTGATTTTTTTTTTTTTTTTT
>NW_012101354.1:2409913-2411874 GCF_000951045.1 Mandrillus leucophaeus | reverse complement strand
ATTTCCTACCCAATTTTTTTGAATCCCCAAGCAAAATCTTACTGAGAAAGCATCTATTACTTTTTATTAAACTGTTCCCTGTTAGATAGAGAGGAGAGGATGCATGTATGTATTTGGAATAAATTCTGCTTCTGAAAACACCTATCAACCAGACTGGAGTGCTGGAATCCTTGCCCAAAGAAGTTCTTAATACCCTAATGTTCATTCCTGTTTTCCGTCCTTTTAGTTTTCTTAACGAAGACTTAAGAGAGGGATGATGGGCTGGGCACAGTGGCTCACGCCTGTAATCTCAGCACTTCGGGAGGCCGAGGTGGGTGGACCACAAGGTCAGGAGATCGCGACCACCCTGGCCAACATGGTGAAACCCCGTCTCCACGAAAAATACAAAAATTAGCTGCGCGTGGTGGCGCACGCCTGTAGTCCCAGCTACTTGGCAAGCTGAGGCAGGAGAATCGCTTGAACCCGGGAGGCGGAGGTTGCAGTGGAGCCGAGATTGCACCATTGAACTCCAATGTGGGCGACAGTGAGATTCCATCTCAAAAAAAAAAAAAAGGGATGATGGAGAAGAAATAAAGCAATAGATGGGTGGGACTCAGTAGACTGTAGGAAAGAGGGAATGGAGTGTTGAGAGAGAATGGCACAGAGCCAGAAATACCCAACAAGCAGTGCTTTTCAGTGTCAGATCAGCAGCATCAGTTTCACCAGAGGGATTGCTTGAAATGCAGATTATGGGACTCGACTCTAGAGCTTCGATATTGGAAATTGAGGTTGGAGCCCAGCAATCTATTTTCACAAGCCTTGCAGGTGATTGTGATGCCTGCTAGAGTTAGAACCACTGCCCTTTGCAGTACTCAAAGAGACTTCATGTGGAGGTTCGCACCATCACTGCCTCTACCCAGCAGGCACTCCTGATTATGTTACTCTTGACAGCTGGGGAAACTGACCACTGTGGGAAGACAGCTACTCTGCTTTTTCTCCTGCTGTTTTCTCCAGCATTGGTTGACTGACAGCTGTGCTGTTATTATAAGAGTTAGTGCCAGGCTGGGTACATGGCTGACACCTGTAATCCCAGCACTTTGGGAGGCTGAGGTGGGGGATCATGAGGTCAGAGGTTTTGAGACCAGCCTAGCCAATATAGTGAAACCCCGTCTCTACTAAAACTACAAAAAAATTAGCTGGGCATGGTGGCAGGCACCTGTAATCCCAGCTACCTGGAAGCTGAGGCAGGAGAATCGCTTGAACCCAGGAGGCAAAGGTTGCAGTGAGCCAAGATCGCGCCACTGCACTCCAGCCTGGGCGACAGAGCAAGACTCAGTCTCAAAAAAGTTGGTGTTGGCTGGGCGCAGTGGCTCACGCCTGTAATCCCAGGACTTTGGGAGACCGAGGCGGGCGGATCACGAGGTCAGGAGATCGAGACCATCCTGGCTAACAGGTTGAAACCCCGTCTCAACTAAAAATACAAGAAGAAATTAGCTGGGTGTAGTGACTGCCACCTGTAGTCCCAGCTACTCGGGAGTCCGCCTCCTGGGTTCACACCACTTTCCTGCCTCAGGCGTGATCTGCCCGCTTCGGCCTCCCAAAGTACTGGGATTACAGGCGTGAGCCACCACCAACGGCCAATTCTGTCTTTTAAATATATTTTCTTCCTTTCACAATTGCCATACTTACTAATGAAGCAGGAACTTCAAAAAAAATATGCGGGAACTTCTGTGGTCCCTACCTCTTAGGGCTTGATTGCTTTTACTCCATTAGCAATAAGGCCAAGTGAATAGAGCATATTATTGGACCCTCCATAAAAATTGCTCCAAAATAGAACACCTTGGGCCAAGCGCGGTGGCTCACACCTGTAATTCCAGCACTTTGGGAGGCAGAGGTGGGTGGATTCCGAAGTCAGGAGATCGAGACCATCCTGGCTAACATGTTGAAACCCCGTCTCTACTAAAAATACAAAAAAAAAAAAA
>NW_012101354.1:2409322-2409863 GCF_000951045.1 Mandrillus leucophaeus | reverse complement strand
TAATTTTGTATTTTTAGTAGAGACGGGGTTTCTCCATGTTGGTCAGGCTGCTCTCAAACTCCTGACCTCAGGTGATCCGCCCACCTCAGCCTCCCAAAGTGCTGGAATTACAGGTGTGAGCCACCGCGCCTGGCGGGATGGAACTTTAAGTAAGAGAATCACCTTAAGAATCACCCCTAGTGATTTTGTTCTTGTTGAAAATGACTCTCCCCAATTGAAGTCTCTTAAATGCCCATTAGTTGAGAATCATTGCTCTAGGGAGACATGTTCTTAAGGGACTGTATCATATCCCTCAGGTGTGTTGTGGTAAAATAGGTTTGAGAACATAACTTTGACTATAAACTCTACAAGAGCAAGGACCATGTAATTAATTGCTTTTTTATTTCCCCACATTTTTTTTTTTTTTTTTTGAGACAGTGTCTCACTCTGTTGCCCAGACTGGAGTACAGTGGCGCAATCTTGGCTCATTGCAACTTCTGCCTCCTGGGTTCAAGCATTTCTGCCTCAGCCTCCCAAGTAGCTGGGATTACAGATGGGCACC
>NW_012101354.1:2406603-2409272 GCF_000951045.1 Mandrillus leucophaeus | reverse complement strand
TACACATTTTTTTTTTTTTTTTTAGACAGCATTTCACTCCCGTCACCCAGGCTGGAGTGTAATGGCTTGATCTTGGCTCACTGCAACCTCTGCCTCCCAGGCTCAAGTGATTCTCCTGCCTCAGCCTCCCAGGTAGCTGGGACTACAGTCGTACACCACTGGACCTGGCTAATTTTTGTATTTTTTGTAGAGATGGGGTTTCACCATGTTGCCCAGGCTGGTCTCAAACTCCTAGGTTCTAGTGATCTGCCTGCCTCGGCCTCCCAAAGTGCTGTGATTACAGGCGTGAGCCACGCCCAGCCTAGATACCTGATCCTTGCTTCTTCCCATTCAGCCATGACTAGCATGTGTTTAATCCCTTCTGGCTGTCTCTATGATTAAATGCCACGACCCTACTCCCAGCTACCATCATGACTCTTCTGGATTACTACAACAGCTATTTGACTATCGGCTTACCTTAGTGTTGTCTGGCTTCAATCTATTCACGCTTTGGCCAGTGATTGTTCTAAAATGCAACCCTGATCTTTTCACTTTCCTGCTTAAACTGACCATTGGTTCCCATTGCTTTCAAAACAAAATCTAAACCACTTTAAACCACTTAGCATGGCATTTAAGACTCTTCATGATTGAACCCTGCTTTTCTCTCTACCCATTTTTCCCCTCAAATGCACATCTGGATCACAGCACATGCTGTTTTCTCTCCTCCCTAGTCCACCGGCTCTCAGTTGGAATTTTTTTTTCTCTTTTTGAGACAGGATCTTACTCTGTTGGTTAGGTTGGAGTGCAGTACTATGATCATGGCTCACTGCAGCCTTGACCTCCTGGGCTCCTGTGATTCTCCCACCTCAGCCTCCCCAAGTAGCTGGGACTATAGGCGCATGCCAACACACACAGCTAATTTTCATATTTTTTGTAGAGATGAGGTTTTGCTATTTTACCCAAGCTGGTCTTGAACTCCTGGGCTTAAGTGATCCACCCACCTCCGTCTCCCAAAGTGTTGCGATTACAGATGTGAGCCACCACACTTGACCCTGGAATGTTTTCTAACATGCCTTCCTTGATCCCTTTACCAACTTTGTATTATCTTTTTAATGTCTTAAGTTTAATGTCTTTATAAGTTTACTTCTATATAATAACACAGCTTCTTTCTTTTTTCTTTTTTTTTTGAGATGGAGTCTTGCTCTGTTGCCGAGGCTGGAGATCTCAGCCCACTGCAGCCTCCGCCTCCCAGGTTCCAGCAGTTATTCTGCCTCAGCCTCCCAGGTAGCTGGGATTACAGGCATGTGCCACCAGGCCCGGCTAATATTTGTATTTTTAGTAGAGACAGGGTTTTACCATGTTGACCAGACTGGTCTCAAACTCCTAACCTCAGGTGATCCTCGCACCTCAGCCTCCCAAAGTGCTGGGATTACAGGCATGAGCCACCATGCCTGGCCTTTTTTACCACTGTATTCCCAGTGCCTTGTATAATGCCCAACATTTAAATGCTCAGTAAATATCTATTGAAGGAATCTATGACAACAGATATGATCTACTGAGTCTTAATATGTGCCAGGCCCTGTCCTAAATATGTTTTGTTTTATTGTGATAAAATATACATACACGAAATTTCCATTTTAATAATTTTAAGTCTGCAATTCAGTATCATTAAGTAAATATTGTATAATTATCACCACTGTTTCCAAAACTTTTCATCACCCAAAACAGGAACTCTATACCCATTAGGCGTTAACTCCCCACTCACCTCTCTCCAGCCCCTGATGGCCTCTATTCTACTTTCTGTTTCTATTTGGCTATTCTGGTTACTTCATGAAAGTGGAATCATACAATATTTGCCCTTTTTGTCTAGCTTATTTCACTTAGCATATGATGTTCAACGTTCATCTGTGTTGTAGCATGTATCAGTACTTCATTTGTTTTTATGGCTGAATAATATTCCATTGTATGTATATACCATATTTTGTTTATCTACTCATCTGTTGATGGACACTTGGGTTGTGTCCATCATTTGGCTATTGTGAATAATGCTACTATAAACACAGGGGTACAGATATCTCTTTGAGACCTTGTTTGCATTTCTTTGGGGTATATACCCAGAAGTAGAATGGCTGGGTCATCTGAAAATTCTATTTTTAATTTTTTGAGGAACTACTATACTGTTTTACATAGCAGCTGCGCCATTTTATATTACTACCAATAGGGCACAAGGGTTCCAACTTGTTTCCTTCCTTCCTTCCTCCCTCTGGATCTTTCCTCCTTCCTTTTCTGTCACCCAGGCTGGAGTGCGGTGGCATGATCACAGTTCACTGCCACCTTGATCTCTCAGGCTCAAGCTATACACCCGCCTCGGCCTCCCAAAGTGCTGGGATTATAAGCATGAGCCACTGCACCTGACCTCTTTTATTTTATTTTATTTTATTTTTATTTTTATAGTAGCCATCCTACTGGATGTGAAGTGGTATTTCCTTGTGGTTTTACTTTGCATTTCCCTAATAACTCAGGCTGTGGAGCATCTTTCCATGTGCTTATTTGCCATTTTTTGTCTTCTTTGAATATACATATATTCAAGTGTTTTGCCTGTTTTTGAATTAGGCTGTTTTGACCAGGCACGATGGCTTACCCCTGTAATCCCAGCAGTTTGGGAGGCTGAGGCTGGCAGATCACTTGAG
>NW_012101354.1:2405156-2406435 GCF_000951045.1 Mandrillus leucophaeus | reverse complement strand
AAAAAAAAAAAAAAAAAAAAAATTAGGCTGTTTCATTGTTGAGTTGTAAGTGTTCTTAATATATTCTGGATATTAATCTCTTGCAAATATTCTCTCACATTCTGTGGGCTGCCTTTTCATTCTGTTGATAGTGTCATTTAATGCACAAAACTTTAAATTTTGATGAAGCCCAATTCATCTGTTTTTCCTTTGTTTGACTGCATGTTTGGCATCACATCCAAGAAATTATCGCCAAATCCAATGTCATAAAGATACTCTCTTGTTCTCCTGTATTTTCCTCTAAGAGTTTAACAGTTATTGCTCTTTAGTTTTAGGTGTTTTTTGAGACAAGAGTCTCACCCTAGGCCGGGCGCAGTGGCTCACATCTGTAATCCCAGCAGTTTGGGAGGCCAAGGCAGGCGGATCCCTTGAGGCCAGGAGTTGCAGACCAGCCTGACCAACATGGCGAAACCCGTCTCTACTAAAAATACACAAATTAGCCGGGCATGATGGCAGGCGCCTGTAATTCCAGCTACTCGGGAGGCTGAGGCATGAGAATTGCTTGAAACTGGGAGGCAGAGGTTGCAGTGAGCCAAGATCGCACCAGTGCATTCCAGCCTGGGGCATACAGCGATACTGTGTCTCCAAAAAAAAAAAAAAAAAAAAAAAGAATCTCACTCTGTGGCCCAGACTGGAGTGCAGTGGGACGATCTTGAGTCACTGCAACCTCTGCCTCCCAGGTTCAAGAGATTCTAGTGCCTCAGCCTCCTGAGTAGCTGGGATTACAGGCATGCACCACCATGCCCAACTAATTTTTGTATTTTTAGTAGAGATGGGATTTCACTATGTTGGGCAGGCCGGTCTAGAGCTCCTGGCCCCAAGTGATCTATCTGCCTCAGCCTCCCAAAGTGCTGGGATTACAGATGCGAGCCACTGCACCCAGCCCTACATTTATTTATCTATTTATTTGAGATAAAATCTCCCTCTGTCATCCAGGCTGGAGTGCAGTCGCATGGGATTATTGATGTGAGCCACTGCACCTAGCCCTACTTTTATGTGTGCATTTATTTATTTGAGACAGGGTCTCCCTCTGTCATCCAGGCTGGAGTGCAGTTGCGTGATCCCAGCTCACTGCAACCTCTGCCTCCTGAGTTCAAGCGATTCTCCTGCCTCAGTTTCCCAAGTTGTTGGGACTACATGAGTGTGCCACCACACCTGGTGAATTTTTCTGTTTTCAGTAGAGACGGGAATTGATTCATCATGTTGACCAGGCTGGTCTTAAACTCCTGACCTGACCTCA
>NW_012101354.1:2392031-2403941 GCF_000951045.1 Mandrillus leucophaeus | reverse complement strand
CCCGGCTAATTTTTGTATTTTTAGGAGAGACGGGGTTTCACCATGTTGGCCAGCATGGTCTCGATCTCTTGGCCTTGTGATCCACCCGCCTCGGCCTCCCGAAATGCTGGGATTACAGGCTTGAGCCACTCCGCCCGGCCCTCCATTCTCTTTGGTTGGTTTATGTGCCTGTTCTTATGCCAGTACCACACTAACTGTGTCTTACACATTACATTTAATCCTCACGATACCTTTTTGAAGTAGAGATTCTTATTCTATAATTGAGGAAACAATCTCAGAAAAAATTACGTGAAGGAAACACAGCTAGTAACTGGAAGGCTACAGTTTAAATGTATCCAATTCTAAAAATTGGAAATAAAATCAGTTTTGTTTTGTTGAAACGGAGTCTCCCTCTGTTGCCCAGGCTGCAGTGCAGTGGTGTGATCTTGGCTCACTGCAACCTCCACCTCCAGAGTTCAAGCAACTCTCTTGCCTAGGCCTCCTGAGTAGCTGGGATTACAGGTGCCCACTGCCACTCCCAGCTAATTTTTGCATTTTTTTAGGAGAGATAGATTTTCACCATGTTGGGCAGACTGGTCTCAAACTCCTGACCTCAAGTGATCCAACTGCCTCGACCTCCCAAAGTGTTGGGATTACAGGCGTAAGCCACCACACCTGGCTTAAAATCAGTTTCTAGAAACACATTTCTCCATAGGGAATTGAACTCAGACTGTTAGAAGCACTAAAACAAAATAAATTTACAACAACCCTGCAACATTGAAACTCATTAACCCATTCAACAAACTTTTTTGAGTGAATATTTTGTGAGACATTAGTGTTAGAAGCTGTAAGTGGAGAAACTGATTTGTGAATAAGTTGAGCAGCAAGTTGAAGCTCCCCCAACTGGTTCCTTCAGAGCCAGGCTTTATCCTTTTAGGTCATGCTGCCCCATCAGGGACGGTGGGGCTTGGTATGTACATTGTATCTTTAGATACAAAAATCTCCTACTATCTGGGGAATTTGAATAACCTCCCTGAAGAACAACTGCATCTTCTAGTGAGCCTACCACCAAGAAGACATTTTGGAATTTTAGTTTGGATAGTTTATAATATAAAAATAATGGAATTTTTTCCATTTCTCACATAAGAAATTGTGTCATAATACTGGACATCCTTTTTCCAAACTATCTTTGCCCACACACATGTTGTTATGATTTAAAGGGTCAGTAGGGGCCAGGCGTGCTGGTTCAAGCCTGAAATCCCAGCACTTTGGGAGGCCGAGGTGGGCGGATCACGAGGTCAAAAAATCGAGACCATCCTGGCCAACATGGTGAAACCTTGTCTCTACTAAAAATACAAAAGCTAGCTGGGCGTGGTGGTGCGCGCCTGTAGTCCCATCTACTTGGGAGGCGGAAGTTTTAGTGAGCCGGGATAACGCCAGTGCACTCCAGCCTGACGACAGAGTGAGGCTCCGTCTCAAAAAATAAAAAAAAAAGAAAAAGAAAAAGAAAGGGTCAGTAGGTTAGAGCCTCATTTTGGAGAAAAGGAAATATATAGACCTATTGATAGAATGGAGAAAGCAATACTGGTAGGTCTCACTTGTCATTTATTGAGCCCAAAGTGCTGGGATTACAGGCGTGAGCCACGGCGCCCGGCCTGACACCACTGTTAAATTAGGGAGAAAGGTTAAGGATGGGTGGCTAATTCTAGTGATCACGACTGTGAAAGGGTTTACTTTCTACCAGAAAGACTGTGTTTGAACACAAACGCAGAAGCCTCGCTCTTCATTCTATCCGAAGTTTACCTTTGCGCACTTATTCTCCATATGAAGAAAACTGCAAGTAGCCCAATTTCCGCTTCAGGAAGTTAAAAACATTAACTTGGCAGAAATCTAGTTAATAGGTTTAGCCCGGGAAATAGAAAGCAAGAAACTTGCTCAGGGAAACTTTTCGGTTCTACGACGCATGCGTTCAGCCTCCAAGAAAGTGGCAAATACGGCTGCGCGAATTGCCGGCCCAGCCCTCCTTGGTCACGTGTTGGGAGACAGCGGCGTGGCGGCGGCCGTGGCGGTAGCGACGGCAGGCCGTAGGGCGGTCAGAAGGTTTCCGGTTCCGGTGTAACGTTCGGGCTCCGTCTCAGGGGCTGAAGTTTGTGAGGTGAGTAGTGGCCCCGGGCCCAGAGAGGGTAACTCCAGTCCGCGCGACTGTGGCCGGGGGCTTAGTCCAAGGGGAGGATCGAAGCGGGAGGGTTCAGCGGGAAGGAGTGTGAAAGGAGTACCTGATTTGGTGGAAGAAGAGATTGGAATGAGATTGTTGAGAGGAAAAGGGCGGGGGCGGGAAGCAGACCGGGTGGGGAGACCAGCTCTGAGGTGAGGAGTTTGGGTAGAACAAGGTAGAGTAAGAGACTGGTTGGAGTGACGGAGGGTAAAAATAGAAGATTTGGGGCCGCAGAGGGAAACTCAGGTTCTAGCAAACAAGAGCACGGAGTAAGGAATTCCTTCAGAAGACTGGATTTGGATTCTGCTGCCTGCTCATTGAGAGATCATTGTACCTCGCTCTCCTTCCGCACCCCCATTACCCCTGCACCTCACAGTTATTGTTGAGCATTTGATTAGTGACAAAGCTAATTACCGTTTGAAACTTTTCTGTCCATGGCTGTTTAGTTTGCACATCATCTTGTGGAGGTAACAGTGGCACCTCAAATATTGCTTTGGGCTTTCAAATTTCTTATACTTTGTAGCCTATCATTCAATTCTAGTGGAATATGAGACTCGTTAAGGTGAGGACTCTTGTTAGTTTTGCTCACTGTTTTGTGTATCCACTGCACTTAGTACATTGCTTGACACTTGGTAGTTAATAAATATTTATTGAATGAATTAAGATTTAAATATGGCAGTCCTCATTTTGTAAGATGAGTAAACTGCGGCTCCAAATAATTAATTAACTTGCCTAAGGGCCTGTAAATGGTGGAACTCAGTGTCCTGACTGTTCTGTGTGAACTCTTGTTTTCACTTTCTAAGTCGTCTGGATATGCTGCTTTTGTGCAATACGTGTGTAATATGTAGAAATTGGTAGGCTGTATGTCTACTCATTATGGGGTAATAGAGTCACCATAGAATTACTCACGTAACTTGTCACTGAGGCAGAAAATCTTTCAGTCTTAGTTTCATCACTTCAGTCTGCTAGCTTCCTTTGGATATACCAAAAGTGAGTCTACTATTTGGCAGCAAGTCTTTTTTTTTTTTTTTTTTTTTGAGACGGAGTTTGGCTCCGTCGCCCAGGCTGGAGTACAGTGGCGTGATCTTGGCTCACTGCAAGCTCCACCTCCCAGGTTCACTCCATTCTCCTGCCTCAGCCTCCCAAGTTTAGCTGGAACTACAGGCGCCTACCACCACGCCTGGCTAATTTTTTGTATTTTTAGTAGAGACACGGTTTCACCGTGTTAGCCAGGATGGTCTCGATCTCCTGACCTTGTGATCCGCCCACCTCGGCCTCCTGAAGTGCTGGGATTACAGGCGTGAGCCAACATGCCTGGCCAGCAGCAAGTCTTGTAGACTCTAGTATAGAAGCTAAACCTACCAAGAATGTAGAAGTTAATCAGACTGGATTTTTTTGGAGAAAAGATGTCTTAAAACATCTTGAAAAACTGATTCCCAGATCTCTGATAAGTGGCACTGCTGGGAATAGCTGAGCTTAGAAATTGAGGTCAGTGCAATTTATTGGCTCTCATTTAGGCACTTTTTTTTTCCCCTGAGGCGGAGTCTTGCTCTGTCGCCCAGGCTGGAGTGCAGTGGCGCGATCTCGGCTCACTGCAACCTCCGCCTTCCAGGTTCAAGGGATTCTCCTGTCTCAGCCTCCGGAGTAGCTGGGATTACAGGTGCAGGTCACCACGCCCAGCTAATATTTGTGTTTTTAATAGAGATGGGGTTTCACCATGTTGGCCAGGCTGGTCTCGAACTCCTGACGTCAGGTAATCCACCCGCCTCAGCCTCCCAAAGTGCTGGGATTACAGGGGTGAGCCACTGCACCTGGCTTTCTTTTTTTTTTTTTTTGGCGATACAGTTTAACTCTGTCACCCAGGCTGGAATGCAGTGGCGTGATTTTGGCTTTTTTTTTTTTTTTTTTTTGGCGATACAGTTTAACTCTGTCACCCAGGCTGGAATGCAGTGGCGTGATTTTGGCTCACCGCAACCTCCGCCTCCTAGGTTCAAGCGATTTTTCTGCCTCTGCCTCATGAGTAGCTGGGATTACAGGTGCCCACCACCTCGCCCGTCTAATTTTTGTATTTTTAGTAGAGACGGGTGCAGTGGGTCATGCCTGTAATCCCAGCACTTTGGGAGGCCAAGGTGGGCAGATCACTTTAGGTAAGGAGTTACCTGGCCGATACGGTGAAACCGCGTCTTTACTAAAACTACAAAATTGGCCAGGCGTGGTGGTGCATGCCTGTAGTCCCAGCTACTCGGGAGGCTGAGGCATGAGAATTGCTTGAACTCAGGAGATGGAGGTTGCAGTGAACCAAGGTTACGCCACTGCACTCCAGCCTTGGCGACAGAGTGAGACTCTGTCTCAAAAGAAAAATGAGCGTATTCTTTTCTGAGCTGAAGGATCATCAAGTCAGCTGATGGAGACCCTGTAGATTGAACATGATAATTATCTGTATGCAGAATTCCCACTGGGATGAATATGACCACAGAGAAATGTGAGAGAACATTCTTAAGGATCATGAGATTTAATTTAATATCCAGGATGACTGACCTGGATAAACCTGTTTTACTTGCATATCTTAAAAGAAGGGAATCCTACATAAGTCAGGGTTGGATTAGGGAATGCCTGCCTGGAAGTAGGAAGAATGGAGAAGCTGGCCTCTGGATGGGCTTTTTTAGTTTTGTTCTAGTGTTACTAGGTTTGCAAGTCCTTGCTGATATGACAGGATCAAGAAAGAAGCTAGAATTAATCTCTCAGACGTAGCTTATTCACAGAGTTTATTTATTCCACAGATTTCATTGATCAACTTAAGAGTTAAGAGTTAAAAATCAAATGGGATCTCTTTCTGCTTTGAGATAAGGTTCTTGGGGAAAATACTTGCCTTCAAATGAGTTGGAAGAACTTGTCTAGGGATTGAGAATAGGGGTGGGGAATGCATTCCTGATGCACTAACCATTTCCCTGGATCACTTTAGTCTTCTTTTTTTTTTTTTTTTTTTTTTTTGAGCCAGAGTCTCACTGTCACCCAGGCTGGAGTGCAGTGGTGTGATCTTGGCTCATTGCAAGCTCCACCTCCCTGGTTATTCCCCTGCCTAAGCCTCCGGAGTAGCTGGGATTACAGGCTCATGCTACCACGCCCAGCTAATTTTTTTGTATTTTTAGTAGAGACAGGATTTCGCTCTGTTGGCCAGACTGGTCTCTGACTCCTGACCTCAAGCAGTCCACCCACCTTGGCCTCTCAAAGTGCTGGGATTACAGGCATGAGCCACTGCACCCAACCCACTTTAGTCTTTTCTTATTCTCTAACTTGTCTCTTTTTTTTTTTTAGGTGTAGTATTGAGTCCAGTTTGAGCTATTGTTCTCTTTTTCCTGCAAAATGGCACTGTCTAAGAGGGAGCTGGATGAGCTGAAACCATGGATAGAGAAGACAGTGAAGAGGGTCCTGGGTTTCTCAGAGCCTACAGTGGTCACAGCAGCATTGAACTGTGTGGGGAAGGGCATGGACAAGAAGAAGGCAGCTGGTATGTACCTTTCTGCAGCTTTTGTCTTAACATATAGGGTGACCCCAAACACTGAACTTCCCTAAAATTCTCTCTGTTGGGAACATCTAAAAAAAGGGCAGGCCATATTTTGTTTTCATCTGTATTATAATGAAAATAGGCTAAATCATAATTTGCTTTTTCTCTTATTGTTTATTTTTTATGTTTTTTATGATAGATTTTAAATCTTTGGCTACCATACTGAGTCACCTAAGTTAGATTTACTTAGGAAGTATGCTTAAGTCAGATAGGCATATTCAGATTCAGATTGACATCTCAACATATAAAAGTCTTTATGAAATACATAAAAAAGCTTGAAGGAGGTAGATTTTGTTAATGGTAGTCTCCTACAACTTGCTATTTGGGAAAGGTTAGGGTGGTTATTCATCTTAAACTTGATGTTCAACGTAAACAGGTTGCTCTGACTGTACGACTTCCCACTCCAAACAATTATAACTATTTTCACCTCATAGGGCAAGGTCATTCAATGTAAGAGAGATGGGAATCGTAGAAAAAAACTTAAAATTTGTTTCACTCCTGGGAATAAAATTCCAGTGTTGGTACCTGTTATAGGCCTAGTATTAGACTATGTAGTCTTACCTTTCCAATCCTACCACTGCCTTTCTTCCTGTCAGATCATCTGAAACCTTTTCTTGATGAGTCTACTCTCCGATTTGTGGACAAACTCTTTGAGGCTGTGGAGGAAGGCCGAAGCTCTAGGCATTCCAAGTCTAGCAGTGACAGGAGCAGAAAACGAGAGCTAAAGGTAGGTTACAATTTACTGTCTAATGAGCTCAGGACTGTTTTGAATGGTAACAGAGTTGCTGAGCTTACCAGTTCACATGTTGATATCCTCTATTTAGAGCAGCAAATGTTCAAGAGAGGTACTTAGACATTAAAGTAGGAGAGGTGAATTTGTGTCATCACCATCTGAACTACCTAAGTTCATGGGTTTAAATATCCAAATAAATAATTGGTAGCTTTGTCTTTTTTTAGATAACAGGAGTTTTGGTTCTCATGTTTCTCCATATTTCCTTTTTTTCCTTCTTACCTATAAACTGATTGCTCTAAGATTTTATGTTTGATTTATTTGAGGCCTAATAAGTTGTTTTAGAATGTGACTCCACTGGTACCTGAGCTGTAGACCTCCTTGTTGCCTCTTTGTAGAGGTTTCTCTGCAATGCACTTGTAGATAGGATACCAAAAAAGTAACTATTATTTATTATATTCTTGAGAGCTTACCATTTGCTCTATGGCATATTGCTGGTCCTCTGGTGCCAGAAGTGAAACACTTGGAGGAGTTGTCAGTACCCCCTTAACTACTACACTTTTTATTCTGTAGTTGCTGACTGATCCTGGCCTTTTTCAATATTAGCAGTATCAAGTAGTCTGTCTTTCTACTCATTTCCCAGTATCTCTCTTTAGAAAAAAAAAATTCTGCGACTCCTATCAAACCTTCCGAAGTTCTTTTGATACCTTGGCTATCCCATTGCTTTTCCTGAGGGAAAAGAGTGAATATAATGTCTGCTTGGTCCCCTGGCCAGGCTATGGAACTAAAAAAAACCAGAGAGATTTGTGCCCTTTGTGTTTAGAGCATTGTAGGGTGATCAGAGAAGGAGAAATAGTGCTTGCCTTAAAACAGTTTGTAATTTGCCAGGCACTATGGCATGTGCCTGTAATACCAGCTACTTGGGAAGCTGAGGCAAGAGGATCTCTTGAGCCGAGGAGTTGCAATTTAGAAGAGGCAGGAGTATCACAAAATATATATTTACGTATTATAAAATCTAAGTAGCAGTTTCATGTAAATTTTAGGGTTGGCTATAGAATTTCAGACTTATGTTGAATTTTGTTATATTTAAGGGGGAATGATTGAGCCACAGTATACACGGATCTGTACAGTGAAGATTATGTCACGATAGGGCATACTGCTTTGCGGTTTTTTTTTTTTTTTTTTTTTTTTTTGAGGCTGAGTCTCACTCTGTTGCCCAGGCTGGAGTGCAGTAGCACAATCTCGGCTCACTGCAACCTCCACCTTCCAGGTTCAAGTGATTCTCCTGCCTCAGCCTCCTGAGTAGCTGGGATTACAGGCACATGCCACCATGCCCGGTTAATTTTTGTATTTTTAGTAGAGACGGGGTTTCACCATGTTGATCAGGTTGACCTCGAACTCCTGACCTCATGATCCGCCCGCCTCGGCCTCCCAAAGTGCTGCAATTACAGACATGAGCCACTGCATCTGACCAGTAGGGCATACTTCTGTATGAGTGCTGAGGGCATGCTGTGAATGAAGTGACTACATTGGGTGGGATTAATAAAAATGGCTTCTTGAAGGAGGTGTCTAGATAGCTTTGGGATACGGGTCCCATTTTTGGTCCATTCAAGTCCCCACCCCACACAATATATTATGGGAGAGTCCTTTTTCTTGAACTGTAGGAGTTCCAGGAAGCGCTCGCCCCTGGCCGAGGATATGTCCTTGCAAAACACGAGCCCTCCTAGTGAAGAGGGGATGTCACCCAAAGCCTACCACCGGTGTGTACATTTGCTTTTTCCCATTGTCCCTTCCAGTTGGCCACTCTCGGTCCTGTTAAATTCACCTTGCAAATTAGTCATCATATTTGAATTTCCATTGTTTGATGAAAACAAAGTGTTAATGGGGATTACTGAAGAAGAAAGAGAAAGCCCGTGTCCTGGAAGAGCTTAGACTTAGTTGGGAAAATTATACTAACATTGAATTACTTAACACTTGGCAAACAGAATATCAACAGTGTAATTTAACCTAATATGAACCAAGCTCTTACATGATAAGAGAATGTGAAACAAAAAGTTTAATCAGAGTGGGATAAGGTTGTAATGAGGCAAACTTCTTGGAGGAGGTGAGTTTTAGGCAGGATTTGGAACAGGGGTTGTGGAAAAGTTGAGAGAAATCATAAATGTGGGCAGTAGCATTTGCAAAGACCTTAAGATGGGAACATTTATAAGAACATGGGAATGAAATTTGTTTGACTGGATTAGGAGAATGTTGAAGTTGGGTGAGATGGTCCACTTGATGGAGAGTCTAGTAGACCCTGCTTCTGGCAGGTGGCTATTTGCAAGGTTATGTCATATTCCCCTGGGAATAGCCAGAAACTGCTGGTAGGGGCTAGGATAATTCTTCTCTTCTCCCCACGGGGAAGGATACAGCTTTTCTTTCATCTTGGGTTCCCTTAGGAGGTGTTTGGTGATGACTCTGAGATCTCTAAAGAATCATCAGGAGTAAAGAAGCGACGAATACCCCGTTTTGAGGAGGTGGAAGAAGAGCCAGAGGTGATCCCTGGGCCTCCATCAGAGAGCCCTGGCATGCTGACTAAGCTCCAGGTTAGTAATTAGGGACTGGAAGCAAACTGGTTTTGTGAGTTGAAGAAGCAAAAGGTGCATGGGTCTGTATTTATTGTGATTTTTTTTTTTTTTTTTTTGCAAAAGGTGCATGGGTCTGTATTTATTGTGATTTTTTTTTTTTTTTTCCCCGAGATGGAGTTTTGCTCTTATCACCCGGGCTGGAGTGCAGTGGTGCGATCTCAGCGCACTGCAACCTCTGCCTCCCGGGTTTAAGCGATTGTCCTGTCTCAGCTTCCCAAGTAGCTGGGATTACAGGTACCCGCCACCAAGCCCGGCTAATTTTTGTATTTTTAGTAGAGACGGGGTTTCACCATCTTGGCCAGGCTGGTCTTGAACTCATGATCTCAGGTGATGCGCTCGCCTCAGCCTCTCAAAGTGCTAGGTTTACAGGAGCGAGCCACCGTGCCTGACTTATTTTTTGTATTTCTTTTAGTAGAGACGGGGTTTCACTATGTTGGGTAGGCTGGTTTCGAACTTCTGACCTCAGGTCATCTGCCCACCTTGGCCTCCCAGGGTGTTGGGATTGCAGGTGGGAGCCAGCGTGCCTCACCTTATTGTGATCTTGATTTAAATTAGTGTTTAGCATTTGGGGAAGTTTTTTTTTTTTTTTTCTTTGAGATGGAGTTTCACTCTGTTGCCCATGCTGGAGTGTAGTGGTGTGATCTCAGCTCACGGCAACCTCCACCTCCCAGGTTTAAGTGATTCTCCTGCCTCAGCCTCCGGAGTAGCTGGGACTACGTGCGCACACCACTACGCCTGGCTAATTTTTGTATTTTTAGTAGAAGCGGTGTTTTGCCATGTTGGCCAGGCTGGTCTGGAACTCCTGGCCTCAAGTGATCTGCCACCTTAGCCACCCAAACGGCTGGGATTACAGGTGTGAGCCACTGCGCCAGGCCAGCATTTGGGAAAATTTTATTTCTTGCTTTATGTTTTAGCATTCTTTGATTTGACCAGGAGTATTCCAGGTAAGGGTATTGAAATTGCCATTTACTGTGGCCAGCAAGGTGTGTTATGTACATTATTTGCCTAATTACCTACGTCACTGAGTCATTGAGAAAATTAAATGAAATGATCAGAACTCATCTTGATGACAGAGGAGAATTTCCAAACATAATGCAAAGAAGATATAATCCACTAATAAATAATTTTAAGTTGACTTTGTATTTTTTTTAACAGGAAATATTTGTGTTTTTTTAATTGGTAGTGTTAAATAATTTTGATACCACATGAACAATAAGTGTTTACCATTTAATATTTGAGGGGGGTAATAGAACATACACAGAAATATGGATGGGTGGATTTGCATATATGTGATATTTACAGAAGGAAAGAAATGGGTGATTTTTTTTTTTTTTTGGAGATGTCTCTCTCTGTCACTCAGGCTGGAGCACGCTGGTGCGATCTCGGTTCACTGCAGCCTCCGCCTCCCAGGTTCAAGTGATTCTCCTATCTCAGCCCCCCAAGTAGCTGGGACTATAGGCATGTGCCATCATGCATGGCTAATTTTGTATTTTTAGTAGAGATGGGGTTTCACCATATTAACCAGACTGGTCTGGAACTCCTGACCTCAAGTGATCTGCCTCCCAAAGTGCTGGGATTACAGGCGTGAGCCACCATGTCTAGCCTGTTTTTGTTTTTCAGGCAAGGTCTCACTCTGTCCTCCAGCCTGGAGTTCAGTGGCGAGATCTTGGCTTACTGCAGCCTCTGCCTCCCGGGCTTGAGTGATCCTCCCACCTTGGCTTCCCAGGTAGCTGGGACTACAGGCCACCATGCCTGGCTGATTTTTGTATTTTTTGTAAAGATGGAGTTTTGCCACGTTGCCCAGGCTGGTCTTGAACTCCTGGGCTGAAACGATCCTCCTGCCTCAGCCTCCCAAAGTGCTGGACTTACAGGAGTGAGCTACCACGCCTAGCTGATTCTTTTCTTTTCTTTTCTTTTTGAGATGGAGTCTCGCTCTGTCACTTAGGCTGGAGTATGGTGGGGCGATCTCAACTCACTGCAACCTCTGCCTCCTGGGTTCACACCATTCTCCTGCCTCAGTCTTCTGAGTAGCTGGGACTACAGGCACGTACCACCACGCCCGACTAATTTTTTGTATTTTTAGTAGAGACAGGGTTTCACCATGTTAGGATGGTTTTGATCTCCTGACCTTGTGATCCCCCCGCCTCGGCCTCCCAAAGTGCTGGGATTACAGGCATGAGCCACTGTGCCTGGCCCGATGATGTTTTTTATGGAGAATAGGGATGGATGTATTCACAATATATCCTTTTGCAATTTTTCTTTTTTTTTTGAGACAGAGTCTTGCTCTGTCACCCAGGCTGGAGTGCAATGGCGTGATCTCGGCTCACTGCAACCTCCGCCTTTGGGGTTCAAGCTATTCTTCTGCCTCAGCCCCCCAGGTAGCTGGGATTACAGGCGCACACCACCACGCCTGGCTAATTTTTTTGTATTTTTAGTAGAGACGGGGTTTCACCATGTTGGTCAGGCTGGTCTTGAACTCCTGACCTCACGATCCTCCTGCCTTGGCCTCCCAAAGTGCTGGTATTACAGACGTGAGCCACCGACCCAGCCTATAATTTTTCATTTTATTATTTTATTTTATTTTATTTTTTGAGATGGAGTCTCGCTCTTGCACTGGAGTGCAGTGGTGCAATCTCAGCTCACTGCAGCCTCCACCTCTTGGATTCAAGCAGTTCTCCTGTCTCAGCCTCCTGAGTAGCTGGGATTACAGGTGTGCATCACCATGCCCAGCTAATTTTGTATTTTTAGTAGAGACTAAATTTAGTTTCACCATGTTGGGCAGGCTGGTCTCAAA
>NW_012101354.1:2387749-2391981 GCF_000951045.1 Mandrillus leucophaeus | reverse complement strand
AGCTGATTCTTTTCTTTTCTTTTCTTTTTGAGATGGAGTCTCGCTCTGTCACTTAGGCTGGAGTATGGTGGGGCGATCTCAACTCACTGCAACCTCTGCCTCCTGGGTTCACACCATTCTCCTGCCTCAGTCTTCTGAGTAGCTGGGACTACAGGCACGTACCACCACGCCCGACTAATTTTTTGTATTTTTAGTAGAGACAGGGTTTCACCATGTTAGGATGGTTTTGATCTCCTGACCTTGTGATCCCCCCGCCTCGGCCTCCCAAAGTGCTGGGATTACAGGCATGAGCCACTGTGCCTGGCCCGATGATGTTTTTTATGGAGAATAGGGATGGATGTATTCACAATATATCCTTTTGCAATTTTTCTTTTTTTTTTGAGACAGAGTCTTGCTCTGTCACCCAGGCTGGAGTGCAATGGCGTGATCTCGGCTCACTGCAACCTCCGCCTTTGGGGTTCAAGCTATTCTTCTGCCTCAGCCCCCCAGGTAGCTGGGATTACAGGCGCACACCACCACGCCTGGCTAATTTTTTTGTATTTTTAGTAGAGACGGGGTTTCACCATGTTGGTCAGGCTGGTCTTGAACTCCTGACCTCACGATCCTCCTGCCTTGGCCTCCCAAAGTGCTGGTATTACAGACGTGAGCCACCGACCCAGCCTATAATTTTTCATTTTATTATTTTATTTTATTTTATTTTTTGAGATGGAGTCTCGCTCTTGCACTGGAGTGCAGTGGTGCAATCTCAGCTCACTGCAGCCTCCACCTCTTGGATTCAAGCAGTTCTCCTGTCTCAGCCTCCTGAGTAGCTGGGATTACAGGTGTGCATCACCATGCCCAGCTAATTTTGTATTTTTAGTAGAGACTAAATTTAGTTTCACCATGTTGGGCAGGCTGGTCTCAAAACAACTGACCTCGTGATCTACCTACCTCGACCTCCCAAAGTGCTAGGATTACAGGCGTGAGCCACTGCGCCCAGCACTGTAATTTTTTATTTTTTTATTTTCTTATTTATTTAGAGATGGAGTCTCCCTCTCTTGCCCAGGCGGGAGTGCAGTGGCATGATCTTGGCTAACAATAACCTCCGCCTTCTGGGTTCAAGCAATTCTCCTGCATCAGCCTCCTGAGTAGCTGGCATTACAGGCGCCCACCACCACACCTGGCTAATTTTTGTATTTTTACTAGAGATGGTGTTTCACCATATTAGCCAGGCTGGTCTTCAGCTCCTGACCTCAAGTGATTCACCCACTTCAGCCTCTCAAAGTGCTACAGGCGTGAGCCACCATGCCTGACCCTTCTGTAATTTTTGAATTTTGAATATCACCTATTCAAGAAAAAATGTTAAAGACAAATTTTTAAAAATATCTGGAAGCTCTTTTTGCAAAATGCAAGAGGAGTTGTTTGACTATACCCTCAAAGCTTATCATTCTGAACTTCTTTAGGACAGAAGGGGTTTATAGAGACTAGGGAGCAGGTCTTTGCACCATCGTCTCTTGTTTCTCAAACTAGTAGTTCAAGTACTAATATCATGACTTTTAAAAAAAAATTAAGTATAGGCTGGGAGCAGTGGCTCATGCCTTTGATCCCAATACTTTGGGAGGCCAAGGCAGGCGGATAAGGAGATTGAGACCATCCTGGCTAACAGGGTGAAACCCTGTCTCTACTAAAAATACAAAATCCATCCTGGCTAACAGGGTGAAACCCCGTCTCTACTAAAGATACAAAAAATTAGCCGAGTGTAGTGGTGGGTGCCTGTAGTCCCATCTACTTGGGAGGCTGAGGCAGGAGAATGGCGTGAACCCGGGAGGCAGAGCTTGCAGTGAGCCAAGATTGTGCCACTGCACTCCAGCCTGGGCCACAGAGTGAGACTCCGTCTCAAAAATTAAAAAAAAAAAAAATTAAGCATAATATTTTGTGTAGGTTCTGTTAGGTTTGCATGCATTATTTAAGTGGTTACAATAGACCTATAAGGTAGGTACTGTTTTTTTTCTCCCTTTTAGACGCTTAGGAGGTTTAGAGACTAAGTTCCTTATCCAAGATAACAAAGGCATTAAGTGTCAGAGTTAAGATTCAAACTCGGGCCGGGCGCGGTGGCTCAAGCCTGTAATCCCAGCACTTTGGGAGGCCGAGGCGGGTGGATCACGAGATCAGGAGATCGAGACCATCCTGGCTAACATGGTGAAACCCCGTCTCTACTAAAAATACAAAAAACTAGCCGGGCGTGGTGGCAGGTGCCTGTAGTCCTAGCTACTGGGAGGCTGAGGCAGGAGAGGAGCTTGCAGTAAGCCAAGATCGCACCACTGCACTCCAGCCTGGGCGACACAGCGAGACTCCAAAAAAAAAAAAAAAAAAAAAAAAAGATTCAAACTCAGGTTTCTCTGACTCCAGAGTCTCAGTCATCACACTGTATTGCTACCTAATATGCCAATCTTGCCTTAGGAACTTGGGTTGAAAAATTCCAGTGCAAACTTTAATCTTGACTAAATTTTTTGCACTATGGTAGACAGTATGTGGTATATTCAAAAAATTTTAAGTGTCTAGACCTGAGAGCCTTGTGGGTTTAAAAACCTGAATGGGAGTAGTAAAGAGGAGAAATTAACAGTTTTTCAATTTTTTTCCTGGAGAGCAGATCAAACAGATGATGGAGGCAGCAACACGACAAATCGAGGAGAGGAAAAAACAGTTGAGCTTCATTAGCCCCCCTACACCTCAGGTATTGTGTCTAGATTACTCTGAAAACAATAGTCTTTGGCACAGAATTTCTTGCCATCCACTCAAAATGAGAGACCAGAAGAGGTGACTGCATGTTTTACTTCATAATCATCTACTACAGTCTACCATGATGTGTATGTGTGTATCTGTGTGTATGCATACGTGTATTTGTCTGCCTGTCTTAATGCCTCTGATTTCTTTTACTCTATCTCACAGCCAAAGACTCCTTCTTCTTCCCAACCAGAGCGACTTCCAATTGGCAACACTATTCAGCCCTCCCAGGCTGCCACTTTCATGAATGATGCCATTGAGAAGGCAAGGAAAGCAGCTGAACTACAAGCTCGAATCCAAGCCCAGCTGGCACTGAAGCCAGGACTCATCGGCAATGCCAACATGGTGGGCCTGGCTAATCTCCATGCCATGGGCATTGCTCCCCCGTGAGTGTCTATTTCATGGAATACCTTTTCATTTCTGAAGTTTGAGAAGCAATAAATACCTTTGAATGTTACTGATCTGGCTGGGCGCAGTGCCTCAGGCCTGTAATCCTAGCACTTTGGGAGGCCAAGGTAGGTGGATCACCTGAGGTCAGGAGTCAGGAGTTTGAGACTAGCCTGACCAATATGATGAAACCCCATCTCCACTAAAAATACAAAAATTAGCTGGACGTGGTGGTGCATGCCTGTTATCCCAGCTACTCGGGAGGCTGAGGCAGGAGAATCACTTGAATCCGGGAGGCAGAGGTTGCAGTGAGCTGAGATCGTGCCACTGCACTCCAGCCTGGGTGACAGAGGGAGACTCTGGCTCAAAAACAACAACAACAAAAAAAATTACTGATCCTCTTTTTCCAGAGAACCTAGATCATTTCTCACAGTTCCATATTTCTTATGTGTGATTGATTAACCAGTTGAATTTTTTCTCTTGGCTTCCCTGTTGTTGCAGGGTTTATTATCTTCTTATGATTGATATAACTGAGATTAAGGTTATTCATCTGATATTGGAGCTCTGAATAGAGCCAGGTTTCCTTCCTGGTTTCAAACTCAGATTTATCCATTAAAGCACATTATGTGAGATCAGATCTGAGGTTCCTCTGCAACTGGTCAAAGATGTTACACTTTTTTTTTTTAGCATCGACAGTTGGTCTGGCATCCCATGACTGATGTAAGAATTCAGGGATAAAGAAAGATAGGATTGTAAATTCATATAATTTATAAACTCATTTCTTTCGGTGGTCTTGTATGCTGAAATATCTACTTTGATATTTTTAATCAAGATGTTATTGGCAGGTCGTGGTGACTCACACTTGTAATCCCAGCCCTTTGGGAGGCCGAGACTGGCAGATTGCTTGAGCTCAGGAGTTCAAGACCAGCCTAGGCAACATGGCAAAACCCCATCTCTCTAAACAATACAACAATTAGCCAGGCATGGTAGAGCATGCCTGTAATTCCAGCTACTTAGGAGACTGAGGTGGGAGAATTTCTTTGAGCCTGGGAGGTTGAGGTTGCAATGAGCTGTGATTATGG
>NW_012101354.1:2382824-2385904 GCF_000951045.1 Mandrillus leucophaeus | reverse complement strand
TTGACCTCCCAAAGTGCTGGGATTACAGGCGTGAGCCACTGTGCTGACTTCTATTATTATTTTATTTTAATATATGATGAAATAATTATATAACTCACCATAATCTAAAATCATTGGGAGCCTTGAGTTTGTTTTCCTGCCGAGACTGTCCCATCTGGGTGTGATGGGAGACAGTGACAGATCATCAGGCATTAGATTCTCATAAGGAATGTGCAACACAGCCCCCTCGCATGTGCAGTTCACAATAGGGTTCACTCTCCTATGAGAATCTAATGCCACCGCGGATCTGACAGGAGGTGGAGCTCAGACCATAATGCAGGTAATAGGGAGCAATTGTAAGTACAGATGAAACTTTGTTGGTTTGCCTCCTGCTCACCTCCTGCTGTACAGCCCAGTTCCTAAAAGGCCACAGACTGGTGGGTTGGGGACCCCTGATTTAAAGCAATGAATAATTTGAAAATATGCAGGACGAGGTGGCTCAAGCCTATAATCCCAGCGCTTTGGGAGGCCGAGGTGGGTGTATCACAAGGTCAGGTGTTCAAGACCAGCCTGCCCGACATGGTGAAACCCCATCTCTACTAAAAATACAAAAATTAGCCGAGCGTGGTGGCGGGCACCTGTAATCCTAACTACTTAGGAGGCTGAGGCAGGAGAATCACTTGCAATTGGAAGGTGGAGGTTGCAGTGAGCCGAGATCGCGTTACTACACTCCTGCCTGAGCGAAAGAGCGAAACTCCGTCTCAAAAAAAAAATTTTAAGCAGATTTTACTTCCTAATTAGTTTCTACATAAGTGGAAATATTAAATTGAGTTTGAAAATTCTCCACATACAACTAAGTGGAGGGAAACAATTTGAAACATTCTGACTGACTAAGGAAGACTTGCCTGGAGTTAAAATTTCCTGCAGACAGTACACCTGGAGAGTTGAATTGATTGTATATTGAATGACCTTTGCTTTCTTTTTATCTTCTCAGAGTGAGGTTTTCATAAAATTCTATTTCTGTGTATTTACTGCAGGCATATACTGTGGAGTGAAGGGAGAGGGTGAAGGTGAGGATCTATGTAAATGAACTAAATAAAGGATAAAATAAAGCAGAACAACTCCTTTCTAAACTTTCAGAATGAATTTGTTGCATTAGGTGTAAAGAGTTCAAAGGGAAAATGTTTTAAAATTGGGGATTATTGGCCAGGCGTCATGACTCATGCCTATAATCCCAGCACTTTGGGAGGCCGAGGTGGGCGGATCACGAGGTCAGGAAATTGAGACCATCCTGGCTAACACGAAACTCCTACTCTACTAAAAATACAAAATAATTAGCCGGGCGTGATGGCAGATGCCTGTAGTCCCAGCTACTCGGGAGGCTGAGGCAGGAGAATGGCGTGAACCTGGGAGGTGGAGCTTATAGTGAGCCAAGATGGCGCCACTGCACTCCAGCCTGGGTGACAGAGCGAGACTCCGTCTCAAAAAAAAAAAAAAAAATTGGGAATCTGGCCCTGCACAGTGGCTCATGCCTGTAATCCCAGCACTTTGGGAGGCCGAGGCAGGCAGATCACCTGAGGTCGGGAGTTTGAGACCAGGCTGACCAACATGGAGAAACCCCATCTCTACTAAAAATACAAAATTAGCTGGAGTTGGGGGCGCATGCTTGTAATCCCAGCTACTCCGGAGGCTTAGGCAGGAGAATGGCTTGAACCTGGGAGGCGGAGGTTGCTGTTAGCCAAGACCATGCCATTGTACTCCAGCCTGGGCAACAGAACGAAACTCCATCTCAAAGAAAAAAAAAAAAATGAGATTCTACAAATTCTGTTTTCTATGATTCCAATTTATCTTTCTGTCTTGGATTATCTTGTTTTTAGGCTCAACTGGAGAAGCTGCAGGCAGAGATTTCACAAGCAGCTCGAAAAACAGGCATCCATACTTCGACTAGGCTTGCCCTCATAGCTCCTAAGAAGGAGCTAAAGGAAGGAGATATTCCTGAAATTGAGTGGTGGGACTCTTACATAATTCCCAATGGCTTTGATCTGTGAGTTTGTTTTAGTACCTTTTTAAAAAAACAGTTTTTAATCAGCCGAGTTTAAGATTCAAGTTAATACCTTTTAGTAAAGCTAGTGGGAAGGATGGTACTCATTCATTAATTAAAATTTTAAAATCCAAGAAAGATAAGTAACTGTACACAAGCTCCTGTGTTTTTTGTTTTGTTTTGTTTTGTTTTGTTTTGTTTTGAGAGGGAGTCTCGCTCTGTCACCTAGGCTAGAGTGCAGTGGCACGATCTCAGCTCACTGCAACCTCCACCTCCCGGGTTCAAGAGATTCTCCTTGAATTCTCCTTGAACCTCAGCCTCCCGAGTAGCTGGGACTACAGGTGTGCACCACCACGCCTGTCTGCTTTTTGTATTTTTGGTAGAGAGAGGGTTTTGCCATGTTGGCCAGGCGGGTCTCGAACTCCTGACCTCAGGTGATCTGCCCGCCTTAGCCTCCCAAAGTGTTGGGATTACAGGCATGAGCCACTGCACCAGGCCAAGCTCCTGCATTTGTGATGTATCATATAGGTTGTTTTTAGCTTTTGGGGTTAATGTAGGATAACCAGGGACACAAATAATCTACAAAAGCAAAGTCTTTAATTATTTTTGCTCTGTTACACATTGTTGCCTGTTTTTAGCATTGTTTTCCTTAATTACATTCTTTTGCTACATATTATAGGTGTTTACATTTCCTAAAGATCTCATTGTGATAGAGCAAGGATTATTAGTTGGTAGGTGAGATAATTGTAAATATATCTTATAAGGCTGGGCTTGGTGGCTGACACCTGTTATTTCCAGCACTTTTGGAGGCTGAGGGCTGAAGGATTGCTTGAGCCCAGGAGTTAAAGACCAGCTTGGGCAATATGGTGAGACCTCATTTCTATAAAAATTAAAAAAGAAAAAAAAAGTAGCTGGGCATGGTGGGTTGGCTATCCAGGAGGCTGATGTGAGAGAATCACTCAAGCCCAGGAGTGTCTGTGCTGCAGTTAGCTATGACCATGACCACTGCACTCTAGCCTGGACAACAGAGTGAAACTCTGTCTCAAAAAAAAAAAAAAAA
>NW_012101354.1:2380798-2382774 GCF_000951045.1 Mandrillus leucophaeus | reverse complement strand
GCTTTTGTTGCCCAGGCTGGAGTGCAATGGCGCGATCTGGGCTCATTGCAACCTCCGCCTGACAGGTTCAAGTGATTCTCCTGCCTCAGCCTCCCAAGTAGCTGAGATTACAGGCATGCGCCACCACGCCTGGCTAATTTTTTGTGTTTTTAGTAGAGACGGGTTTCTCCATGTTGGTCAGACTGGTCTTGAACTCCCGACCTCAGGTGATCCACCCGTCTCAGCCTCCCAAAAGTGCTGGGATTACAGGCATGAGTCACTACGCCCGGTGTTTTTGTTTTGTTTTGTTTTTTGTTTTTTAAAGACAGAGTCTCACTCTGTTGTCTGAGCTGGGAGTGCAGTGACATGATCTCGGCTCACTGCAACCTCTGTCTCCTGGGTTGAAGCGATTCTCCTAGCTCAGCCTCCTGAGCATCCAGTACTACAGGCAAATACCACCACACCTGGCCAGTTTTTATATTTTTAGTAGAGAAGGGTTTCACTGTTTGGCAAGCTGGTCTCAGACTCCTGACCTTAGGTGATCCACCTGCCTCGGTGTCCCAAAGTGCTGGGATTATAGGCATAAGCCACTGCGCCTGGCCCTGCTCCATCATTCTGATACATGGCTTTAGTAGATTTTATCTTAGCCTTTCCTTGCCCATTCTTTGTCAGCCACTGTTCCAGGGACTTACTGTCACTAATGAGAGAACATAGCATCTATCAGCTGTGGCATGGTAGAAAAAAGGTTGGGAATGACTGCTATGGAGAGTGTGTTCAACCATAGAGGGACTCATTTCTCTCATCATAAAAATTATATGTAATTTAATTATATATTTTAGGTACGTAAATGCTATTTTAGGTATATCAAGCGCAAGAACCCATTATGGAGAATGGATTTTTTCATTGTATTTTTGAGACTCCTCTCTTAGAATCATCTCTACCCACATATCGCGTTTTCTTTCCTTCCTACAATTTTAGTACAGAGGAAAATCCCAAGAGAGAAGATTATTTTGGAATCACAAATCTTGTTGAACATCCAGCCCAGCTCAATCCTCCAGGTAATGTATAGATTCCTGAATCAAGTCTCTAGAGCAGCATTATCCACTGGAAATTTATACAGCAATGAACATGTTCTGTATCTGTGCTGTTCAATACAGTAGCCACTATCCATGTGTAATTCTTTTTTTTAAATTCAGTTTTTTTCCTAACAATAGTTTGCAGTTTGACCAGTGAACATACATTTTAAGTGCATATTCCTGTGCTTAGAATTTCATGAGACAGCCAAGCATGGTGGCTCATGCCTCTAATCCAAACACTTTGGGAGGCCAAGGCAGGAGGATCGCTTGAGGCCAAGAATTCAAGACCAGTCTGGGCAACACAGTGAGACCCATCTCAAGGAAAAATAATTTGGCTGGATATGGTGGCTCATGCCTATAATCACTGCACTTTGGGAGGCTGAGGTGGGCAGATTACTTGAGCTCAGGAGTTCCAGATCTGGGCAGCATAGCAAAACCCCATCTCTACAAAAAATAAAATCAGCCGGACATGGTGGCATGCATCTATAGTCCCAGCCTCTTGGGAGGCTGAGGTGTGGAGGATGGCTTGAGCCTGGGAGGTAGAAGTTGCAGTGAGCTGAGATGGCGCTGCTGCACTCCAGCCTGGGTGATACTGCCAGACCTTGTCTCTTAAAAAAAAAAGAACCCCAAAAATTTCATGAAGCTTTACATTTACAGTTCCCTGGTTGTGCCTAGGAAGCAGCCCTCAGCTTGCTCCTTTTATAGAACCACATGTTGTCATGGCATCCATAGCTAAATGCAAATGCAAGAGCTAAACTCTTGGTTTGGTGTGTTATTAGATGCGATATGCTCCACTACCCACTGTGAGGGATGCTAACTCCAAAGGACTTTTTGTTAGTTTCCCAAAGTTGAAACTGGGAAACAAAGTCGCTTTTTTTTTTTTTTTTTGAGATGGAGTTTCACTTTTGTCACCCAGGCTGG
>NW_012101354.1:2380431-2380748 GCF_000951045.1 Mandrillus leucophaeus | reverse complement strand
TTTTTTTTTTTTTTTTGAGATGGAGTTTCACTTTTGTCACCCAGGCTGGAGTGCAATGGCGCGATCTCCATTCACTCATTCACTACAACTTTCACTCCCTGGCCAGGTTTAAGCGATTCTCCTGCCTCAGCCTCCCAAGTAGCTGGGATTATAGGTCCCCACCACCACACCTGGCTAGTTTTTGTACTTTTAGTAGAGACAGGGTTTTGTCATGTTGATCATGCTGGTCTTGAACTCCTGACCTCAAGTGATCCTCCCACCTCAGCCTCCTAAAGTGCTGGGTTTACAGGTGTGAGCCACCGCACCTGGCCCTAATT
>NW_012101354.1:2373785-2377646 GCF_000951045.1 Mandrillus leucophaeus | reverse complement strand
TATATATAATTTTCTTATTGCTTTGGTATACTAATCTCTGCCCTGACAGTTGACAATGACACACCAGTTACTCTGGGAGTATATCTTACCAAGAAGGAACAGAAAAAACTCCGGAGACAAACAAGGAGGGAAGCACAGAAGGAACTACAAGAAAAAGTCAGGCTGGGCCTGATGCCTCCTCCAGAACCCAAAGGTACATCTCTTAGTGGCCTCTGCTGTTAAAAAGAGTGGCAAGTTTATGTCTTTAATTCTGGAGGAACTTTAACATCTCTCTATGTCTGAGTGATTTCTGTTTCTAAGAATCATTCTTGGGGTCTTTTTTCTCCAAGTGTTCTACCATCTTTTCATATTAAGATAGGTCAACACATTCATTATAGAGGCCATTTAAGGCTTATTTTTAAGCATACTGATCATACAACACTCTGGTTTTCCTGGAAGAATACAGGTCTTGAAATTCATGGAGATAGTAGTTGCAGTATTTGGGTAGACTTTTTATGTACATAATTCTTAATGTTTTAATTTTTACAATGAAAGTGCGGGATAAAGAAATTGCCCCTGTAGTTTCATTCTCGTTCAGCAATATTTTGACTGAGAACTGTTATGTATAAACTCTCACTAGATGCTGTGATAAGTACCAATCTTCAACTTAATTGTGTGAACTTCTGCAAATGCTGAAGTGATTGGGTTAGATTTTCAAGGTAGTAGTTATTGGAGGAAGTGAGTTTAGAAGCAGAGATTTGAAATAGGTAAATAATATGAATTGGTGTAGAAGAGATAACAAGTTACTCCAGCTGGAGAAGTGACTTCAAAGATTGACTGCTGTCCTCTCTTCACTGCAGTGAGAATTTCTAATCTGATGCGAGTATTAGGAACAGAAGCTGTTCAAGACCCCACGAAGGTAGAAGCCCATGTCAGAGCTCAGATGGCAAAAAGACAGAAGTAAGTGCCATGGGATTGGGTGGAAACCCCGGGCAAGGACCTTTCCCAAACTCTTCTGGGGGATCCATATTTGGAGGGAGGGGAGAGTTCTCCGTTGCTCTCTCTTTCCCTCAGCCCTGCCTCTGATCTTCAATGCCTTTCTCACTTGTGGATGTCCTTCCTGTCACGACAGAGCGCATGAAGAGGCCAACGCTGCCCGAAAACTCACAGCAGAACAGAGAAAGGTCAAGAAAATTAAAAAGCTTAAAGAAGACATTTCACAGGGGGTACACATATCTGTATATAGGTAGGTGTCCGTACTGGGCCGACCTTCCCCTTAGAATTACTAAAACATTTTCCAAGTGCTTGAGGCAGAATCATTGTGGCCTAAAAGCATACCTGACACCAGTTCCTACTCTCTTTTAATGACCCTAGTGTGGATCAAGAGCTAGTAAATCTTGTAAAATAGCGAGGGTTAATGACTTATGTTTATGGTTATCCAAGTCTTCCCTCTGAAGTCTTCTTTTTTTACCAGACTATTAGTTCTGAAAAAATGAACAAATCAATATACTTGTTCAGGCCAAGATATGAATTAAAGATTGTATGTCCTTTGAGGACTATAAAATATCATCCTATTTCTTTTTTTTTTTTCATCTTTTTTTTTTAAATGGTCTGAGTTTGCTTCCAACATCCATGGAAACATTACAAATTTTCTTTCCTCGGTAGTCATATCCTTACCCTGATGTATTGCTGTGTTTCATCCTCACTCCAAAATGCGTTTTATTTGTTGTAAATATTTTTCTACCTTTGTGTTGATTTAATGTTTTTGTTTTTTTATGTTGAGTACATGTTTATATTCTATTTTTAAAATGTGCTTATTTCTATTAACTAGTTCTTTATTATAAAAGTACATTATTACAAAAGTAGTGAATGTTTATTAAGATTTAAAAAATTGTCTGACAATACAGAAGAACACTTACTCAGAATGTCTCCTTTCTATTCTGTGATCCCTTAGAACCACTCTCTTTAGGTAATTGCTATTAACAGTTTTTCACATCTCCTCCTAGAAAATTTTCATGCCTATATAGTGATCCTATATAGATTTCATTTGTTTATTTATTTATTTATTTATTTGAGACAGAGTTTCAGTCTTGTTGCCCAGGCTGGAGTGCAGTGGCACAATCTCGGCACACTGCAGCCTCTGCCTCCCAGGTTCAAGCGATTCTCCTGCCTCAGCCTCCTGAGTAGCTAGGATTACAGGCATGCACCCCCACGCCTGGCTAATTTTTGTGTTTTTAGTAGAGATGGGGTTTCACCATGTTGGCCAGGCTGGTCTCGAACTCCTGACCTCGTGATCTGCCCACTTTGGCCTCCCAAAGTGCTGGGATTACAGGTGTGAGCCACTGCGCCAAGCCGAGTAATCCTATATTATGAGAGTCTGAGGGTCTAGAGGACAAAAAGTCTGTAGGTCTTTACATTGTCAAGAACAATGAGATTATAAGCATTTTTGGATAATAGTAAATACCTCTCCCTGATTCTTAGAGTAAACTTTGGTTACCTGCTATTGTGTAATGTAAAGTGCTAGACTTTGAAAAAATATAAGAGTGTGGAAATATTTCTAGACTCATCAACTCTACCTTTTAAGCATTCATCTATTTGTTTACTCCAGAGGCCTTTGTTTATAGAGAGGAAACCATTTGGGATTCATCTCTACTTGCCACTCCATTCAGGCAGCTGCTGATGCTAAAATGGAAGACATAACTAAACTTTCCCTTCTCCAGAGTTCGAAATTTGAGCAACCCAGCCAAGAAGTTCAAGATTGAAGCCAATGCTGGGCAACTGTACCTGACAGGGGTGGTGGTACTGCACAAGGATGTCAACGTGGTAGTAGTGGAAGGGGGTGAGTCTGAAAAACTTGAGGGAGACTGTCCCCAGACAGCCCTGGGCTTAGAGTGATTAGCATTGTGGGGAGAAAGGAGAAAAAGATAGTATTTTAGTGCCATACCTGATATAATATGCTAGGTCATTGCTTCTGTGTTTATTGGAATAGAAGGCCCTAAGATGTGGTCCTGGGATTGCTTCAACTACCACATTAATGTCTGAGCTCAGAGGTTCTTTCTAACCCATCATCTTCCACAGTTCTGGCAAAATTCTTCTCTGTTTCCAGGCCCCAAGGCCCAGAAGAAATTTAAGCGTCTTATGCTGCATCGGATAAAGTGGGATGAACAGACATCTAACACGAAGGGAGATGGTGAATGGGGGTTAGAGGGGATTAAGTGGGAGAGCTGTGGGAGGTGGGGATGGTGCATCTGTCCATTCATTTTATTCCCTCCCTGTGACACTCTTGCTAACACTAGATAGTGTTTAGGAATTTTAGAAAGACCCATTTAGACTTTGAGCCTCCTAGACATTCATATAATATTTACTATATAATTATATGCATGAATGGTAAAGCTTTTTTTTTTTTTTTTTGCCTATCATTTAAGGCTTTTCTACCTGCTGGTTTCTGTGTCTGTCCTGGATCTGAGTACTGGTTATATGAATTTATTCAGTATTTGAAAATTCAGCAAGCAGCTAGGCATGATGGCTCCTGCCTGTAATCCTAGCACTTTGGGAGACTGAGGCGGGCAGATTGCCTGACGCCAGGAGTTTGAGACCAGCCTGGGCAAACAACGTGGTGAAACCCCATCTCTACAAAAAGTACAAAAATTTGCTGGGTGTGGTGGCACACACCTGTATTCCCAGCTACTCAGGAAGCTGAGGTGGGAGGATCACTTGAGCTTGGGGAGGTCAAGGCTGCAGTAAGCTGTGATTGTGCCACTGCAATCCAGCCTGGGTGACAGAATGAGACCCTGCCTCAAAAAGAAAAAGCAAATCCAGTAAGCTATACATTCATGTGTACAGTGTCTATATTATATTATTATTTGATTTTTTTTTTTTTTT
>NW_012101354.1:2370794-2372520 GCF_000951045.1 Mandrillus leucophaeus | reverse complement strand
CCAGGCTGGAGTGCAGTGGCACCATCTTGGCTCACAGCAACCTCCGCCTCCCAGGTTCAAGTGATTCTCCTGCCTCGGCCTCCTGAGAAGCTGGGATTACAGGCACCCGCCACCACGCCTGGCTAATTTTTGTGTTTTTAGTAGAGATGAGGTTTCACCATGTTGGCTAGGCTGGTCTGAAACTCTTGACTTCAAGTGATCCACTCACCTCAGCCTCCCAAAGTGCTAGGATTACAGGCGTGAGCCACCACACTGGCCGATAATTTTGATTTGGTATATCTGCCTTCCTCCATTGGGCGAAAGTTTTTTGAGAGTAATAAATGATGTTGACATCTGAAGCCTGCTTCCCAGAGTACCTAGGACAAGTTTTTATTCTTGACTGCTTGTCTTTTATTTCCTTATTCCCAGTACCTGTTACAGCTCTTGATTCATAACAAGTGCTAAGTAAATGCTAATTGTATCAATTAATATTCCTTTTTACTTGGAGCTTCAAGTCTAATTTGGGGAAAATAAAGAGCAACAGAAAATAAAACATTTGGTCCAACACATAAAAAGGGTGACAATATTTAAGAGAGTTTGGTTAGACTTGAATATTGTTTCTTTAGAACCTGAATCTCAAGTCTAAGTCTATAACAAGATTTCTCTTCCAGATGATGAGGAATCTGATGAGGAAGCTGTGAAGAAAACCAACAAATGTGTACTAGTCTGGGAGGTAGGTGATCCTTTGTAAAACATTGTAAAACTTTAGCCAACTCCTGATTATTTATACTATTTAAGTAGAGCAATGGAATGTAAGATCTAATCAGTGAATAATCCCTTAAATAATTTATGTTTCTTTTTGGAATCCATTTTTAAATGGTTGGCAATAAATTCTTCCTGATCATCTGTTTAGTTAAATTGATGAGTATTTAGTATATGCTATCTGGGGAAGTGTGTGGACAGTGCTGCTGGTAGCAGGAATACAAATTCTCTACCAAAAATTGTTTATTTCACAGTCATGAATATGAGACTTGGAAAGAGGGGAATGAATTGCTGTGGGATTTACCTTTGGATATAGTGAAGGAAGTATGATACTTAAGAATATAAAGTTAGGAGGCTGGGCAGTGCTGCTTATTAGCTGTGTAATCTGGGCAAGACACTTAATGTCAAATTCTGTTGCCTTAGCTATAAAATGTGGATACTGTTTGCTATCTATATTGTCAATTTTTTGAGAATGAAATTAGATAATTGTGTGATAGTACTTCATAAAATGTGACTAAATCACTCTTCAAGTGGAATATTTTTTATGGTTATCTAGTTCTTTAATCCTTGAAGGCTTCTTAGAGAACCAGTATTAAAACCAGTATTAATGTTTTCATGTTTGTTTTTAGGTATAGTACATGTATATCTTTTTTGGGGGTGGGTGGAGGGTACGGAGTTTTGCTCTTGTTGCTCTGTCGCCTAGGGTGGAGTGCAATGGTGTGATCTCGGCTTACCGCAACCTTTACCTCCCGGGTTCAAGCAATTCTTCTGCCTCAGCCTCCCAAGTAGCTCGGATTACAGGCATACGCCGCCATGCCCAACTAAGTTTTGTATTTTTGGTAGAGACGGGGTTTCTTCATGTTGCTCAGGCTGGTCTCAAACTCCCGACCTCAGGTGATACACCTGCCTTGGCCTCCCAGAGTGCTGGGATTACAGGCATGAGCCACTGTGCCCAGCACCCGCATTTATTTGATTGCTGATATTT
>NW_012101354.1:2361792-2368864 GCF_000951045.1 Mandrillus leucophaeus | reverse complement strand
GCTCACTGCAGCCTTGAACTCCTAGGGACAAGCAATTCTCCAGTCTCAGCTTCTCAAGTATCTGAGACCTCAGGTCCACACCACTGTGCCTGGCTAATTTTTAGAAATGCAGTCTCACTGTGTTGCCTAGGCTTGTCTCGAACTCTTAGCCTTGACTGATCCTCCCATCTCAGCCTCCCAGAGTGCTGGGATTATAGGCATGAGCTACTGCGCCCATATCTTCACATATCTCAGCCCCCTCATCTCTTTTCAATTTTCTTCTATTTATCTCTGAAGAGTACTTACTGAAAAAGTCGCGGCTTCTTAGAGAACCAGTATTAATGTTGTAGGAATTTAGTTTTCAGGAATTGTCTTTCATGTTCAGAAATAAGCCAAGTTCTGCTCCAGCCTCCTTATTGGAGTCTACTCCAGCCTCCTTATTGGAGTCTACTCCCTGAAAGCCTCTTGAGGTAGTGCTTTATGACTGCCATTGCTGCTGGTGCCTTTGGCAAGAATGCCGTTCTACCCAGTACTGTCTTTTTCTGTTGTAATTCTCTGCTGGTACCTGCTCTTCTTCTGTTCCCCACCTGGAGTTGTTCTTTGTTGCTGGGCCCCAAAGCCTTCTGCTTGTATAAATAGTTTTTTGGGCCTTTTTGAAGGCCCAAATTTAGTCCTGAAGGCCTGGTGGGAGATAAGTTTATCTCATTCCACCTTCCATAGTTCTTCCTGACTTGTTGTTCCACCCAGGCACCAGAGCAAAGAATTCCTCATCCTCATTTCAAAAATCTAAAAACCTTATACATATGAATTCATAAAAACTCATACAAATATCCAAGGAAATGGAGGTCACAATTTTTTTTTTTTTTTTTTACCATAAAATCACGTTCAGCTGGGCACATGTCTCACAAATGTTACTAGGTCTTATAAAAGAATATTATATCTGATTTAAATAAGAAATTGAAGTGTTTTTATTACATATCTCTTTCCTAGGGTACAGCCAAAGACCGGAGCTTTGGAGAGATGAAGTTTAAACAGTGTCCTACAGAGAACATGGCTCGTGAGCATTTCAAAAAGCATGGGGCTGAACACTACTGGGACCTTGCGCTGAGTGAATCTGTGTTAGAGTCCACTGATTGAGACTACTGCAAGCCCTTGCCTCTCCCCCCCTTGCCTTTGTCTCTTCAGTCCTCTCACTTATTCTATTTCCCAACCCACTCCCACTTGTTTGTGTGATCTCAGAACTGTGCCAAGCAGACACTGGGACAAAGGGAGAATATCTTGCTCCCCTCCCGAGTCAGCCTGGTGTTGCCCTTTATTCCCCTTATGTGCATATGATTAAAGAGTTATTTTTAAACTTGGTGTGATATTTTTCACACATTCCTAAGTACTAGAGTTTGGGTCTCCAGGTGATCTTTTTTCCAGACTTTTAGCAATTGCTGTAGAAAAAAAATTTTTTGTCATTGACATTTATTTATATATATAAATGGATGAATGGATGGATGGATAGATGGATGTGTATTTTTGAAGTCTAGTGGAAATGTCTGATCTCATCCTGGAGCTAGAATGATAAATACTGTTTTCCTGGAGCAGAATGAAGCAGGGAGATGTGTAAAGTGGTAAGGGAGGGAGGAGGGACAAATGAGTATCCATCCCTTAACTGAGAGAATCACCAGGTCAGACAGATTACCTCAGGACTTGGCTAAGTAGTCTTTCCAGGAAATCAGTTCCTCTAAGGGGTGCATATGTGGGAATGTGTGTTGTGGGTAAAAAGGACACAGGGAGAGTCCAAGGAGGATGCTATGGGTCAGTTTGTAAAGTGGAATAGGATTTAAGAATTTAGCCCATTTTGTCTCTTTTACTAGTTTAAAAATTCACTTCCAGTAGAAATTGTGTAATTTTTTTTTTTCTATCTATGAATCCGACTACCTGTGGTTGGTTTTATTTCAGCATTTAATGTTTCTGGTTTGATTTTAGGAGTATATGAGTCAGCATAAGTTATCTATTGAAGTCCAAAATTTTTACCATACCTATCCTTCTGTTTCATATTGCCTGTGTTGGGAATGGATTAAACAAGTCAATAGAGCTCCCATGCCTTCTTGCTAGGTGGAGCATGCTATGAATTGGTATTTGAGAATGGATGTCTGACAAGAAGTTAAAACATTCTGTGTTATAAAATTCCCTTTAAAAAAAAAATCTGTATTTCAGGTACTGGTCAGAGTTCCAACTTTAAGGTAGTATTAGGGAGCACTATGGTCAAGGAGGTGGGAAGAGATAGGGGACCACACAGCTTTGCACTACTTTGAGGAAAAACTAGTGCAACTTCTCTCCTTCTTAATTTTAATTTTAATTTTTTTTTTTTTTTTTTTAGACCGAGTCTTGCTCTGTCACCTAGGCTGGAGTGCAGTGGCGCAATCTCGGCTCATGGCAACTTCCACCTCCCAGGTTCCAGCAATTCTCATGCCTCAGCCTCCTGAGTAGCTGGGACTACAGACACATGCCACCATACCTGGCTAATTTTTCTATTTTTTAGTAGAGACCAGGTTTCACCATATTGGCTAGGCTGGTCTCGAACTCCTGACCTCGTGATCCGCCCACCTCGGCCTCCCAGAGTGCTGGGATTACAGGCGTGAGCCACCACGCCCGGCCTGATTTTAAGTTTTTTAAGTTCCAGCTCAAAGGATTCTCCTTTTTTAGAGATAAACAAGCTGAGCTTGGTGGCTCACGCCTGTAATCCCAGTACTCTGGGAGGTCGAGGTGGGCAGATCATCTGAGGTCAGGAATTTGAGACCAGCCTGCCCAAGATGGCGAAACCCCATCTCTACTAAAAATACAAACAATTAGTGGGGTGTGTTGGTGGATGCCTGTAATCCCAGCTACCCAGGAGGCTGAGGCAGGAGAATCGCTTGAACCCGAGAGGCGGAGGTTGCAGTGAATCAAGATTTCATCACTGCACTCCAACCTGGACGACGAGAGCAAAACTCTTTCTCAAAAAAAAAAAAAAAAAAAAAGCCAAACAAAGATATAAGCACTGTTGGGCGCAGTGGCTCACGCCTATAATCCCAGCACTTTGGGAGGCCAAAGTGGGTGGATCACCTGATATCGGGAGTTTGAGACCAGCTTGACCAACATGGAAAAACCCCGTCTGTACTAAAAATACAAAACTAGCCGAGTGTGGTGGTGCATGCCTGTAATCCCAGCTACTCGGGAGGCTGAGGCAGGAGAATTGCTTGGGGAGGCGGAGGTTGCTGTGAGCTGCGATTGCGCCACTGCTCTCCAGCCTGGGCAACACGAGCAAAACTCTGTCTCAAAAAAAAAAAGAGATAAGCAAACTAACCCAGATGAGTGAGGTTCATCATCTGAAGGATGGTGCAGGATGAAATCTTTGAAATAACTCTAGCTTGCCAGAACACAGCAATGAAGATTTTGAGTGCTTACTAGTAATTATATCTGTGAAATTTGGGAGCTAGAGAGTTCAAGTAGCTATTTTAGTATTTCTTGATTTAAGCAAATGCAGGGGAAAAATTCATTGTCATAAAAATAAGTGTTCTGTTAAAGGATTTGTTACAAGTATTTGTGTAAATTATACACTACTTCAAAAATGAATTGGTTGCATAAGATCTAAAAGAAATATTTATATTACAATATGCTATAGTTTATTGTAATGTACCCATAATGAGACTCAAAACTTGTCTTGAGTATATCACTTGTCTCTCTGTGCCTCCAGGTTTTAATTGTTGTTAAATTTTCTCAAGCATTACCTCCTTATTTCTCCTTACAAACTTAGGAGAAATATGCATTTTAGAGGTGAAGAATCTGAGGCTTAGAGTAAATAATTTGCCCAAGTTTATGACTTAGTAAGTTGTAGAACTTAATTTGAACCCAGATTTGTTTGACTACAAACCAAACTCAGCCACTAAGTATATATTGCCTCATTTGTACAATAAAGGGGTAGGGACAGATATGTTCTTTGAAATGAGTGTTATTCTCAGGATAGTTCTTACCTGAGGATGCTGTTATCACTTGAAATACTTTGTGAATTTTGGTAATTTCATCTATTTCCAGTCCTTTTTGAATACCTTTAGTTAATGGCAGTTATTAGTTTTGGAAAGAGTTTTTTCTTTATTTTTATTGGAAGAGTTTTAGAAACCCTTTGGCTGGAATTAATAAATGATTATAGTAAGGTTGCAGGATATAAGGTTACAATAGAAAAATCAGTTGCTCTCCTGTATACCAGTAATGAACAAGTAGAATTTGAAATTAAAAGCAATTCCATTTATATTAGCACCAAAAGGAAGTGGAATACTTCAGGATAAATCCAAATATGTGTAAGATCTATATGAAGAAAACTACAAAACTCGAATGAAAAAAAAAAAAACAAAACTAAATAAATGCAATGGTATTTCACATTCAAGGTAGGAAGATAGATATCAATTCTGGTTGGGTGTGGTGACTCATGCCTGTAATCTCAGCACCTTAGGAGACTGAAGCTGGAAGATCATTGAGACTAGCGTGGACAACATAGGAAGACCCCATGTTTGCAACTTTTTTTTTTTTTTTTTTTTGAGACAAGGTCTCCCTTTGTTGCCCAGGTTTGGAGTGCAGTGGCATGATCTCGACTCACTGCTGCCTTGACATCCCTAGCTCAAGCAATCCTCCCACCTCGTAGCCTCCCAAGTAGCTGAGTCTACAGGCACATGCCACCACACCTGGCTAGTTTTTAAATTTTTTTGCCCAGGCTGGTCTCCAACTTCAGAGCTCAAGTCATCTTCTTGCCTTGGCCTCCCAAAGTGCTGGGATTACAGATGAGTCACTGTACCTGGTCTACAAAAAATTTAAAGATAAAATTAGCCGGGCATGCTGGCATGTGCCTGTGGTTCCAGCTACCTGGGAGGCTGGGAGGATCACTTAGACCTGGGAAGTACCATTGCACTCCAGCCTGGGTGACAGAGTGAGACCCTGTCTCAAGGAAAAAAAAAAAAATCCAATAGTTGAAGGACTGACATTACCCAACTTTGAGAATTACTGTAAAGCTACAGTAATGAAGGTGGTATTTTTATTGTTGTTGTTGTTTTGAGATGCAGTCTTGCTCTACTGCCCAGGCTGGAGTGCAGTGGCACAATCTCAGCTCACTGCACCCTCCGTCTCCTGGGCTCAAGCAGTTCTCCTACCTCAGCCTTCCAAGTAGCTGGGATTACAGGTGCCTGCCACCATACCCAGCTAAATTTTGCATATTTTTAGCAGAGGCAGGGTTTCACCACATTGGCCATGCTGGTCTTGAACTCCTGACCTCAGGTGATCCACCCACCTCGGCCTCCCAAAGTACTGGGATTACAGCGTAAGCCACCCTGGCTGGCTGTTTTTTTGTTTGGTTTTTTTTTTTTTTTTTTTTGAGACGGAGTTTCATTCTTGTTGCCCAGGCTGGAGTGCAATGGTGCAATCTCAGCTCGCTGCAAACTCCGCCTCATGGGTTCAAGTGATTCTCCTGCCTCAGCCTCCCAAGTAGCTGAGATTACAGGTATGTGCCAGCACGCCCAGCTAATTTTGTATTTTTAGTAGAGATGAGGTTTCACCATGTTGGTCATGCTGGTCTTGAACTCCCGACCTCAGGTGATCCCCTGGCCTCTGCCTCCAAAGTGCTGGGATTACAGGCATGAGCCACCATGCCCAGCTGCTACGTAGTATAGTATTGGTGAAAGAATAGATCAGTGGAACAGAATAGAGAGCCCAGAGATAGACTCACATAAATACAGTCAACTGCTCTTTGACAAAGGAGCAAAAGCAATAGAATAGAGGAGAGAGAGAATCTTTTTTAAAAAATGGTGTTGGAACAACCGGACATTCACATGCAAAAAAGTGAATCTAGACACAGAAATTAACTCCAAGTAGGTAACAGACCTAAACGTAAAATGCAAAGCTGTAAAGCACCTAGTAGATAACAGAAAATTTACCTGACCTCGGGGTTGGCCTTGACTTTTTTTTTTTTTGAGACAGAGTCTCACTCTGTCACCCAGGCTGGAGTGCAGTGGCGTGGCCTCTGCTCACTGCAACCTCCACCTCCCAGGTTCAAGTGATTCTCCTGCCTCAGCCTCTCGAGTAGCTGGGACTACAGGCGTGTGCACCACACCCGGCTAATTAGTGTATTTTTAGTAGGGATGGGGTTTCAGTATGTTGTCCAGGCTGATCTCGAACTCCTGACCTGATCTGCCCACCTCGGCCTCCCAAAGTGCTGGGATTATAGGCGTGAGCCACCGTGCCCAGCCAGCCTTAACTTTTTAGAAACAACACCAAAGGCATAATCTATAAAAGAAAAAATTGTAAACTGGACTTAATTAAAATGAAAAATTCTGCTGTGCAAAAGACACTGTCAAGAAAATGAAAAGAAGGGCTGGGTGTGGTGGCTCACACGTGTAATCCCAGCACTTTGGGAGGCTAAGGCAGGTGGATCACTTGAAGTCAGGAGTTCAAGACCAGCCTGGCCCACATGGTGAAACCCCGTCTCTACCAAAAATACAAAAAATTAACTGGGCATCATAGTGGGCGCTTGTAATCCCAGCTACTCAGGAGACTGAGGCAGGAGAATTGCTCAAACCCGGGAGGCGGAGGTTGCAGTGAGCCGAGATCACAGTACTGCACTTCAGCCTGGGTGATGGAGCGAGACTCAATCACAAAAAAAAAAGAAGCCACATACTGGAAGAAAATATTTGCAAAAGATCTATCTGATAAAGGACTTATCCAAAATATACAAAGAATTCCTAAAACTCAACACTAAGAAAATGAACAACTCAGTTAAAAAGTGGTGCTGGTACTGTGGCTCATGCCTGTAATCCCAGCACTTTAGGAGGCCAAGGTGGGCAGATCATGTGAGGTCGGGAGTTCCAGACCAGCCTGGCCAACATGGCGAAACCCTATCCCCACTAAAAATACAAAAATTAGCCGGGCATGGTGGCATATGTCTTTAATCCCAGCTCCATGAGATGCTGTGGCAGGAGAATTGTTGGAACCCAGGAGGTAGAGTTTGCAGTGACCTGAGATCCTGCCACTGCACTCCAGCCTGGTCAACAGACAGACTCTGTTTAAAAAAAAAAAAAAAAGC
>NW_012101354.1:2352124-2361582 GCF_000951045.1 Mandrillus leucophaeus | reverse complement strand
TAGTCCCAGCTACTCGGGAGGCTGAGGCAGGAGAATGACGTGAACCCGGGAGGCAGAGCTTGCAATGAGCCGAGATCACGCCACTGCACTCCAGCCTGGGCGACAGCGTGAGACTCCGTTTCAAAATAAAAAAATAGTGGCCGAAGACCTTAATGGACACATCATCAAAAAAAGATACAGAGATGGGAAATAAACATATGAAAAGATGCTCTACATCGGGCCGGGCGCAGTGGCTCACACCTGTAATCCCAGCACTTTGGGAAGCCAAGGCGAGCACATTACTTGAGGTCGGGCATTCGAGACCAGCCTGACCAACATGGAGAAACCCTGTCTCTACTAAAAGTACAAAATTAGGCAAGCATGGTGGCGCATGCCTGTAATCCCAGCTACTTGGGAGGCTGAGGCAGAAGAATCGCTTGAACCTGGGAGGCGGAGGCTGCAGTGAGCCGAGATCGTGCCACTGCACTCTAGCCTGGGCAACAACAGCAAAACTCCATCTCAAAAATTAAAAAAGGCCAGGCACGGTGGCTCATGCCTGTAATTCCTGCTCTTGCGGAGGCGGAGGCGGGTGGATCACTTGAGGTCGGGAGTTCGAGATGAGCCTGACCAACATGGAGAAACCCCATCTCTGCTAAAAATACATAATTAGCTGGGCATGGTGGCACATGCCTGTAATCCCAGCTACTCAGGAGGCTGAGACAGGAGATTCGCTTGAACCCAGAAGGCAGAGGTTGTGGTCAGCCAAGATCACTCCATTGCACTCCAGCCTGGGCAACAAGAGCAAAACTCCATCTCAAACACATTAAAAAAAAATCCTCCACATCATATGTCATTAGGGAAATGGAAATTAGAACAACAAATACTGCTACGCACCTATTAGAGTGGCCAAAATCCAAAAGACTAACAACATTAAATGCTGGTGAGGATGTGGAACTGATGGAAATACAACCTGTTTACTGATGGTAAACAGGTTGATGATTTTTTTTTTTTTGAGTAGCTGGGATTACAGGCAAGTGCCAACATGCCCAGCTAATTTAGTATTTTTAGTAAAGATGGGGTTTCTCTATGTTCGTCAAGTTGGCCTTGAACTCACAATCTCAGGTGATAAGCCCATCTCGATTTCCCAAAGTGCTGGGATTATAGGCATGAGCCACCGTGCCCGGCCGATTTTTTTCTTCCTTTTTTTTTTTTTTGTTTGAGAGGAAGTTTCACTCTTGCTGCCCAGGCTGTAGTACAATTGCCTGATCTTGGCTCATTGCAACATCTGCCTCCCAGGTCCAAGTGATTCTCCCGCCTCAGCCTCCTAAGTAGCTGGGATTACAGGTGCCTGCCACCATGCCCAGCTAATTTTGTTTTGTTTTATTTTATTTTATGTATGTATGTATGTATTTTGAGACACAGAGTCTCAGTTTGTCACCCAGGGTGGAGTGCAGTGGCGTGACCTCGGCTCACTACAACTTCTGCTGCCCAGGTTCAAGCAATTCTCCTGCCTCAGCCTCCCGAGTAGCTGGGATTACAGGCACCTGCCACAGCGCCCAGCTAATTTTTTGTAATTTTAGTAGAGAGGGAGTTTTACCATATTGGTCAGTCTGGTCTTGAACTCCTGACTTTGTGATCCACCCCGCTTGGCCTCCCAAAGTGCTGGGATTACAGGCATGAGCCACCGCTCCTGGCCCTGTATTTTTAGTAGAGATGTGGTTTCGCCATGTTGGTCAGGCTGGCCAGTTTCTAACTCCTGACCTCAGGTGATCCACCAGCCTCGGCCTCCCAAAGTGCTGGGATTACAGGCATGAGCCACCGCGCCCGGCCTCAGGTTGATGATTTCTTACAAAAGTAAACATATTCTTACCGTATGAGCTAACAATTGTGCTCCTTCGTATTTACCCAAGGAGTTGAAAATATATTCACCCCAAAAGCTGTACAGAGATGTTTATAACAGCTTTATTCATAATTGCCAAAATGTGGAAGCAAGATGTCCTTCAGGTGAATGGATAAATAAAACTGGCACATCTGGAGAGTGAAATATTATTCAGCACTAAAAAGAAATGAGCTATCAAGCCATGAAAAAGCATGGAGGAAACTGAAATGCTTTTTTTTTTTTTTTTTTTTTTTTTTTGAGGTGAAGTCTTGCTCTGTTGCCCAGGCTGGGATCTCGGCTTACTGCAACCTCCGCCTCCCGGGTTCAAGCGATTCTTCTGCATCAGCCTCTCGAGTAGCTGGGAGTACACGCGTGCGCCACCATGCCCAGCTAATTTTTGTATTTTTAGTAGCGACGAGGGTTTCACTATGTTGGCCAGGCTGGTCTCGAACTCCCGACCTCATGATCTGCCCGTCTTGGCCTCCCAAAGTGCTGGGATTACAGGCATGAGCCACCGCGCCCAGCCTGAAATGCATATTATTGAGTGAAAAAAGCCAGTCTGAAAAGGCTACATACTGAATGATTTCAACTATATGACATTCTGGAAAAGGCAAAACTATGAAGACAGTAAAAAGATTAGTAGTCGCCAGGGGATTAAGGGGGAGGGAAGGATGAATAGGTCGAACATAGAGGTTTTTAGAGCAGTTTCATTGCTCTGTATGATACTATAATGGTGGATACATGCCATTATACATTTTTCCAGACTCAGAAGGTATAACACCAAGAGCGAACCCTAATGTAAACTATGGGCTTTGGGTGATAATGTGTCAGTGTACGTTTGTCAGTTGTAGCAGATGTATCGTTCTGGTGCGTGACATTGATAATGGGGGAGGGTATTCATGTGTAGGGGCAGGAGGTATACGGATTTCTCTGTGCTTTCCACACAATTGCTGTGAATCTAAAACTGTTCTAAAAAATAGTCTATAAAAAAGTGGGTCTTTGGCTAGAGTTACAGAAAAAAGGAAAAAAAAAGTGGGGTCAGGACCAGGCATGGTGGCTCACGCTTTTAATCCCAGCACTTCGGGATGCTGAAACCAGGAGGACTGCTTGAGGCCAGGACTGAGACCTGCCTGGGCACCATAGGGAGACTCCCCCTCTCAAAAAAATTTTGTTTTGTTTTGTTTTGTTTTAGCTAGGTGTGGTGGTGTAGGCCTGTAGTCCCAGCTACTTGAGCTGCTGAGGCAGGAGGATCACTTGAGTCTGGAGGATTGAGGCTGCTGTGTGCTATGATAGTGCCACTGCACTCTAGCCTGGGCAGGGACAGAGCGAGGCTGTGTTTTAGGGCCTTTGCACTTGCTATTCCTAATGCCAGCATGTTCCGCTCCCCGTCTCGCATATCTGCTTGGTTGCTTTTTTCTCAATGTTCAGATAGAGTTATTTCCTTCGAGAAGACTTCCTGGTTCACCATACCACCATTCTCATACTGGCGCGTGCGTGCCGTGCGCGCACACACACACACCCCTTTTTGCCTTACCCTGCTTCACCTTTTTACAGAATTTAATACTGTCTGAAATGTACTTGTTTGTGGTGTCCTGCCACTAAATCCTGGAGGGAAGGGATTTTTGTCCGTTTTGCTCCCCATCATCTAAAACAGTACTTGGCACAAGAGGTTCAGCAACTCGTCGAATTAATGAACAGTGGACATGAACTTGACAAAGCAGGTTCCCTGTCTCAAGAGGCGTGGCCACAGTGGGGAGACGTTGAAAGAATTATAATAAAATTGTGTATTTTTAGTGAGAACACAGGAGCCTTTAAATTAGCTCAGAGGATTTACATAGGTACATGCGATAAAATGGTTCCTATAAGGTTCATATAATAGTTACGTAAAGACTCTTGCAAACTATAATGTATTATGCAATTTTAAGATTGTGTCATAGCTGGCGAAAATGAGGTCACATCTTGCCATTCTGTTTTCGCCTCGAAAAATTTTATGAGGAAAATTTCCTTTCACTTCTTCATTTATTTCCTTTTCCTCTAACCTAAATGGTCAAGCGGCTGTGAATGTTATCTTCCAAGGGAAGCGAGAAATACGGTTTGGTCTCGGAGTCTGCGTAGTGAATGGCTCACTGGAGCTGGCGCATGCGCATTTTCTGTGGTGCTGCAAGATGGCTGCCAGCCATTTTGTCGCGCGTTGCTTCCCCGAGGAGTTGGGGGCGATGGCTGCAGCCGCCAAAGACTAACAGTGGGCTCAGTGGTGGGAATTTTCTGTCTCTCTTGTGTGAGCTGAACACACCCAAGAGAGCGACCAAAGCAGCAAAAGGCGGGGCGGAGCGGTGGAACCCCCCCACCCCGAGTCTAACCTTAGACCAGCTTCCTCACCCATCCCTCCTAGTTTTTCCTTCCATCCAGCTACACGCTCATCTTCTGCGCAGGCGCACAAATAATCGTAGCGCCTCCTGGGTCCTGGGGGCTTCAGAGCTCCTGCGCGCGCTTCTGGTTCTGCACTCCTGATTGGTCAGATTGCCGCGCCATCACACCTCCCTCTGCTTTCAAGGTTGAGAAGGAAGCAGGGATGGGGGGGTGGGGCTAAGCGGCGCGTGCGCGATACTGTTGCTGCCCCTTTGCTGCTATTGCGTTGCAAAAAAAAATCCTGACTAGGTAGCCTTGGACCTTTTCTGTGCTAGCCAGTCTAAAGGAGAGAAAGATTTCTGCAACTGAAGGGGCAGTCGGGTAGTATTAAATCTAAGATATTAACCCCTGACCTGGCTCACAGGAGTGTGGGGATAGGGGCGGGGAAGGGCCTTAGCACTGAGAGCCGAAAAGTATAAAACCATTAGTTTCGGCGTCAGGCGGTTTGAAAGGTTCTGCAGGTCCTGTTTTCTGCGTAATTTTTCCGTGATTACTGACTGGTTTAAACACGACCCCTTGAACAATACTGATAAAAACCTCTGAGACCCGCTGCCCCTCCTTGCAGTGTGTAGGAGCTGCCAGCGTGCCCAGCAGCTGGTGTTCCCGTCCGTACCTCCAGAAGAGCCCAGCGCGTGCACCATCCCCACCCCCTAGCCTCCCTCCCCACCTACGGCTTTCACGCACTCGCAGTGATTGTTTTGCCCGCTCCCGCCGCCGCCGCCGCCGCCGTCGCCGCCGCCGCCGCCGCCGCCAGAGGAGCAGCAGCGCTTGTGCAAACCGGGAAGATGGCGGCCGGCGGCGGCGGAGGCAGCAGTAAGGCCTCCTCCTCGTCGGCCTCTTCGGCAGGGGCTCTGGAGTCCTCGTTGGATCGAAAATTCCAGTCGGTAACCAACACCATGGAATCCATTCAAGGCTTGTCGTCTTGGTGTATAGAGAACAAAAAACACCACAGTACTATCGTCTACCACTGGATGAAGTGGCTCCGGAGATGTGAGTGTTGGGGGTGACTAGGGAAGGGAAGACTGGGGAAATGGAAGGAAGTGTGGCCCGAAACGCCTGGGGTTTTCCCACGGAGCCTCAGCGTTTGGTTGGGGTTGTTCACATTAAAGGTTTGACCCCAGTGTTCCCAAACCCAGACTCCATTCCTAGTCAGGATTGTCTTGAATTGCAGGAGACTCATTTCTTGGGTTTTTTAGCTATTGAATTGTTGTGACCTTGGGCCGTTGGGCCCAGATCCATAGAGATTTACGTATATATATTTTTAATATTTCAGAACCTTGTAAGGTGTATTGATTTTTCCGAACCTTCGCGGAAATTGTAGCGTCTGTTTATTTCTTACAGGCCTTGACGTGTTAGTGATTTCTGGCTTTCCTGATGGTAGGCAAGCTGTGGTTTTAAGCAGTAGTAAATCCAGTGATGTTTTATACGGAGTGCCTTGTCTGGATGAATGTATCTAAAACTTGTGATGTGTAGTAAGGAGAGCCTTACCTGGATGAATGTTAAGAAACAGCATGAGCTCTGCATAGATCTGAGGCACCACCGGGTTTTACCTGTACCTGTGTTTGCTGCTATATAATACAGGTTTCTTGTATACTGACCAGAAACAACTGCGATACTGTAGTCATAGTCAGTATCATCATTAATACCTTAAAATATAAATCGTGTCCAGTTACTTTTTTTTTTTTTTTTGAGACGGAGTTTTGCTCTTGTCGCCCAGTCTGGAGTGCAGTGGCGCGATCTCGGCTCACTGCAACCTCCGCCTCCCGGGTTCCAGCGATTCTCCTGTCTCGGCCTCGCGAGTAGCCGGGATTACAGGCGCCCGCCACCATGTCCGGCTAATTTTTTGTATTTTTAGTAGAGACAGGGTTTCATGTTGGCTAGGCTGTTCTCGAACTCCCGACCTCAGGTGATCCACCTGCCTCGGCCTCCCAAAGTGCGGGGATTACAGGCGTGAGCTCCCCCGTGCCCGGCCCCGTTACTTTTTAATTACCTCAAACACCTTTTTACACAATTGAGTTGATCTCATGGGTAATCACAAAAGGAAATGTGCTTTTTGAATATGTAGTACCTTTTTCTCCAGTTATGCCTTTTTTGTCTTTATCCTGGAGATTTTTCCATTTTGCTGCTTTACTACAGAAATGAGCTCTGTTAAAGCATGGATTGTTTGCAGAAGGTTTCAAATCTTATAGGAGGAAGTGTGGAGAAGTCACTGTTTCCTGCTGAGAAGAGAGGGTTAACTCTTACTCCATATATATCTATTAGAATTTTTCTTTGCTTCCTGCCTGCGGCATTTCACCAGTGAGACCCATCATCCAGTTATTCTGCCTTATTTCACTTTTGCCATTGCTCCTGTAGTATTTTGATTTGTTTACCTTTTAGAGAACAGATAGATAAAGTTTGCAAAATTATAGGCCCCATGCTTCAAACTATTTGTGTTTAAAGTTTTGAGAGGGATGTTTTGTGGTTCTTTGAATAATAATGCAGAGAAATTAGTAGATACAAGACAGAATTACCTGTGTTTACCAATAACAGATCAAATAGTTTTCTTGCCCAGAGATAAAATTATAACGTGCAAAAACATCAAATATGCTAACAGTCATCATCGAAGACTCACATGTTAAGTATCTGCTATGTGCCCAGCCATCTCATTGTACCTTGAAATCGTCTGAGAAGTAGATTTTTTAATCACTGATTTACAAACGAGGAAACTAAGACTCAGAAATTAAGTTGCTTAAGGTTACTCAGTAAAATGGTGGGGTTAGGGTTTGACTTCAGCATTAACTTTGTAAAATAATGTTTAATGTACTTGGTACACCAGTGATATATTGCAAGCAGTTCTAATGTGAGTGAGAGAACCTATTCTCCACCCTATTTTAAAACATTTTTACTAAACTATACAAGCATTTTACATTTCCTCACCTTGGGCTCTGGGGCTTTAACTGTATGGTTACATCATTTGCAAGAATAAGTTGGTCCCCGTCCTGTCTCTGCTGTGTGGGATCACCAGTGACAATTACAGTTTTTTTTCTAGTCAGCAATAATGAGATATAATGAAGCCAGAATTTTTTACCTCAGCTGTTGTTGCTATTGTGCCTGAGCTTATTTCCTTTGTTGGTATCTTAAGAGTGAAAAAATGAATGCTCCAGGAGGGCAGTGTGTCAGTTGAAGTGCATTGTGTGTAGTTTATATAGTTAAGTGCTTTTGGCTAAAACAACATCATACATTGATGTTGTTTTTCTAGCGGAATGGAATTTAACTTTCTAAAATGATTAAGGGTAATTTTAGTCATTTTGTATTTACATTTAATGAACTTCATTGATCTCACTGTAAATAAAGTGTTTTGAGAGAAATATTCAGCAGAATGGTGTGGGGCGCAATGAAAACAGTTTATGCATGGGCCTTGTTTTCATTTAAGTTCTTATTTCTTTACAGTTATACTTAGTTTAGTTTGAGTTTGGTTTCTAAGTCAGCTTTAGGAAAAATTGTGAAGTAGGTATCTTTGTCATTCCCAGCCTTTCTGTTCATTTTCCTGATGCCACTTTGCTTATCTTTTTTCTTGTGACATCCATTATTTAGTAACTTATATTTATATTTAGACCTCAGTATAAATTTAAGTAACTGTTAGATTCCAGAGATATTTTTATTTTATGCTTTATTTCATAATGTGTAATTAGACTTTTGTTCATATAAAAGGAAATAATTTAGAGAAATAGGCTACCTGAGGATATGTTCCAGATATATTTTTATTTTATCCTTTTTTTTTTTTTTTGAGACGGAGTCTCGCTCTGTCGCCCAGGCTGTAGTGCAGTGGCGCGATCTCAGCTCACTGCCACCTCCGCTTCCCAGGTTCAAGCAATTCTCCTGCCTCAGCCTCCTGTGTAGCTGGGACTACAGGTGCCGGCCACCACACACGGCTAATTTTTTTTTTTTTTTTTTTTTAGTAGAGATGGGGTTTCACCATGTTGGTCAGGCTGGTTTCGATCTCCCAACCTCCGGTGATCCACCCGCCTCAGCCTCCCAAAATGCTGGGATTACAGGCATGAGCCACTGCGTCCTTCTTTTCTTTTCTTTCCTTTTTTTTTGAGATGGACTCTCACTCTGTCGCCCAGGCTGGAATGCACGATGTCGGCTCTCTGCAACCGCCGCCTCCCGGGTTCCTGTGATTCTCCTGCCTCAGCCCCCTGAGTAGCTGGGATTACTGGCGCACATCACTAAGCCCCGCTAATTTTTGTATTTTTAGTAAAGACGAGGTTTCACCATGTTGGTCAGGCTGGTCTCGAACTCCTGACCTCTTGATCCGCCCACCTCAGCGTCCCAAAGTGCTGGGATTACAGGCGTGAGCCACTGTGCCTGGCCTGTCCTTTATTTCATAATGTGTAATGAGACTTTTGTTTGTATTAAAGGAAATAATTTAGAGAAATAGGCTACCTGAGTATATGTTTCATAGATGATGAGTTCTTTTAATTTGCTTGACTGTAGCATTCATTACCATCTTTTTTTCTTTTTTCTTTTTTTTGAGACGGAGTTTTTGTGCTCTTGTCGCCCAGACTGGAGTGCAATGGCACTATCTCAGCTCATTGCAACCTCCACCTCCAGGGTTCAAGCAGTTCTCCTGCCTCAGCCTCCCAAGCAGCTGGGATTACAGGCACACGCCACCACGCCCAGCTAATTTTTGTATTTTTAGTAGAGACATGGTTTCACCATGTTGGCCAGGGTGGTCTCGAACTCCCGACCTCAGACCATCATTTTCTCAAGTGATCTTTCTGTAGCATAAACAAATGTCATTCCTCTGCTTTAAAACCCTGCAGTGATATCTCATTGCAACAACGTGAAGATCTGAATTTCTTTTACGTTGATCTGTAAGTCCTATACAATCGGCTCTGCCTACCTCGGGCTTCTTCACATCCTGCCTCATTCTCATTGTTTAGATCAAAGCTCAAATATTACCTCCTCAGAAAGACCTTCTTTGATCACCTTTTTTTTTTTTTTTTTTTTTTGAGATGGAGTCTTAATAGATTTTTTAAGTTACGTGTATCTGTTTAATTTAATTTAATTTAATTTAATTTAATTTTTTTGAGACAGAGTCTCACTTTGTCTTCCAGTCTGGAGTGCAGTGGCATGATCTCAGCTCACTGCAACCTCTTCCTCCCAGGTTCGAGTGATTCTCTTGCCTCAGCCTCCTGAGTAGCTG
>NW_012101354.1:2350657-2351304 GCF_000951045.1 Mandrillus leucophaeus | reverse complement strand
GGTTTTTTTTTTTTTTTTTTTTTTTTTGATACAGAGTCTCGCTCTGTCGCCCAGGCTGGAGTACAGTGGCGGGATCTCGGCTCACTGCAACCTCCGTTCAAGTGATTTTCATGCCTCAGCTTCCTGAGTAGCTGGGATTACAGGCACATGCCACCATGCCCAGCTAATTTTTGTATTTTTTAGTAGGGACGGGGTTTCGCCATGTTGGCCAGACTGGTCTCAAACTCCTGACTTCAAGTGATCCGCCCAGCTCAGCCTCCCAAAGTGCTGGGATTGCAGGCGTGAGCCACCACGCCCGGCCAAATTTTTATGTGTTTTGTAGAGACGAGGTATTGCCATGTTGCCCAGGCTAAACTCTTGGGCTCAAGCTGTCTGCCTGCCTTGGCCTCCCAAAGTGGTAGGATTACAGGCATAAACCACCAGGCCCAGCCCTTCTTTCCCATTTTTAATGTAAAATGTGAATCAATATGGAAAAGTATAAAAGAGTTAGGCCTGTGTTAACATGTTAACTCCAGTCACTTAGTACTGGATGACACTTTGCAAAGTACTTAAACTGTGAGCCTCTGTTTTTCATAGTAGTTCTGTACCTGTAGATGAAAATTCTACAATCTACAAGTAGAGATAATTTGTCTACTTGTAGAGGAATC
>NW_012101354.1:2339663-2350117 GCF_000951045.1 Mandrillus leucophaeus | reverse complement strand
ATTCTTGTTCTGTTGCCCAGGCTGGAATGCGGTGGCGCGATCTCGACTCACTGCAACCTCCACCTCCTGGGTTCAAGTGATTCTCCTGTCTCAGCCTCCCAAGTAGTTGGGATTACAGGTGCACACACCACACCCAGCTAATTTTTTGTATTTTTTGTAGTGAGGGGAGTTTGCCATGTTTGCCAGTCTGCTCTCAACCTCCTAAGCTCAAGCAGCCCACCCTCCTTGGCTTCCCAAAGTGCTAGGATTACAGGCATGAGCCACCACACTCTTCTTAGCTGTTTTTCATAGAAACTTTAAATATGTATAAAAACAGAAGGGTAATGACACACCACCTTTCTATGATCTCCCCACTTCAGTAGTTACCACGTAACAGTCTTTTTTCACCTATCTCCTTAACTTTACCTCCTCTCCCTTAGTACTTTGAAGTAAATCTCAATGCAAGCTGGTATGTTTTTTACAAATGAAACATATAAACGTAGACTAGAAAACAATATCTTCATACAGGATTTTTTTTTTGCAGAGGATTTACAAAGCACAGTTATCTATGCCAATGGTTTCTCAGTTTGGATATCAAGATCCTTAGATGGACCATGAAGCTGGTAATAATTTTATAGCTTAACTTTTGTTAAGTGCTTACTGTATGCCAGGCACTGTTCTAAGCATTTTACACATATTAATTCATTCAGTTCTCACAGCTCTTGTAAGTAGGTATTATTATGATCTCCATTTTGCAGATTAGAAAACAGAGACCCCAAGAGGTTAAGTAACTTGCCCATGGTTACAGAGCTAATAGATGGTGGAGATGGAGACAGAATTCAAACCCAGGCATTCTTAATCTGCGGTGTACACTCTTACCCACCATCCTACACAGCCTTTCCTATTCATAAAATATTTTCTACAGTGCAAGAAAATTTTGATAGTTTCCTTATTTATTCAAGATTTAGACTGTATAGATTAATTAGAATGTCAAGATTTTAAATTCTTGTGTTTTTTGTTTTTTTCCCCTCTGTGGCAAAACTATCTTTTAGTGATTTGAAGTTCTGATAGGCATTTATTTATGTTTTTGATTAAAAAAGGGAAAACAAATGGAACGTAATTATTGAAGCTATCGTCTAGGTAAAAACCTTTCTAAATATGAGGTTCATTTAGATTGATGACATATAGAGTGTAACAGTATTGCCATAGGCATTTTGATCACATATGATACATAAACAAATTAGTAATACAGGTAGGTAGATACAGACCCTAACTTTGAGTTATAAGATGAAATTTGTTTATAAATCCCTACCTTGCATTCAGTTTTTTCAGTATTTATCGAACACCTACTGTGCCAGGCATTGTTTAGGCACAGGGGATACAGTGGGAGAACAAAATGAACAAAAATTTTTGCCTTCACAGAGCTTAAAATTTAGCCAGGCGTGGTGGCGCACACCTGTGGTCCCAGCTACTCAGGAGGCTGAGGCAGGAGAATTGCTTGAACCCGGGAGGCGGAGGTTGCATTGAGCCATGATCATGCCAGCCTGGGCAACAGAGTGAGACTGTGTCTCAAAAAAGAAGCACACACAAACACACACACAAAGACAGCGTATACTCTAGTAAGGGGAGACAGACAACAAACAATAAGTAAAATATTAAACATAATAGAAGGTGATAAATGCTCTAGAGAAATAGAAAGCAGGGAAGCGGGAAACAGAAGGGTTTGCAGTTTTACATTAAATGGTAAGGGAAGGCCTCACTGAGAAGGTGACATTTGAGTAGGGAGGTATGATATTAAGCAATATAGACATGATATGAGGTGGGAATGTGCAAGACTAAGTGAACAGAAAAAACAAAAGTCCTGAGGTTAGAGTGTACCTGGTGAGTTTCGGGAGCAGCAAGAAAGCTTCTGTGGCTGGAAAGGAGTAGTTAAAATGAAGATTAGTGGATGAGTTCAAAGAGATTATGGTGGATGGTGTTGGGGAGGGGAGAAATGGGATTCACCAAGGGTTTTATAGGCATTGTAAAGATTTCGGTTTTTATTCAGAGTGAGATGGCAAGCCATTTAAGCAGAAGGAGATGAACTCTTTTTTTTTTTTTTTTGATTGAGACGGAGTTTTGCTCCTGTTGTTCAGGCTGGAGTGCAATGGCACCGTCTCGGCTCACTGCAACCTCTGCTTCCCAGGTTCAAGCGGTTCTCCTGTCTCAGCCTTCCGAGTAGCTGGGATTACAGGTGCATGCCACCATGCCCAGCTAATTTTTGTATTTTTAGTAGAGACAGGGTTTCATCATATTGGTCACGCTGGTCTTGAACTCCTGACCTCGGGTGATCTGCCCGCCTCAGCCTCCCAGGCTGTTGTAATCCAGTGTAAAATATTGATGGCTTGGACCAGGTTTTGGCCAGTGGAAGTGATAAGTAATTTAATTCTAGATCTATTTTGAAAGTAGGTCCAACCAGATTTCTAGGTGGATTAAATGTGGGGTGAGAGAGGAGAATAATCAAGAATGACTTTTTTTTTTTTTTTTGCCTGAGCAACTAGAAAGATAAGAGTTACATTTACTGATATGGGGAAGGCTGTGAGTGGAGCAGATTTTGGGAAGGAGATGAGAAATTTAGTTTTGGATGTGTTAAGTTTGGGATGTCTATTTTAAGAAATCTTTTTAAAGATATAATTCACAAAAAAATACTCATTTAAAGTGTACAATTCAATTGTTTTAGTATATTCATAGAGTTGTTCAGCAGTCACCATAGGGTGTCTAGTATATGGATTGTTTTTAGAGCCAGGAAGCTGGAAGAGATCAACTAGAGAGAGAGTGTAGATAGGGAAGTAAGTCTAGTAAGATAGAGTGGCAAGTACAGATAGAGAAGAGGTCCAGAGAGAGGGCTATGGTATTGTGAAATCTATATTTGGTCTCTATCCCGTTTCCTGGCATACTACTTCAAAAATCCTTGGGTCTTCAAAGTGATAAGTGTCATTTTGTATGCTAATGAGTTGACTGATGGTTAGCATCCCCTGGGTAGCCTAAGGATAGGGGCTGGTCACTGGAAAGAATAAGGCAGGACTAGAGGTTGTGACTTTCTGCCCTACCCTCTAACCTCTGGGGAACGGAGAAGGGCTGAAGGCGTAAACTGAACACCAGTGGCCAATGATCAATTATGCCTTCATAACGAAACTTCCATAAAAATCCAAGAGGACCGGTTTCAGGAAGCTTCTGGACAACCGAACATATGGAGGTTCCTGGAGGTTGGCATGCCCAGAGAGAACGTGGAAGCTCTGCACTCTCAGCCCTACTTTGCCCCCTCCATCTCTTCATCTGGTGTTCATTGGTGTCCTTTGTTATGTCCTTTATAATCAACACGTAAACGTGTTTCCCTGAGTTCTGTGAGCTGCTCAAGCAAATTAATGGAATCCAAGAAGGGGGTTGTGTGAACCCCGATTTATGGTGGTTGGGTCAGAGCAAATGTTAAAACAACCTGAGATTCGTGCTTGGCATGGGAAGTGAGGCTCAGTCTTGTGAGATTGAGCACTCAATCTGTGGGATCTGATGCTCTCTTCTAGTGTCAGAATTGAATTGGAGGGTACCTAGCTGGTGTTCATTGCAGAATTGCTTGCTTGGTGTGTATGGGGAAATTCCTCATACATTTGGTCAAAGAAGTCTTTGTTGATCGTCGAATAAGAATATAGGAAAAGCACTTTAAGTTTGTTTATTACTCTATTCTCAGAAGGCCGTTGGGGCATTCTAGTATTTTAGATGACTCTTTCTACTTAGTCTAGTGTGTTATTGACTTAGGTTCTTTTTGAGGTTCAAGGTAAACTTTGTTTCAGCCCCCCCAAAGAAATAATAAATCTATTTTGGTCTCTTGCATATTTTTACTCTTGGTTTAGGCTTAATGGCATTTCTGGATTCATTGAGCAGGAGCTCTGTTATAATTGCATTATTATCCATCCTCTCCCTCCCCTTTAGATGCCTAAGTCACCTTTTTTTTTTTCATTCCATTGCTCTAGGTTCGTAGAGTTATAGGTGGTATTTTTCCAGGTTTCTGGCAATGTTTCAAAACATGGAACTGTCTTAATTATAAGTTATAATTACTGTAATGGTATATATTAAGCCTTTTTGTCTGTATTGTGAGACTTTCCAAGCCGTTGTTGTCTTCTTCCTTTCAGCTGCTTTGTCTCTCACAGCAGCAGGGTGATTTCATCCATGGCCTTAGGTGGGTTTGAAGAAATATGTGAACCATAATTTTGCTATACCAAATTCCATAGTAAGCTAAAGGGTAAATTTTGCAGCAAATAAACATTCCCATAACTCAAAGTGTGAAACACTACTGACACACTTCACATGGTTCTGTGGCATGGAGATATCTTGAAAATTACAATGGCAATGGAAAAACACTAATATTAAAATTTGCCCCCACAGGCCATTCCAGAATTACTTTAATGTTAGTTTTGTCTGTAGAGGAGGGATGAGTGTATGTATGTGCGTAATTTTTTAGGGAGTAGAGGCTTACTGATTTTATTCTTTTTTGTTGTTGTTATCAGCTTCCTTGGGTTGAATGATTTTACTCTTAATGATTTGGCTTCCTGCCTTTCACAAACTAATAAATAATAGTTGCATCAAAATTCTTTCTTCCGCCTAGGCTTTTGTCAGTTATGGTCTCTGTTTTCCTCCCACTTTTTCCAAGTGTTTATTGTTTTATAGCAGTACTTTTAAAAGTTAAAAGGGGAGATTTTGGTCAGCTGTTTTAAAATTTCAACTGAGAATTAAGGATATATGAGGTTTAATTTGTTGAAGGAACTCAGAGACCCTAATAAAAATTACCCAAGAACAGAACAATTTACAAACCAGCTTGACTGACTTTCTCATCTATTTGTCAGGGAAACAAAAAGTAGTTGTGTTTTGTAGTGATTTCAAATTCCACTGCCCCCACAGATATTAATTATAGAACACTGGAGGAATGTACGTCTTAGGGAGAAAGTAGTAGAACTTAGTTATTCCTTTTGAGAAAAGGCAACAATTCCATCTGCGCTTTGAAATATTAAAGCTTTTCTGGCTAAGATAAAGATAGTTTTTAAAAATGCTTCATTCTTATTCTCTTATTTTTAGAGAAATATTGAAATAGAGGCTCTTTGAAGAAAGAAATGAAATGTTTGGTTTGCTGGGTTTAAATTTTACTAGTGTTTGATTGAGGCCTTGATCTCTCCCTCATCTCTCTTTCTTCACTTCTTTGTCTTATAATTAATTTCACTTACTTGCACTTTCTAGTTCTTTGGAATCCATTAGCAGAGAGATAGGGTGATTCTTTATTACCCTTTAGTAAAAGTTGCACTGTGAAAGGAAAAAAGGATCTTTTAATGTTTGGAATTATAACTTAACATTTTTTGTTTTAAAAAACCTAGAATGGATCCTGAGCTGTTTTTGTGTTCCTTTACTATCATCATAGTTTTAGAGCGTAGCATGATACAGTCTTTTAAAATGATGATCTTTGTGTCTAGGAGGCAGTATTACTTGAAAGATTAAAATTCTCTTACAATATGTTATGCCTAAAGATACAGAATGAGAAAATGAACTTAGAAATATTGAGTGCTGGCTGGGCGCAGTGGCTCATGCCTGTAATCCCAGCACTTTGGAAGGCCAAGGTGGGCGGATCACCTGACGTCAGGAGTTTGAGACCAGCCTGGCCAACATGGTGAAACCCTGTCTGTACTAAAAATACAAAAATTAGCTGAGCGTGGTGGCATGTGCCTGTAGTCCCAGCTGCTCAGGAGGCTGAGGCAGGAGAATCGCTTGAACCCAGGAGGTGGTGGTTGAAGTGAGCCGAGATTGCGCCACTACACTCCATCCTGGCAACAGAGCGAGACTCTGTCTCAAAAAAAAAAAAAAAAAGAGAAGGATAAAAAAAGGAAATATTGAGTGCTTCCTCTGTGTAAACCCCTGTACTGGGTGGTGAAAGAGATGGAATTATAAGGAACTTAACATTTAGTAACTAAGATAGGAATTGAACAAATATAAGTGGTTCTGGGAAGTATGATAATATGAGTTTTATATGCTTTAACAGTTTAGAATAGGTATCACTTTGGTTGTATTGCCGGATCCTTATTGTTTACTGAGGATCCTCACTAGCTATCAATCATGTATTACCTATAATCTTGATATCAGCTCTGCAAAACAGGAATTTGTAAGTTTATTAAAAATATGAATTTATAAAAGATAAATGTATAACAGATGAATTTATAAATTTATTAAAAATCTATAAATTGAGTCTCAGATAAGTAAATTGATTATTTTGGGGAAACTGTCAGAACATTTATAGCGTAGGAAAAGGAAACCATGCCTGGTTTCAGGGTGGTTAAGCATAATTTTAGTTTTCTTTTTGTTTTATATAAGCAGAAGGTGAAGGTAAGTGGGAGAAAGAAAAGAAATACAGTGGATTAAAAGCCCAAGTTACTTACAAGAATGTTGTTATTACTTAATAATGTTCTTAAATTTCCAGTCATTAATGTAGTTAATTTTACAAACATAACACTAATAGTTTAGTAAGAAAATAACATTTACTGAGTTCTTATGTGATTGCATTTAATATGACAATTCATTAGTTAATATATTATTACTGAGTAAATCTATTAGTGATGTATATGTAAATTACACTGGTGACAGGTAAAATAATAAACCCTATAAATGATAATAAATTAAGTACTTGAAGGCTCAGTGAGGTTAAAATAACTTGTTCAAGGTTCACAACTAATGAACAATATATTGAGCCAGGTTGCAAACTTAGCCAGTCTTGACTCCAAGGCTTCCACTTTACCATTATGGTAGACAGCTTCCTGCTTCTTTAAAAGTGTATTGGTATTTTATAGTGTTCCATGGACAGTGTGGTATGTACAGGATAAAAGTTCCCAAACAGCCTTGCACCTGTCCATTCTCATATAGAAGCAAGTAGGAGAACCCACTTCTCTCCTTTTAAGCCAGACCGTTAAACAGATTTGCAAAAATGTGAAGCAATTTACTCCCACTAAATTTTTGTTTTACAAAATACAGTTATTTTTAATTAAGAAATAATTTATTGGCTAGACAGGGTGGCTCCCTGAGCGCCTGTAATCCCAGCAACTTGAGAGGCCAAGGTGGGTGGATCACTTGAGGTCAGGAGTTCGAGACCAGCCTGGCCAACATGGAGAAACCCCGTCTGTATTAAAACTACAAAAATTAGCCAGGCATAGTGGTGCACGCCTGTAATCCCAACTACTTGGGAGGCTGAGGCAGGAGAATCACTTGGACCCAGAGGTTCAAGTTGCAGTGAGCCAAGATGGTGCCACTGCACATCAGCCTGGGCATCAGAGCGAGACCTCATTTAAAAAAAAAAAAAAAAAAGCGGCCAGCGAGTTGGCTCATGCCTATAATCCCAGTACTTTGGGAGGCCCAAGCTGGCGGATCACAAGGTGAGGAGTTTGAGACCAGCCTAGCCAATATGGTGAAACCCTGTCTCTACTAAAAAGTACAAAAATTAGACCATCATGGTGGCGTGTGCCTGTAATCCCAGCTGCTTGGGAGACTGAGGCAGGAGAATTGCTTGAACTTGGAAGGCAGAGGTTGCAGTGAGCCGAGATCACGCCATTGCACTCCAGCCTGGTTGACAGAGCAAGACTCCATCTCAAAAAAAAAAAAAAGAAAAAAAATAATTTATTAATTGTAATGGATTTATTGTTTTTTATGAGTTAATGGAAGTTTTTAAATTCTTAGGTTTAGTTTCTTTCTATTTATTTTATTTTTATTTATTTATTTTTTTGAGATGGAATTTTGCTTTTGTTACCCAGGCTGGAGTGCAATGGCGCAATCTCGGCTCACTACAACTTCCGCCTCCTAAGTTCAAGCGATTCACCTACCTCAGCTTCCTGAGTAGCTGGGATTACAGGCACATGCCACCATGCCCGGCTAATTTTGTATTTTTACTAGAGATGGAGTTTCTCCCTGTTGGTCAGGCTGGTTTCGAACTCCCAACCTCAGGTGATCTGCCCACCTCGGCCTCCCAAAGTGCTGGGATTACAGGTGTGAGCCACCGTGCCCGGCCCCTATTTTGTTTTATTTTTATTTTTTTGGGACGGAGTCTTGTGTGCAATAGCGTGATCTCGGCTCACTGCAACCTCCGCCTCCTGGGTTCAAGCGATTCTCCTGCCTCAGACTCCTGGGTAGCTGGGATTATAGGCGCTCTCTACCACATCCGGCTAATTTTTTTGTATTTTTAGTAGAGACAAGGTTTCACCATATTGACCAGGATGGTCTCTATCTCTTGACCTTGTGATCTGCCCGTCTTGGCCTCCCAAAGTACTGGGATTACAGGCGTGAACCACCACACCTGGCCTTTATTTTCTTCATAGCTTTTCTCATTATAAGATACTGCCTTGTTTATTCATTTATTTGCTTATTTGTTGAGACACATGGCCCCCCTCACCCCCAAAAAGAATGTAAACCGCTAACAACAGATCGTTTGTTTTGTTCACCACTGCATCCTCAGCACCTAGAAGAAGACATGGAACGTAGAAAGTGCTATAATTGGCAGGGTGTGCTGGCTTGTGCCTGTAATCCCAGCACTGTGGTAGGCCAAGGTGGGAAGATTGCTTGAGCCCAGGAGTTGAAGACCAGCCTGGGCAACATAGTGAGACCCCCATCCGTACAAAAAAAATAAAGGTAGACGTGGTGGCGCATACCTGGCTACTTAGTCCTGGCTACTCAGGAGCCTGAGGTGGGAGAATTGCTTGAGCCTCAGAGGTTGAGGCTACACTGAATTGTGATTGTGCCTCTGCACTCCAGCCTGGACAGCAGCAAGACCCTGGCTCCAAAAACAAAAGTGCTTAATCAATGAATCTTTCTTAAGTGTGACCCCAGACCACACGTTGAGAACTGCTGCAATAGGACACAATTTTTTGTTAGATTTATGTATATAGGGAGACATACTGTATTGTACTGTTGTATGGTGGTTAGTTGGTAAAGAACATGGACTTTGATCTCAAATAGACATTATGGTTGCTACTCACCTCTTAAAACTTTTAAATAGAGATAATAATTGTATAGTTCACCTTATATGATTGTTGGTGGAATTAAATAAGATGCTTCATATGAAGTGTTTTGCAAACTACCTGATGTTTAGAAAATTCAGCAAATGATAAGTTATTTAAAATGCAATTATGATATACAGTTATTATAGCATGTTTTATGCAGGCCTGTCTGCATAAGCTTTAAATTCTTCCAATTAATCCCGCATACTCTATGTGAAATGTTAAGGTTAATAATCTAATAATCTAAGGCTAATAATCTAAAGGTTAATAATCTAATAATCATGGATTTTTTAAAGCCCTTTCTTATTAATACTGGTGAATAGCAAGAGAACATATAATTTGGAAACTGTTTCCTATTTTGATTATTTCAAGGACCTATTCATATAGCAACATCTTGTAGTTCCAGAAATTCATTGGTAACTTAAGAATGTTTCATGTTTTTATAGCATGTTTGTTTGTTTGTTTCTTTTGAGACAGAGTCTGGCTCTGTCGCCCAGGCTGGAGTGCAGTGGCGATCTCGGCTCTGCCTCCCGGATTCAAGTGATCCTCTTGAATAGCTGGGATTACAGGCGCCCATCACCATGCCCAGCTAATTTTTGTATTTTTAGTAGAATCGGGGTTTCACCATGTTGGCCATGTTGGTCTTGAACTCCTGACCTCAGGCAGTCTGCCCACCTCAGGCGATTTGCCCGCCTCAGTCACCCAAAGTGCTGGGATTACAGGTGTGAGCCACTGCACCTGGCCTATAGCTATTGTGCTGTAATATAAAATGCATCTTATTGGGTGCGGTGGTACTTGCCTGTAGTCCCAGCTACTTGGGAGACTGAAATGGGAAGATCACTTAAGGCCAGGAGTTTGAGGCCACAGTGCACCCTGATCATGCCTGTTAATAGCCACTGAACTCCAGCCTGGTCAACATAGCAAGACATCTTTCTAGTTTTTAAAAATAAATGAATAAGAGATGAGACAAGGTTTCACCACGTTGCCAAGGCTGGTCTCGAACTGCTGGGCTCAAGCAGTCTACCCACGTCAGCCTCCAAAAATGCCAGGATTATAGGAGTGAGGTACACTGTGCCCGGCCGGGATTTTTAATTTTTTATTTTTTGAAACAGAGTCTCACTGTGTTACCCAGTCTGGGGTGCAGTGGTGTGATCATGGATAACTGCAGCCTTGACCTCCCGGACTCAGGTGATCTTTCCCATCTCAGCCTCCTGAGTTGCTAGGATTATAGGTGCAGGCCACCATGGCCAGCTGACTATTAAAACTTTCTTAGAGATGATGTCTTGCTATGTTGCCAGGCTGGTCTTGAACTCTTGGACTCAAGCTATCCTCTTGCCTTGACCTCCCAAAGTGCTAGGATTATAGGTGTGAGCCATGAGACCTGGCCTCAAAGAAGATATATATATATATATATATATATAT
>NW_012101354.1:2324460-2339613 GCF_000951045.1 Mandrillus leucophaeus | reverse complement strand
TGAGATGAGTCTTGCTGTCGCCTAGGCTGGAGTGCAGTGGTGCAATCTTGGCTCACTGCAACCTCCACCTCTCGGCTTCAAGTGATTCTCCTGCCTCAGCCTGCCGAGTAGCTGGGATTACAGATGCGCACCACCACGCCCAGCTAATTTTTGTATTTTTAGTACAGACGGGGTTTTGCCGTGTTGGCCAGGCTGGTCTGGAACTCCTGACCTCAGGTTATCCACCTGCCTTGGCCTCCCAACTTGCTGGGATTACAAGCGTGAGCCACCGTGCCTGGCCAAAGAAGGTATTTTAAAAGGACATCAATATTCTTGGTGTCACTGGATTTTTAAAAATAAATAATAGAAACAAAGGGGTATAAAAAAATCTACATTAGATCAACAAAGACCAAATATTATCATATTTTCGTGTTTTTTTTTTTTAAGAGATAGGATCTTGCTGTGTTGCTCAGGCGGGCCTCAAACTCCTGGGCTCAAGCTATCCTCCCACCTTAGCCTTCTGATAAATATTTTAAATTTAAGACATTTCCAGAAGAAAATTTTATATTAAGATATACATTTTTGGACGATCAATTTCACTTTAAGAAGACTTAAAAAGCCTGATAATAGAAAAGTGAAGAGCTTTTGAAATTCATTCATAGGACATCCCCACACATGCATACTATTTTTAGTATCAACTAGGATAAGAATTCACTTCTGTCCTCTTAGGCTTCTCAGATTGCCATATGTAGCACATATGCATCAACTGACAAATGTGATAAGATACGGAGAAAATATACCATACTATAGTAGTGAACAGAAATAACAGTACAAATTTGTACTTTGTACAACGGAATTTCCCAAAAACTGGTGATAGTTTAGGGTTTCACTGTCAAAGTTTAGGAACTACCAAATTAAAGTTAAACCTGCTTTCATGCTGCTGGACTTTAGTACCCTTAATAAAAAGACCCATGAGTTTCTGGAGGGGGTGGGTAGGATATTCAGCATTTTCCAAACTTATTTGACCATGGAATCCCTTTCTTTTTTAGCCGTCTCATGTGATTAATGTTTCCTGGAACATGCTTAGGGAAAACTTCGGTAATGTAAGTGTTTCTAGGAAAATCCTAGTTGCAGAGCAGAGAGTACCAATTTATATTTGTGTACAGTGAGAAAGGCTTCATGGAAGAAACGGTTTTTCAAAAACTGTGTGAAACAGGTGAAAGAAGACATCCGACATGTACGTAAAAGTGTGAAAGAATCAGAGAGGAGTCATAACCAGAAGGCACACATGCATAGCTAAGTGAGAATGGAAAAGACAAAGAGAAGGAATAAAAGACATTATTATTATTGTTGTTGTTGTTGTTGTTATTATTATTATTATTATTATTATTTGAGACGGAGTTTCGCTCTTGTTGCCTAGGCTGGGGTGCAATGGCACGATCGCTGCTCACTGCAACCTTTGCCTCCTGGGTTCAAGCAGTTCTCCTGCCTCAGCCTCCAAGTAGTTGGGATTACAGGCGCCTGCCACCACGCCCAGCTAATTTTTTTTTTTTTTTTTTTAAATTTTTAGTAGAGACCGGGTTTCACCCTCTTGGCCAGGCTGGTCTTGAACTCCTGACCTCAGGTGACCCACCTGCCTTGGCTTCCCAAAGTGCTGGGATTACAGGCGTGAGCCACTGCACCCAGCCAAAAGACATGATTTTTAAGACATAAGAGTTGTGGTAGGGGAATATATTTAAAAGAAGGTAACTAGCTGAGTGTGGTGGTGGCGTGTGAAGTCCCAGCTAGTTGGGAGACTAAGGCAGAAAGATCATTCAGCCCAGGAGTTAAAGGCTATAAGGCATGGTGATTCTGGCTGTGGATAGCCACTGCACTCCAGCCTGGGCAACATAGCAAGACCCCATCTCTTAAAACAAGTAATTACATGTACGCATAAAAGCTACAATAAATAGTGATTGTAACACTGAACTAAGATTACTTTTTGTAGTACTAGTATTAATATAACATTTGGGTTTTATTCAAAGCTTTTGAAATTCATAAAACTGAAATTAAATCAGTGAAGTGGCTGGATATGCGGTGGCTCATGCCTGTAATCCCAGCACTTTGGGAGGCTAAGTTGGGAGGATTGCATGAGCCTGGGAGTTTGAGATCAGCTGGGGCAACATAGTAAGAGTCCATATCTAACCCCCCACCCCCGCCCCCACCAAAAAAAATTAGTTGGACGTGGTGGTGTGTGCCTGCAGTCCCAAGTACTTGGGAGGCTGAGACAGAATTACTTGAACCCAGGAGGTCAAGGCTGCAGTGAGCCATGATTGTGCCACTGCACTCTAGCCTGGGCAGCAAAGCAAGATCCTGCCCTTAAATAAATAAATAGATAGGTAATGTATTTAATATTTTAAGAATTATTCTAGAATATCAAATAAAAATATAAATTTACTAAACTGTAAATATTAAGTATGGGTTATCATAATACAAATCATTAGCTCCTACTGGCTTTGCCATGTCCTTTGACTTTGGTCTTTTTGTTAGAGGTACCCTTAGTGTTGTCATGTGTGATGTAGCTTGTTAGGTTGGACTTCAGTTTCGTCTTGCCATGCTTAACTCCCTCGAGTAGTGCTTTCAGAACTGTCTCTGTTTAGTGGTTCAGAATTGGTGAACTTTTAATTTTTCTCTTGGCCAACTTGGCTAAGATGCCCTAATAGAAGTCTGAATTCTTTCTTTCCCCAAAGAGAAGTCCTTTATTATGGAGGGTTTTTTTCCCCCTTGGGTGCATATTCTCAAACTTTTAAGTAGGTGGCAACAAGCGTAGAGGGGATTGAGTTAGGGGAGTTTCCTGAATTGAGTAATACATTGTAGATAAGTAGGATATAGTTTGTATTGAAAAGTGAGAGGGGTGTGCTGTATGATTAGATAGAGAGAAGACATTAAGATAAGAAAGATAAATAAAGCCGATTTTGTATTATGCCAACAAAAATACTATATTTTGGTTCTTATTTATTTTTATTTATTTATTTATTTTACTTTTTTTGAGATGGTAGGGGGATCTCACTATGTTGCCCAGGCTGGTCTCGAACTCCTGGGTTCTAGTGATCCTCCCACCTTGGCCTCCCAACATGTTGGGATTACAGGCATGAACCACTGCACCCGGACTGTATTTTGGTATTTGAAATAGCACAGTTGGCCAGGCGTGGTAGCTCACGCCTGTAATGCCAGCATTTTGGGAGGCCAAGGCAGGTGGATCGCTTGAGCCCAGGAGTTTGAAACTAGTCTGGGCAACATGGCAAAACCCCATCTCTACCAAAAATACAAAAAAAATTAGCTGGGCTTGGTGGTGCTGCATTTATCAATACCATAAGTTTATGTCACTTTTTACAAAATGAACCGTCTGAAATGGTGGGCACCTGCGGCTGGACACCTCAATCTGTGATACATATCAAGTAGTCCAACTTTTTTTGGTAATGTCATGACTTTTTGTTGCTCCTTTGGAGCACTTCTGACATCACTAGTGGCACTTCATGTGGGTCCCATGTTGTTTACTTAAGGTTTACAATATTGCACTAAACCTGAAAAATATGAGAACCACAAGAGATCACTTTTTACTGACATATGCAATTTTCTGGAGAGATGAACTGCTTACATAGAGATAATTAGCATCACAAGGTGTTTTAAGTGGATATCACAATGCTTGAGCTCACTGCAGTAGCAACAGGAGATGGCTACAAAATTATTACAGTACAGTATGTACAGTAGTGAATTTTATGCAGTTATGATTTAATACTGAATTTTCATGATTGTTTACATTACTCTCAACTGTGGATGGCTGCACATGTCTTTAAGTGTGTGCATAAGTTTTGATAAATTTTAACTTTTAAAAATAGGTTTGTTTATATTTAATGGTAGTAAATGAGAAAATAGCGTCTACATAGTTTTTATGCGTTCATGACATACCTAATTTTCTCAACTTTTTAAATAGTTTTAGACTACATGGTTCATCTGTGAGTTTTTTCAAATTGTTGTAAATCTTCTAAAATTTTGAAAATGTGTTTATTGAAAAATCCATGTATAAGTGGGACCTGTGCAGTTCAAACCTGTGTTGTTAAAGGGTCATCTGTCTAAGCATATGTTTACTAGTTAATGGATAAGCACTTCAGAGTACAGTGAGTTAAGTGAGAAGAGAATAGGGCCAATGAAAGAACCTTGGGAACACCAGAGTTTCAAGAGTTAGTGCAAAAACAGGTGTCTTAGGGAGAGGAGAGAGGATCAGAACAAAATGGTTTCTCAGAAACTAAGGGAAGAGAAAGTTTGCCAGAGGGAAGGAGCTTGATTGTACTGGGTTGAATCTGTACAGGTGAAACTGTACTGTTTCTAGTCATGTGACAGGCTAGATATTTTGCAGGATCTTTCCACCAGAAATACAACTAAATCTTGCAGAAGTTGCAACAGACCTTTTTTTTTTTTTTTTTTTTTTTTTTTCTCATTTCACTCTTGTCGCCTAGGCTGGAGTGCAATGGTATGATCTCGGCTTGCTGCAACCTCTGCCTCCTGGGTTCAAATGGTTCTCTTGCCTCAGCCAGTAGCTGGGATTGCAGGCAGGTGCCATGACACCCAGCTAATTTTTGCATTTTTAGTAGAGACAGGGTTTCGCCATGTTGGCCGGGATGGTCTTGAACTCCTGACCTCAGGTGATCTGCCGCCTCAGCCTCCCAAAGTGCTGGGGTTACAGACGTGAGCCACTGTGCCTGGCCATTTTTTTGTTTTTTCTTTTTGAGACAGGGTCTCTCACTCTGTCATCCAGGCTGGAGTGCAGTGGTGTGATCTCAGCTCACTGTAACCTCTGCCTCCTAGGCTTAAGCCATCCTACCACCTCAGCCTCCTAAGTAGCTGGGACTATGGGGGTGCACCAGCACGCCCGGCTAATTTTTGTATTTTTTTGTAGAGACGGGGTCTCACTATGTTGCCTAGGCTCGTCTTAAACTCCTGAGCTCAAGCAGACCACCCACCTTGGCCTCATATAGTGCTGGGATTATAGGCATGAGCCACTGCACCTGGCCCAGACATAATTTTTAAGTAAAATTTTAGCTTCGCAGTAGTTTTGGATTTACAGAAAAGTTGTGAAGATAGTGCAGAAAGCTCTTGTGTGTGTGTGTGTGTGTGTGTGTGTGTATGTGTATATATGTGTGTGCATATATATGCGCATATACATACATGTATGTATACATATATATGAATACATACATATAATATATACGTATAATATATGCGTGTGTATTCATATATACATATAATAGATATATACGTGTATACATATATACACACATATACACATATATACACATATACACACACACACATATATACATACACACCCTGCATCCTGTTGCCCTTGTCATTAACATCTTACATTGGTGTGGTATGTTTATTAAAACCAGTGAATCAATATTAATATGTAATTTTTTTTTTTTTGAGATGAAGTCTCGCTCTGTCGTTCAGGCTGGAGTGCAGTGGTGCGATCTTGCAACCTCCGCCTCCTGGGTTCAAGCGATTCTTCTGCCTCAGCCTCTCGAGTAGCTGGGACTACAGGCACACACCACCACACCTGGCTAATTTTTGTATTTCTAGTAGAGACGGGGTTTCACCATATTGGCCAGGCTGGTCTTGAACCCCTGACCTCGTGATCTGCCTGCCTCAGCCCCTCAAAGTGCTGGGATTACAGGCGTGAACCACTACACTCGGCCTAATATGTAATTATTAAGAGTCCATATTTTATGAATTGCCTTAGTTTTTACCTACTGTCATTTTCTCCATAACTCCACATTTTATTGTTATATCTCTTTAGTCTCCTCTAGATTTTGACAGTTTTGTTTTGTTTTTCCCTCCAGACAGAGTCTTGCTCTGTTGCCCAGGCTGGTGTGCAAAACTGTCAAAATCACAGCTCACTGCAGCCTCGACCTCTCGGGTTTCAGCAATCCTCCCACCTCAGACTCCCGAGTAGCTGGGGCTATAGGTGTGCGCCACTATGCCTGGCTAAATTTTTGTAATTTCTATAGCGATGGGGTTTCACCATGTTGCCCAGGCTTGTCTTGAACTGAGCTCAAGCGATCTGCCTGCCTCGGCCTTGCAATGTGCTGGGATTACAGGTGTGAGCCACTGTGCCCACAGTTTTCTTTTAAGCTTCTCTAGATTTGGTCAGATATTTTGTAGAATGTCCCTCAGTATGGGTTTGTCTGTTTTTGTTGTTGTTGTTGTTGTTTTTTGTTTTAATGATTAGCTGGGGTTATTGGTTCTTTGGAGGAAGAACACAGAGGTGAAGTTCCATTTTCATCACATGATATCAAGAGTGTCCATCTATCAACATGGCTTACTGCTAATGATACTAACCTTGGTCACCTGGCTGAGACAGTTTTTTTTTCAGATCTTTTTTGAAGCCTCTTACCACATTGTACTCTTTGGGAAGAAGTCACTGCACAGCCCACAATTTAGGGGAGTTAATGCTGTCTACCTCCTTGAGGAGGCAGCATCTATGTAAATTTTTCAGAATTCTGTGTAGACATTTATAAGCACACATTTTAATGCATTACTGGGTATACTAAAAAAGCAAGGGAGGTTTCCAAGGGTCTGTTCCCTCACAAAAGTAAAGAGTCAGCTGAAACAGGAACAGTCAATAAGTTTGTGAGCAAAAGGACTGGCAAAGTTTTCCTGAAGGCAAACGCTCACATCAGCACTGATGGGATACTAAGCCTTGGACCCCCAGGAAAGTTGAAAAGCCCCTTGAGAAAGATGCTGAATTGAACCTAGGTCAGTATTGCCCCTAACTCTCTGCCAGAGTAAATGCAAATACATTTTTAGAAAAAGCTGTCTCTGATTAGGCTTTCAGAATTCCCATAGATAAAATTCAACAAAATATAAACTTAAAATAAAAGAATTGCCAAACACAAGGAAATAAACTACTGTGGGTGAGATTTAATAGAAACAAACCTCGAAGACTTAAACTATTGAAATAATAAGAGATGAAATATAAAATAACTGACCGGGCACGGTGGCTCATGCCTGTAATCCCAGAACTTTGGGAGGCCGAGAGGGGCAGATCACCTGAGGTCAGGAGTTGGAGACCAGTCTGGCCAACATGGTAAAACACCATCTCCACTAAAAATATTTAAAAATTATCCATGCGTGGTGGCACATGCCTGTAGTCTCCCAGCTACTCGGGAGGCTGAGGCAGGAGAATCACTTGAACCTGGGGGGCAGAAGTTGCAGTGAGCTGAGATCACGGCATTGCACTCCACCCTGGGTGACAAAAGTGAGATTCCCTCTCAAAAAAAAAGAACCATGTATAAAATATTTAAATTAATAAAAGAATGTAAAATGTTAGAAACAAAAAGTATAACTGTTGAAACTGAGCACTTAGTGGATAATTTGAACAACAGATGAGGCCATTGGCAAAGGGAGAATTCAGGAACTGAAAGATCTGAAGTAATTTCCCAGAATTTAATGTCAAGAAATAAGTTATAAAAGGAAGAGCATAATGAGTCTGACATGTGTAATTGAAGTCTTATAAGGTGAGAATTAAGAACAGGCAATATTTTAAAGGAATAATGGTGGAGAAAATGGAATAATTGATGAAAGATAGGAATATATAAATACAGGGACCATAATGCATATGAAGGAAGGGGGTTAAATAAAAAGAAATCTACTTGTACATACTTTATAGATAACTGAAGAATATCAAAGTCAAAGGGAAGCTCTTAAAAACAGTAGGAGAGGATGGGTATTCTATCAGTATACAGTATTCTTACGATATGAAAATATCACTGCACAGATCATGAAATGCAAATTGATAATTATAGATTATTAACTACTTACAAAGGAATAACAAGTTGATAACTGTGGAAGCAAGAGGACATTGGAGTAAAATATTCAAAGTGCAGAGAGAAAACAGCCATCAAATTAGAATTGTCTACCTAGCAAAACTAATTTTTAAGAACAAGAGCAAAATGAAGACATTTCCATAAAGATAAAAGCTAGAAACCAACAGATCTTCACCTAATGACCTTTATTTTATTTAATTCATTTATTTATTTTTGTAGAGATAAGGGTCTCACTGTGTTGCCCAGGCTTATCTCAAACTCCTGGGCTCTAGTGATCCTCCTGCTTTGATCTCACAAAGTGCTGGGATTATAGGTGTGAGCCACCACACCTGGCCCATTAATAACCTCTGAAAGGACATATACTTCAGAGAAAGGAAAGTAATCCCAGAAGAAAATCTAAGAGATAAAAATGCAATGCTAAGCAAGTAAATTGGTAACCATAAGAGTAAATCTGAATGAACATTTCCTGTATGAGATATTTAATTAGTATAGTTTAAAAAGCCAGGACAGGTCGGGCTCAGTGGCTGACGCCTGTAATCCCAAAACTCTGGGAGGCTGAGGCAGGCGGATAACCTAAGGTCAGGAGTTTGAGACCAGCCTGGCCAACATGGCGAAACACTGTCTCTACTAAAAATACAAAAATTAGCCAGGCCCGGTGGTGGGCACCTGTAATCCCAGCTACTCAGGAGGCTGAGGCAGGAGAATCGCTTGAACCTGGGAGGCAGAGGTTGCAGTGAGCCGAGATCATGCCACTGCACTCCACCCTGGGCAACAGAGTGAGACTGCATCTCAAAAAATAAAAATAAAAAAAGGACAAAACTATTTCTGTTCAATATTGTAGTTCAAGAAGAGAGTGGGCCGGACATGGTGGCATGCTCTTAAGAAATGTTTGTGTGTTGCTCAAGGCCCATCTCTGCTAAAAATAGAAAAAAAATTAGCCAGGCATGGTGGCGTGCACCTGTAGTCCCAGCTACTCGGGAGGCTGAGGCAAGAGAATCGCTTGAACCAGGAGGCAGAGGTTGCAGTGAGCCAGGATCGTGCCACTACAGCCTGGGCAACAGAGCAAGACTCCATCTCAAAAAAAAAAGAAAAAAAAGAAGAGAGTGATTTATGACTGGGTGCAGTGGCTCACGCCTGTAATGCTAGCACTTGGAAGGCCAAGGTGGGTGGATCACCTGAGGTCAGGAGTTCCAGCCAGTCTGGCTAACATGGTGAAACCCCATCTCTACTAAAAATACAGAAATTAGCTGGGCGTGGTGGCACATGCCTGTAATCCCAGTTATCTGGTAGGCTGAGGCAGAAGAATTTCTGGAACCCAGGAGGCGGAGGCTGCGGTGAGCCGAGATCGCGCCACTGCACTCCAGCCTAGGTGACAGAGTGAGACTCCAAAAAAATCGGGTAAAAATAGAATATATAACTTTCAGCCACTAGAAGGGGGAGAACAATTTAAAAAATAAATTTTTCCGCCGTGGCTCATTCCTGTAGTCTCAGCGCTTTGGAGGGCTGAGACCAGAGTATCGTGTGAAGCCAGGAATTCAAGACTAGCCTGGGCAACATACATAGCAAGACTTCGTCTCTACTAAAGATAAAAAATAACTGGGCCTGGTGACAAGTACCTGTAGTCCCAGTTACTGGAAATGCTGAGGAGGGAGGATTGCTTGATCCCAGGAGTTGCAGATTTCTGTGAGCTATGATTTTGCCACGCACTCCAGCCTGGGCAGTAGAGCAAGACCCTGTCTAAAAAAAAAAACAAAAAAAGAAAAGAAAATGTCCCCAAAAGGCAAAGAGTATGAAGGGAATAAAGAAATGTGAAGCATAGAAAAAGCAGGGCAAATAAAAGCACAACATAAAATGATAAAAACAAATTCAAATTTATCAATCACAGTTAAACATAAAAGAATAATCTTAGCAGTTAAAAGGGATGATCAGTTTAGATTTTTTTAAATGTAGCTATGTAGAGAGACATATCTAAAATAGAAAAGTTAAAAGGCAGTTACTAACCAAAAACAATAAAAAAAAATACCACTGTAGTAGCTGCGTGAATAAAGACGTTAACACCCAAACCAAAACATTATTAAAGAGGGCTGGGTGTGGTGGCTCACACATGTAATCCCAGCGCTTTGGGAGGGTTAGGCGGGCAAATTGCTTGAGCCCAGAAGTTCAAGACCAATCTGGGCAACATGGCGAAATCTCATCTACAAAAACATTAGCCGGGCATGGTGCACGCCTGCAGTCCCAGCTACTTAGGAGGCTGAGGTGGATGGATCGATTGAGCCCAGGAGGTTGAGGCTGCAGTGAGGTGTGATCCTGCCGCTGCACTCCAGCCTGGGCAATACAGAGAGACCCTGTCTCAAAAAAACAAAACAAAAAAATGAAAAAAACGTTGGGTAAAAGACTGTTGAGGAGCAGTATATAGTATTTCCACAGTGTGAGTGTATCACCCCATAGATTATGAATTACAAATTGATAATTATAGATTATTACTTTATTATAGAGGGAAAATATACATTTATAATGCAGAGAATTTAGCATCAGTAGTAGTGGGATGGCGTGAAAATTATATGTCTCTTGATGGAACATAGTGGGTGGTATACAATGCCAGCAAAGTTGTATTCTTGCCAAAAATGTTTAACCTGAATCTACTCTTGAGAAAATGAATGAATCCTGAAATGTGGGATGTTCTGCAGGACATCTGGCTTGGATCATTCAAGTCATGAAGAGTAGGCAGAGGTGAAGGGACTCTCCTACATTGAGGATATTAAAGAGATAATGAAAATCAAAGCTAAGAACTTTGGTTCTTGGAGTGATAAAAACAAAGGTAAAATAATAGTATTTTTAAAAAACCCAACTATAAACAGTCTGGCGTTTGTTGGGAAAATTTGATAATGAGCTTTATGTTGGCTGGTGTTGCTGAATTAATGTTTTGTTTTGTTTTGTTTCATTTCATTTCGTTTCATTTCTTTTCTTTTGTGACGGAATTTCACTCTTAAAAGTTGCCCAGGCTGGAGTGCAATGGCGTGGTCTCGGCTCACTGAAACCTCCGCCTCCCGGGTTCAAACGATTCTCCTGACTCAGCCTCCTTAGTAGCTGGCATTACAGGCATGCACCACCACGCCTGGCTAATTTTGTATTTTTGGTAGGGACAGGGTTTCTTCGTGTTAGGCTGGTCTTGAACTCCCTACCTCAGGTGATTCGCCCGCCTCAGCCTCCCAAAGTGCTAGGTTTACAGGTGTAAGCTACTGCACCTGACCTGAATTAAGTTTTTTAAAGATATAATGGTACTATGATTGTATGAGAGAATGTTCCTTCTGACATATTTAGGGATAAATTATATTGCTCTCTACAATCTTCTTTAAGATGGTTGGGCAAAAGAGAACTAAATGTTGTGTATATATAGAGAGAGCGAGCTGATATATATATAGAGAGAGGGAGGTGGCAAGATATTAACAGTTGCTAAATGTAAGTAAAATGTAGGAATGTTTAGTGAACTTTAAACTTTTTTGTGGAGTTTTTTTTTTTTTGAGACAAAGTCTTGCTCTGTCGCCCAGGCTGGAGTGCAGTGGCATGATTTCGGCTCACTGCAACCTAAGCCTCCTGGGTTCAAGCAATTCTCCTACCTCAGCCTCCCAAGTAGCTGGGATTACAGGCACCTGCCACCACGCTTGGCTAATTTTTGTGTTTTTAGTAGAGATGAGGTTTCACTGTGTTGGCCAGGCTGGTCTCGAACTCCTGACTTCTGGTGATCTACCTGCCTCAGCCTCCCAAAGTGCTGGGATTGCAAGCATGAGCCACCACACCTGGCCTTTTGTGGAGTTTTAAAATAAGTGAATGAGGCCAGGCATGGTGACTCATGCCTGTAATCCCATGCTTTGGGGGGCAAGGTGGGCAGATCACTTGAGCTCAGGAGTTTGAGACCAACCTGGGCAACATTGTGAAAGCCCGTCTCTACAAAAAATACAAAAATTAGCAGGGCGTGGTGGTGTGCACCTGTAATCCCAGCTACTTGGGAGGTTTAAGTGGGAGGATTGCTTGAGCCTGGGAGGCAGAGGTTGCAGTGAGCCAAGATCACACCACTGCACTCCAGCCTGACTTGACAGAGTGAGACCCTGCCTCTGAATGAATGATTGGCTGAATGAATGAATGAATGAATGAATGGATTAAAAAAAAGAAGAGAAATTAAGGTGAGGAAACACCAAGCACAGAGTTCTATTGAACTTTCAAGAAACAAATTCTAATTATATAACAAACTGTTTCAGAGAACACTAGTTTGTTCCACGAGACCAGAATAACCTGGATACCGCGCGGTGGCTTATGCCTGTAATCCCAGCACTTTGAGAGGCCGAGGCAGGCGGATCACGAGGTCAGGAGTTCGAGACCAGCTTGACCAATACGGTGAAACCCTGTCTGTACTAAAAAATACAAAAATTAAGGCCGAGTGCGGTGGCTCAAGCCTGTAATCCCAGCACTTTGGGAGGCCGAGAAGGGCGGATCACAAGGTCAGCAGATCGAGACCATCCTGGCTAACACGGTGAAACCCCATATCTACTAAAAAATACAAAAAACTAGCTGGGCGAGGTGGTGGGCGCCTGTAGTCCCATCTACACGGGAGGCTGAGGCAGGAGAATGGCGTAAACCTGGGAGGCGGAGCTTGCAGTGAGCTGAGATCCGGCCACTGCACTCCAGCCCGGGCGACAGAGCAAGACTCCGTCTCAAAAAAAAACCAAAAAACAAAAATTAGCCAGGCGTGATGGTGTGCGCCTGTATTTCCAGCTACCCGGGAGGCTGAGGCAGGAGAATCACTTGAACCTGGGAGGTGGAGGTTGCGGTGAGCCAAGATCATGCCACTGACTCCAGCCTGGGTGACAGAGCGAGACTGTCTAAAAATAAATAAATAAATAAAATAATCTGGATACCAAATCTGGAGAAGAAGAGTAAGGGCAAAGAAGATTACAGGCCAATATTATTTATAAATGTAGATACAAAAATCCTGAATACAATATTAGCAAACTGAATCCAGTAACGTATACAGATATTTTATTTATCCCAAGAAAGCAAGGGTAGCTTTACTTGAGACCGTCTATAAATTTCATTTGCTGTATTTACAGAAAAATACATTGATAAAATTCATTGTCCATGTAAACAGATAAAAGGGAACTTCAGAACCTGATAAAAAAGCCTTGAATACAAAGAGTAGGGGCTGGGCATGGTGGCAGGCACCTGTAATCCCAGCTACTCAGGAAGCTGAGGCAGGAGAATCACTTGAACCCCGGAGGCGGAGGTTACAGTGAGCCGAGATCATGCCACTGCACTCCAGCCTGGGCGACAGAGGGAGACTTTCTCAAAAATAAATAAATAAAATGAAATAAAATAAAAAACAAAGTTAGATACTATAATGGGAAGACTATCATAAAGTTGTTCTTCTAAATTGCTCTCTAGATTCAATGCACTTCCAGTCAAAATCCTAATAGAATATTTTAAGGAATTTGACAAGGTGTTCTGCATTTTATGTGGCAGTGTAAAGGCTTGAGAATATCAAAGATACAAAGTGGAGGGATTTGGCCTAGCCAGATAACAGAACATAATAAAACAGGGAGTATGAGGCTGGGTGTGGTGGCTCAAGCCTGTAATCCCAGCACTTTGGGAGACCGAGGTGGGTAGATCACCTGAGGTCAGGAGTTTAAGACCAGCCTGGCCAACTTGGTGAAACCTCGTCTCTACTAAAAAATACAAAAAATTAGTCAGGCGTGGTGGTGGGCACCTTAATCCCAGCGACTTGGGAAGTTGAGGCAGAAAAATTGCTTGAACACAGGAAGTGGAGGTTGCAGTGAGCTGAGATGGCACCATTGCACTCCAGCCTGGGCAACAGAGAGAGACTCTGTCTCAGAGAAACAAACAAACAAACAAAAAACAGAGTATGGAATTTGTAGAGGGATAGCCAAATTGACCAGTGGAACAGAATGTAGAGCCCACAAACAGACCTATGTATTTAAACTGACATTTCTGAAAGGGGTAGCAATGTAGATCACTGGGGAAAAGGAGAAAACTATTCATTAGACAGGGACAGTTCCATTGTAATATAGGGAAAAAAAAGGAAAATGAACTGTATCATGCTGTATACAAAATGTCTTTTTTTTAAATTTTATTTTAAATTTTTGTTGTTGTTGTTGTTTGTTTTTTGAGACAGGGTCTCTTCCGTCGCCCAGGCTGGATGGAGTGCAGTGATGCAATTTTGGCTCACTGCAACCTTTGCCTCCTGGGCGCAAGCCATCCACCCACCTCAGCCTCCCAAGTAGCTGGGACTACAGAAACACACCACCATGCCCAGCTAATTTTTGTATTTTTTGTAGAGACCAGATATCGCCATGTTGCCCAGGCTGGTCTCAAACTCCAGAGCTCAAGCGATCTGCCACCTCAGCCTCCCAAAGTGTTGGGATTACAGGCGTGAGCCACTGTGCCTGGCCACAAAAATTACTTCAGCATAGGATAAAGGCAAATACAAAAGGCTAACTAAACAAAGGTTTTATCAGAAAATAAAGATATGACCATAGTATAGGGAAATAATTCTTTTTTTGAATGTTTTTATTTCCATAGGTTATTGGGGAACAGGTGGTATTTGGTTATATGAGTAAGTTCTTTAGTGGTGATTTGTGAGATTTTGGTGCACCCATCCCCTGAGCAGCATACACTGAACTCAATTTGTGATCTTTTATCCCTCACCCCCTTCCCACTCTTTCCCCTTGAGTCCCCAAAGTCCGTTGTGTCTTCCTTACGCCTTTGCAATCTCATAGCGTAGCTCCCACATATGACTGAGAACATATGATGTTTGTTTTTCCATTCCTGAATTACTTCACTTAGAAAGTAGCCTCCAATCTCATCCAGGTCGCTGCTAATGCAATTAATTCATTCCTTTTCATGGCTCAGTAGTATTCCATTGTGTACATATATATATATATATACACACACACACACACCACAGTTTGTTTATTTACTCATTGATTGATGGGCATTTGGGTTGACTCCACATTTTTGCAATTGCAAATTCTGCTGCTATAGACATGCATATGCAAATATCTTGGTGTTTTTTTTGTTGTTTTTTTTTTTGAGACAGAGTCTTGCTGTATGGCCTAGGCTGGAGTGCAGTGGTACCATCTTGGCTCACTGCAACCACCGCCTCCATGTTCAAGCAGTTCTCCTGCCTCAGCCTCCCAGGTAGCTGGGATTACTGGCACATGCCACCATGCCCGGCTAATTTTTGTATTTTTAGTAGAGACGGAGTTTCACCATGTTGGCCAGGCTGGTCTCGAACTCC
>NW_012101354.1:2322309-2323925 GCF_000951045.1 Mandrillus leucophaeus | reverse complement strand
TGTTAGCCAGGATGGTCTCGATCTCCTGACCTTGTAATCCGCCCGTCTCGGCCTCCCAAAGTGCTGGGATTACAGGCTTGAGCCACCGCGCCCGGCCGACATTTGTATACCTTTTGAAAATTGTGTATTCATGTCCTTAACTCACTTTTTGATGGGTTCGTCTGTGTTTTTTTGTTTTGCTAGTTTGTTTGAGTTTATTTTAGATTCTGGATATTGATCCGTTGTTAGATGTATAGATCATGAAGATTTTCTCCCACTCTGTGGATTGTCTGTTTGGTCTTGCTGACTGTTCCTTTTGCTCTGCAAAAGCTCTTTAGTTTAATTAAGTTTCAGCTTTATATCTTTGTTTTTATTACATTTGCCTTTGGGTTCTTGGTCATGAAATAGTTGCCTAAGCCAATGTTTAGAAGAGTTTTTCCAATGTTATTTTCTAAAATTTTATAGTTTGAGGTCTTAGATTTATGTCCTTGATCCTTAATTTATTTTGTATAAGGTGAGAGATGAGGATCCAGTTTCATTCTTCTACATGTGGCTTGCCAATTATCCCAGCATCATTTGTTGACTACGGTGTCCTTTCCCCACTTTATCTTTTTGTTTGCTTTGTCAAAGATCAATTGGTACCACCATTATCCTTCACAGAATTAGAAAAGACAACCCTAAAATTCATATGGAACCAAAAAGAACCCACATTTTCAATGCAAGACTAAGCAAAAATAACAAATCTGAAGGTATCACATTACCTGATTTCAAACTGTACTCTAAGGTCATAGTCACTAAAGCAGCATGGTACTGGCATAAAAATAGGCACATAGACCAATAGAACAGAATAGTATAGGGAAAGAATTCTTAAACGAGACACGCTATGCTAGCCGTAGTAAAAATCATGTTTACCACAATAAATATATAAATTCAGCATTATTTAAATTAAAATTTTCTTTCTTTTTTTATTTTTATTTTTGAGACAGAGTCTCACTCTGTCGGCCAGGCTGGAGTGCAGTGGCACGATCTCGGCTCACTTCAACCTCCACCTCCCAGGTTCAAGCAATTCTCCTGCCTCAGTCTCCCGAGTAGCTGGGATCACAGGCACCCGCCACCACCTTCGGTTAATTTTTGTATTTTTAGTAGAGATGGGGTTTCACCATGTTGGTTAGGCTGATCTCGAACTCCTGACCTCAAGCGATTCACCTGCCTCGGCCTCCCAAAGTGCTGGAATTACAGGCATGAGCCACTGCACCTGGCTGAAACAACAAGTCTTATTGATTCTGTTGGTGTTTTGCTTTTTTTGGGTGGTGGGGAAGTCAGGTTTATTGTGTTATGATTTACATGCACCAAAGTTTACCCTTTAAATGTACCATTCTATAAATTTTGATGAATTTATAATTGTGTATCCACCACAGTTATGATAAAGAGCTTATATAAGTTCTGTTACTCCCCAGATTCTTCCCCATTTTTACTGAACTGCTTTCCTCTTTGACCCACTATTTGACCTTATAGTTTTGACTCTTCCAGAATGTCATATAAATGGAGTGATGTAACTTTTTGAGTCTGACTTCTGTCATTTGGCATGATGCAATTGTAGTAAAATATACATAGCAATTTTTTTTTTTTTTTTTTTT
>NW_012101354.1:2316568-2318094 GCF_000951045.1 Mandrillus leucophaeus | reverse complement strand
TTTTAGTAGAGACGGGGTTTCACTGTGTTAGCCAGGATGGTCTCTATCTCCTGACCTCGTGATCCGCCCGTCTCAGCCTCCCGAAGTGCTGGGATTACAGGCGTGAGCCACCGCGCACAGCGGGGTTTTATTATTACTATTTTTTTATTTTTTGAGACAGAGTCTCACTGTCACCCAGGCTGGAGTGCAGTGGCGCGATCTCGGCTCACTGCAATCTCTGCCTCCCAAGTTCAAGCAGTTCTCTGCCTCAGCCTCCCAAGTGGCTGGGGTTACAGACTCCCACCACCACGCCCAGCTAATTTTTTGTATTTTTAGTAGAGATGGGGTTTCACCATCTTGGCCAGGCTGGTCTTGAACTCCTGACCTTGTGATCCACCGGTCTTGGCCTCTGAAAGTGCTGGGATTACAGGCATGAGCCACCGTGCCCGGCCTTGATGGGGTTTTAAATGGAAATAATGGCAGTTGTAAAGTCAAACATTTGCATACCTATCTTCAATTCAGCAGTTCTACTCTTGCACATGTGCCCCAGAATACAGATATAAAAATATTCATATCAGCTTTATTTATCATATAAAAATGTAGAGAACAGGCCAAGTGTGGTGGCTCACGCCTGTAATCCAAGCATTTTGTAATGTCAAGACGGGAGGATCGCTTGAGCCCAGGAGTTTTGAGATCAGCCTGGGTAGCATAGTGAGATCTTGTCTCTACAAAAGAATGAAAACAGCCACACGTGGTGGCACATGCCTGTGGTCCCAGCTACTCAGGTGACTGAGATGGAAGGATCACTTAAGCCCAAGAGGTTGAGGCTGCAGTGAACTGTGATTGCACCACTACACTCTAGCCTAGGCAACAATGTGACAAATCAAGATCCGCGTCTCAGAAAAGAAAAGAAAATGTGGAAACAACCTGAATGTCCATCAGCAGCTCAATGGATAAAACTGGTATATTCACAGTGAAACCTTTTACTGCAGTGAAATAAATGTAGGTATATGTTATAAAATGAAAAGCTCCGCTTCACCTTCTTTCTCTACATACCCAGTTCCATTTTGAGTAATATCTTCTATATTCTTACAGCGTGATTTAATACTTGCATACGTATATATTATCAGTTTTTTTTAAACTTTGGTAAAGTACACATAACATAAAATTGACCATTTTAACCAATTTTTAGTGTAGGTACAGTGGCATGAAGAACATTAACATTGTTATGCAGCCATCAGCACTGTCTGTCTTCAGAACTCCGTCTCACTTTCCAGACTGAAAGCGTATACCCATTAAACAATAACTCTCCATTCCCCAGCCCCTAGCAACCACCATTCTAATTTTTTTCTCTGAATTTTACTACTCCTAGGTACGTCATGGTATTGGAATCATATAGTATCTGTTCATTTGTGACTGGGTTATTTCCATAACATAATGACTTTGCAAGGTTCATCCATATTATGGCATATGTCAGAATTTTCTCCTTCTTATGGGTAGATAATATTCCATTGTATATGACCACATTCTTTTACCATATATATATA
>NW_012101354.1:2312833-2315993 GCF_000951045.1 Mandrillus leucophaeus | reverse complement strand
TTTTTTTTTTTCCTCCCTTTCCCTTTCCCTTTTCTGACAGAGTCTCACTTTATTGCCTAGGCTGTAGTACAGTGGTGTGATCTCCGTTCACTGCAATCTCCGCCTCCTGGGTTTAAGCCATTCTCCTCCCTCAGCCTCCGGAGTAGCTGGGATGACAGATGTGCGCCACTATGCCTAGCTAATTTTTGCATTTTTGTAGTGACTGGGTTTCACCATGTTGGCCAGGCTGGTCTCGAACTCCTGACCTCAAGGGATCCACCCTCCTCAGCCTCCCAAAGTGCCGGGATTACAGGCGTGAGCTATTGCACCTGGCTAATTTTTGTATTTTTAGTAGAAACAGGGTTTTGTCATGTTGGCCAGGCTGATCTCAAACTTCTGACCTCAAGGAATCGACCTGCCTCAGCCTCCCAAAGTGCTGTGGTTACAGGCATGAGATACCACACCCGGCCTTAACAGCATTTTAAAAAAACAGTAATTTCTTAATTTTGATGAAGTCCAGTTTATTTTTAAAATTTTAATGGATTATATTTTCATTATATATAAGAAATCCTCCCCTAATTCAGTCATAAAGAATTTCTCCTGTATTTTCTTCCAGAAGTTTTATTTATTTTAATTAGTTTATTTTTTGAGAAAGGGTCCCAGTTGGTTACCCAGGCTGGAATGCAGTGGTGCCATATAACTCACTGCAGCCTCAACCACCTACGCTCTAGGGATCCTCCTACCCCATCCTTTGGAGTAGCTGGAATCACAGATGCAAGCCTCCTCACCTGGCTAATCTTTTAATTTTTTTATAGAGAAAGGTCGTCCTATGTTGCCCAGGCTGCTCTCAAACTCTTGGGCTCAAGCAATCCTCCCACCTTGGCTTCCCAAAGTGCTGGGATTACAGGCATGAGCCACTATGTCTGGCATAGAAGTTTTATAGTTAGGTTTTACCTTAGGTCTATAATGCATTTTGAATTAATTTTTGCAACTAGCATGAGGTATGGATCAATTTTTTAAAATGGGTATCCAATTGTTCGAGCACCATTTATCGAGAAGCCAGTCCTTTCATCATTAAATTGTCTATGCACCTTACACCTTTGTAAAAAATCGATTGCTGGCTGGGCACGGTGACTTACGCCTGTAATCCCAGCACTTTGGGAGGCCGAGGTGGGTGGATCACCTGAGGTCAGGAGTTCGAGACCAGCCTGGCCAACATGGTGAGACCTCGTCTCTACTGAAAATACAAAAATTAGCTGGACTTGATGGCGGGCGTCTGTAATCCCAGCTACTTGGGAGGCTGAGACAGGAGAATTGCTTGAACCTGGGAGGCGGAGGTTGCAGTGAGTTGTGATCGCGCCACTGCACTCCAGCCTGGGTGATAGAGTAAGACTCCGTCTTTAAAAAAAAAAAAAAAAAAATTGATTGCCCGCATATATATATGCTGCCTTGATTATTGTAGTTTATATGGAAATCAGGTAGTGTACGTCTTCTAACACAGTTTTCAAAACTATGTTGTCTATTCTAGGTCTTTTGTTTTTTCTTATAAAGTTTAGAATCAGCTTGTTGATTTCTACAAATAATCCTGCTGGGATTTTGATTAGGACTAAATTGAATGTGTACATTAATTTGGGGGCCGAATTGTTAAATATATTTAGTTGTTTACCATAAATATGGTATATCTCTCCATTTATTTAGGTCATCTTTGATTTCTTTTATCAGTGTTTTACACGTTTTTCAGCATAGCAATCTTGCATATATTTTGCTAAATGATAATCTAAGTCTTTCATGCTCTTATAAATGGTACTGCTTTTTTTAAAGAAAAATTTAATTTCCCCCTGTTTGTTGCTATGTAAGAATATAATTGACTTTGGTATCCTGCAACCTTACTAAACTTATTATTAGTTCAAGTACCTATTTTGTAGGGTCGCTGATTTTTCTGTATGGATAAATCATGTCTACATAGAGACGGTTTAGTTTCTTCCTTTCTAATCTATATCCCTTTTCTTTCTTTCCCTTGCCTTATTGCATTGGCTGAAACTTCTAGGATGATGGTAGCAGCAGTCCCCAACTGGAAGAGACCGGGATGGGGTTGGTTTTGGGATGAAACTGTTCCACCTCAGATCATCAGGCATTGTTCTCATAAGGAGTGCACAGCCTACATCCCTGGCATGGGCAGTTAACAGTAGAGTTTGTGCTCCTGTGAGAATCTAATGATGCCACTGATCTGACAGAATTTGGGGCTCTGGGGTAATGCTTGCTCACCCACCACTCACCTCCTACCATGTGGCCCAGTTCCTAACAGGCCGCTGGGGTTGGGAAACCCTGTGTAGAGAAAGGGTGAGGGTGAACATTCTTCTTTTTCCCCTGTTCTTGGGGGGATAGCTTTTGGTTTTCCACCATTATATATGATGTTAGCTGTAAGTTTTTAATAAATGTCCTTTGAGGAAGTTTCCTTATATTTCTAGTTTTTGAAAACTTTTTTTTTTTTAATTATTATTATACTTTAAGGTCTAGGGTACATGTGCATAACTTGCAGGTTTATTACATATGGATACTTGTGCCATGTTGGTGTGCTGCACCCATCAACTCGTCAGCACCCTTCAACCAGTCATTTACATCAGGTATAACTCCCAATGCAATCCCTTCCCCCTCCCTCCTCCCCATAATAGGTCCCGGTGTGTGATGTTCCCCTTCCCGAGTCCAAGAGTTTTTGGAGACTTTTTATCATAAATGAATGTTAAATTTTATTGATCCTTTCATAGTACTTTAAAAAAAAAAATTAAAGAGGGCCTGGCACGGTGACTCATGCCTGTAATCCCAGCATTTTGGGAGGCCGAGGTGGGCGGATCACGAGGTCAGGAGATCGAGACCATCCTGGCTAAAACAGTGAAACCCCGTCTCTACTAAAACTACAAAAAATTAGCTGGTTGTGGTGGTGGGCACCTGTAGTCCCAGCTCCTTGGGAGGCTGAGGCAGGAGAATGGCATGAACCCGGGAGGCAGAGCTTGCAGTGAGCCAAGATCATGCACTCCAGCCTGGGCGACAGAGCCAGACATCGTCTCATAAAAATAAAAAAAAAGAGAGACACCGTCTTGGCTGGGCATGGTGACTCACACCTGTAAGCCCAGCACTTTGGGAGGCTCAGGTGGGTGGATCACCTGAGGTCAGGAGTTTGAGA
>NW_012101354.1:2302858-2311577 GCF_000951045.1 Mandrillus leucophaeus | reverse complement strand
TTTTTTTTTTTTTTTTTTGAGACAAAGTCTTGCTCTGGCCCAGGCTGCAGTGCAGTGTCATGATCCCAGCTCACTGCAACCTCTGCCTCCCAGGTTCAAGCAATTCTCGTGCCTTAGCCTTCTGAGTAGCTGGCACCACTGGTGTGCTAATTTTTGTTTTTTTTTAGTAGAGATGGGATTTCACCCTGTTGCCCAAGCTGGCCTGAAACTCCTGAACTCAGGCATTCCACCCACCTCGGCCTCCCAAAGTGCTGGGATTACAGGCATGAGCCACTGCTGCACCTGGCCTCTTTTACCCAATGTTTTCTTAAAAGAAAGCTTCCTGTAGGTCTAGAGATTTTTAAAATTATAGACAAATAAATGTTCACTTTACACTAATAAATTGAAAGCCTGGAGGAAATGGAGAAAATGTCTATAAAAATACTAACCCTATTGACTCCAGAAGTAGAAAACCTGAAAAAAAACCTAAGACCCAGCTGATTTAGCAGCCACACTTGTGTGATTATGTGTTTGTGTTTGCTTTTATTAACGCATGTTTTGTGGTTAAATATTAGTTTGAAATAATTTTTTAGGTTCAAAATTTTGAACAAGGCTGTTTTGTTTTTGTTTTTGTTTTTTGAGATGGGGTCTCACTCTGTCATCCAAGTTGGAGTGCAGTGGTGCAGTCTTGGCTCACTGCAACCGCTGCCTCCTAGGCTCAAGTGATCCTCCCACCTCAGCCTCCCGAGTAGCTGGGACCACAGGTGCTTGCCACCACATCCAGCTGATTTTTTGTATTTTTGGTAGACAGGGTTTCACCATGTTGCCCAGGCTGGTCTCAAACTTCTGAGCTCAGGCATTCCTCCTGCCTTGGCTTCCCAAAGTGCTAGGATTACAGGTGTGAGCCACCACACCTGGCCTAAGGAGTCTGTTTCTTATAGCTAAAGTGGATGTCTTTGCTAGGCTGTATCAGATCTCATCCAAATAAAATAAAATTTTTTTGAAGTGGGATCTGCCTATGTTGCCCATGCTAGTCTCAAACTTCAAACTTTGAACTCTGAACTCCTAGGCTCAAGCAGTACTCTTTCCCCAGCCTCTTGAGTTGCTGAGATTACAGGTGTGTGCCACTGTGCCCAGCCTCATCACATATTTTTTAAAAATCTGTATAACTTACATTCAAGAGATCCTATCCAGAATTCAGTCTGGTTTTAGACTTCATTTTAATGTTTACTGCACCTTTAGTGCATGTCTCTCCATTATTACATATTGTCCTTTCAGTGCTTATTAGTCAGTCCCTTGAATTCAGACTACCATATCTTACCTATTCTTACCTATTATAGCATGTGCTTTGCATGAAGCGGGTAGTTTATGAAAATTTGTTGAATCTGTACCAACATTTCACGGACTTTGCCAAGTATTGCTGAGGTTGTCTGCAGGACAGAGAAAAGAAATTGATGCTTGGAGTTTTTCCTTTGGAGGATTTGGTATTGTTTGTTACAGATTGTTGTGATTCGCAGGTCCTGGGTGAAAATGAGAACAACTGACAAGGGAAGAATGTGGATTCTTGTAAAAAACAAAACCAATGCCTGGAACAAATGCGGAACTAATTATGATGAGAGACATCTGAAAGTAAAAGACCATCTGAAAACAGGGAAATAGTGATTATCTCCTAGCTTAGGTCTTTGGCCCTTAGTTCACAACTTAACATTAACATCATCTTAGCCTCTTATTTGCTTATCGGCCTGCTTTCTTACCTGTGATTAGAAGGATTATGATTTATAGGCTGGGCATGGTGGCTCACCCCTGTAATCCCAGCATTTTGGGAGGCTGAGGCGGGCGGATCACCTGAGGTCAGAAGTTGAGACCAGCCTGGCCAACATGGTGAAACCCTGTCTCTATTAAAAATACAAAAATTAGCTGAGTGTGTGGCAGGCACCTGTAATCCCAGCTACTCGGGAAGCTGAGACAGGAGAATCGCTTGAACCCAGGAGGCAGAGTTTGCAGTGAGCTGAGATCGTGCCACTGCATTCTAGCCTGGGCAACAGAGGGAGACGCCATCTCACAGAAAAATAAAGGATTACGATTTATACAGTCCAGTTCTATCTATATAACTACCATGCCCTACAGAGACAATGGGAAGCTTATTTACTATAAACTCCAGGACTGCATAAAATAACCACTAACGTCCAAAGAACAAGTATAGCTTTTGGTAAAATGTGAAGGTTTTTTTTGTTGTTTTGTTTTTTTTTTTTGACACGGAGTCTCGCTCTGTCATTAGACTGGAGTGCAGTGGTGCTATCTCTGCTCACTGCAACCTCCGCCTCCCGGGTTCAAGCGATTCTCCTGCCTCAGCCTCCCAAGTAGCTGGGACTAACAGGTGCGTGCCGCCACGCCCAGCTAATTTTTGTATTTTTAGTAGAGATGGAGTTTCACCATGTTGGCCACGATGGTCTAAATCTCTTGACCTCGTGATCTGCCTGCCTTGGCCTCCCAAAGTGCTGGGATTATAGGCATGATGTGAAATTTTAAGTGTCTTACTAAAATTACTGTACTGCAAAATATTTTATCACATAAATTCTTTGCTGCGGTGTGCTATTTTTAGTTGCTTTTTGCATTTTTGTGATCTGGAGAGTATGGTCCATATAATCTCAAGAAAGTATTCCAGCAAAGTTAAAACACAAGGCTAATTATCAATTATAAAAAGCAGACTAAGTAAATGAAATATTTAAGCATGCATTAACTTTGGTAGCTCACAGTAAGAGGCAAAGAACCACCTCTGGATTAGGAGACATGAGCCAATCAATTTAAGAAAATGAAAACTATGGGTGCTGATATAGGATTGTTTATATTGCTAATTAAGGACATTAAAATTGCTAACATCATGTCAGAAAGACATTTTACTAGAAATATAAGAAGATAATAAGTAACAGTCTTTTAATTTGGATATATTTTGCTTTAGAATAAACAAACTATGTTCTCATTTTTCTAATTTGTCTGCAAACCAGTGGAAATCTCATCACAGTCTAAAGCTAGAATTTGGGAACTGTTGTACCAGGCCATGCTGTTTCTTGGAAACTTTTCTTTGCATATTAGATAAATGGAGAAAAGAGTTAAGGCACAGTATCTGACTGAAAACTCATTAGCTGACATTGTATTATAAAGATTTTATGGAAAAATCTCCCAAGTTTTTTTGGTTTTTGGTGTTTTCTTTTTTTGACAGGGTCTCTGTCATCCAAGGTGGAGTGCAGTGGTGTAATCATGGCTCACTGTAGCCTCAACCTCCTGGGCTCAAGTGATCCTCCCACCTCAGCCTCCTGAGTATCTGGGACTGCAGGTGCATGCTAGTGGGCTCAGCTACAGTCTCCCTGTCGCCCAGGCTGGAGTACAGTGTTGTGATCTCAGTTCGCTGCAACCTCCGCCTCCCAGGTTCAAGTGATTCTCCTGCCTCAGCCTCCCAATTACTTGAGATTACAGGTGCCTGCCACCATGCCTGGCTAATTTTTTTTTTTTTTTTGGTAATATTAGTAGAGACAGGGTTTCACTGTGTTGGCCAGGCTGGTCTCGAACTCCTGACCTCATGATCTGCCCTCCTCAGCCTCCCAAAGTGCTGGGATTACAGGCGTGAGCCACTGCACCCAGCCTTTTTTTTTTTTTAATTGAGATGGAGTCTCACTCTGTCACCCAGGCCGGAGTGCAGTAGCACCATCTTGGCTCACTGCAACCTCCACTGCCTGGATTCAAGAGATTCTTGTGCCTCAGCCTCCCAAGTAGTTGGGACTACAGTCGCGCACCCCCACGCCTGGCTAATTTTTTTGTATTTTTAGTAGAGACGGGGTTTCATCATGTTGGCCAGGCTAGTCTTGAATTCCTAATCTCAGGTGATATGCCTGCCTCGACCTCCCAAAGTTCAGGGATTACAGGCATGAGCCATCGCGCCCAGCCAGCTCAGCTACTTTTTAAATTTTTGTAGAGAAAGGGTCTCCTGTATTGCCTAGCCTGGTCTGCAACTCTGCGACTCAAGTGATCCTCTCACCTTAGCCTCCCAAAGTGCTGGGATTACAGGTGTGAGCCACTGCACCCAGCTTCTTCCAAGTTTTTTTGCAAATGTGTAATTTTACAACTCCTGGTCTCAGATATGCTCTGTTATTGGTGATGGTAATGTTGGTATTAAAATGTTAAACAATATCCTGGTTAATACATTGTTTTCTCAATATACTATTTGATTTAGTAGACTTCTAGATAATCGTCTATAACAATGTTTAACAAATATTCTGAATAGTAAATTAAGTAACTGGTGGATTGATACCTTATGAATGTTAACAGACTACTTTGAGATTTTTATTTTAGATACGGCTCTTTCAGTGTATATTGAAGTTATTTTACTCAGGACTTGGGTTCTAAAGTCAGTACATAAAATGAAATTAGGCTTGAAAATACTGGAAATTTTTAGTAATGACAAAATTTTTGATTTTTTTTGTAAACAGCCTTGTACAGAAATATATATATGCATGATTTGTGCTATATTTGGTAGCATATAATTTCGTAGGGTGAATCATATTAAGAGATTGAATCAGCTGAATGTTTTGATGCTTGGAACATGAAGCCGATTTAGGGAGAGTCAAACTTCCTGGTTTTTCTCTCATCATCTTTATGAAGATAATATTTCTTCTGGTTCTTCATCAGTGAGTATTTCTCTGTGGCCTCAAATGTCTTTCTGACTCTTACAGTTTAACTTTCCTAGGTTAACCATGCCTAAAATATTAAGTGGAAAATTGCAGAAATAAACAGTTCATAAGTTTTAAATTGTGCACCATTCTGAGTAGTATAATGAAATCTCATGCCATCTTGCCCAGGACAGGAATCCTCTCTTTGTCCTTTGTATCCATGCTGTTGATGCTTCCCATCCATTAGTGCCCCTGTTATATTGACTGCCAAGGTATTGCAGTGTTTGTGTTCAAGTAACCCTTAGTTTACTTAATAATGGTCCCAAAGCACAAGAATAGTGATGCTTTTAATTTGGATGTGCCAAAGAAAAGCCATTAAGTGCTTCCTTTAAGTGAAAAAGGTTAAAATTCTTAATAAGAAAATAAATCATATGCTGAAGTTGCTAAGATCTGTGATAAGAATGAATCTCCTATCTGTGAAATGATGAAGAAGGAAAAAGAAATTTGTGCTAGTTTTGCTGTTGCACCTCATACTGCAAAAGTTATGGCCACAGTGCTTGATTAACTGCTTGGTTAAGATGAAAAGAGCATTAAGTTTTTGGTGGAACATATGAACAGAAATGTGTTTCAGTTGACAGCAGTCAGTTTCTGTACTGTCTGGTTTCAGGAATCCACTAGGGGTCTTAGAACATATGCCCCGAGGTTAAGGAGGGACTACTGTAATTGCCTTTACCCTTGAACATCTGTTGAAGGTTCTTGTTAATTGTTTTCTCTCTCACGCTCTGGCTTAGTACTTACATGTAAATTTTTTTTTTTTTTTTTTTTTGAGACAGAGTCTCTCTCTGTTGCCCAGGCTGGAGTACAGTGGCACAGTCTCAGCTCACTGCAACCTCTGCCTCCCAGGTTCAGGTGATTCTCCTGCCTCAGCCTCTTGAGTAGCTGAGATTACAGGCGATTGCCACCACACCTGGCTAATTTTTACTGTAGATGGGGTTTCACCATGTTAGTCAGGCTTTTCTTGAACTCCTGACTTCAAATGATCCTCCCGCCTAGGCCTCCAAAAGTGCTAGGATTATAGGAATGTCCCTCCATGCCCGGCCAAGTACTTACAAGTAAATTCTTTTTTTTTTTTTTTTTTGAGACGGACTTTCGTTTTTGTTGCCCAGACTGGAGTGCAATGGCGTGATCTTGGCTCGTTGCAACCTCCTGGGTTCAAGTGATTCTCCTGGCTCACCCCCTGAGTAGCTGGGATTACAAGCATGCACCACCACGCCTGGCTAATTTTGTATTTTTAGTAAGAGACAGGGTTTCTCCATGTTGGTCAGGCTGGTCTCAAACTCCTGACCTCAGGTAATCCACCCACCTCGGCCTCCCAAAGTGTTGGGATTACAGGCATGAGCCACCATGCCCAGCCTGTAAATTCTTGTAAGTGCGAATATGATATGACCTATAGTAATGCACATTTCTTATTAGCTCTGATTTCTGTATTAGTATATTCTTTGTACTTCATTCTGTAAAGCATATGGTATTCACATAATACTTTTGGTTATAGGGTATGGCACATACAGTGCTAGGGTTCTCATTGTTTCTCAGTCCCAACAAGAACATCTTATCAGAGGAGTTTAAAGTACATTTTAAGTTCATTCATTAATATCTCCCCAGATAAACTTAATTGTAAATCTGAACCCCCAAGCAAGAAATTAAGGTACTCCTTTAAAAAATATATTATTTAGTAAACATAGCATCTCTGACTTCTATACATATAGCACCATTTGTTCAGTATTTTCAGTTCTTAAAAAAGAAAGAAAATTATAACATTTAGATCCAAAAGGGGCCTTAGAAACTTTTTGAGTACATTCATTTTACATAGACTTAGGCTAGTTGCATCTTAGCTCAGCCTAACATATGTGAGCACCTGTCCTGATGTGATGCCCTTTCACTCTCAAAATGTAACAGTTTGAATGATAATGTGATCATCCTCACATAGTGGTGGAGGAGTATGACACTCAGATTCTCTACATAGTTCAGTGTTCTTTCTGCTACCTTGATACTTTTACAGATAATTTTTTCTTGTTAACCCTCAACAAAGCAACTAAGTGATTTTAAGGAAGTTGGAGGATTTATCTTTTTAAAGAGAAGATGTAGATTATTTGAAAAAAAGGTGTTGTTTTCTTCTATTTAAGTATTCAAGTGACACTGCCATTATTTATACTGAGTGTCCTTACAGTTAAATATTTATTTAATCATAGGATATTGAAGCCAGAGGGTATGTTTTGGATGATCTAATCTAAATTAGTTATTTTATATGGTTTGTGTGTGTGTGTGTGTGTGTGTGTGGAGACAGGGCCTTGCCCTGTCGTTCAGCCTGGAGTGTAGTGGCACAACTATGGCTCACTGCAGCCTTGACCCCCCTGGGCTCAACCCATCCTTACATCTTGACCTCCCAAAGTGTTGGGATTATGGGAGTGAGCCACCACACCTGGCCTATGCTTTTATTTTTTATATAAAGGTATTATAATTGTAGCATAGAAAGTTTAGAAAATAACATTTATTTAAAAATATTCATATAATTTTTTTTTTTCGGAGACAGTCTCACTCTTCGCCCAAGCTGGAGTGCAGTGGCGCAATCTCAGTTCACTGCAACACCTGCCTCCCAGGTTCAAGCAATTATCCTGCCTCAGCCTCCCAAGTATCTGGGATTACAGGCACCCACCACCACGGCCAGCTAATTTTGGTATTTTTGTATTTTTAGTTTAACCATGTTGGTCATGCTGGGCTCAAACTTCTGACCTCAGGTGATCTACCCACCTCGGCCTCCCAAAGTGCTGGGATTATAGGCAAGGGCCACCGTGCCCGGCCCGCATATACATTTAGATAGTGTATTTACATAGTTTACATAATGGTATATGTACATTCTTCTTTCCTGTGTTTTTACTAACTCTCATGCAAGCATCTTCATGTTATTTACAGACATGTACTTTTCCATATAATATGGATGTACCTTTACATATACATTTGAATAGTGTATTACATAATTTACATAATGGTATATGTACATTTTTCTTTCCTGTGTTTTCACTCTCATGCAAGCATCTTCATGTTATTTATAGACATATATTTATTATCCACATAATATGGATGCACCTTTACTTAGCTATTCCCCTGTTACTATTCTTTAGGTTGCTTCTAGTTTTTTCTACAACTATAAATAATATTTTTGTCCATGTGGCTTTTTCTTCTTTTTGTTTTTCCTTTCTGCAGCCTGTTTTACAAATGAAGACAGACCTAAGCTAATGAAAATGAATGTTTTTCAAGGGTTACAACTCAGATCTGGACTCTCGTGCTGATGCCCTTTCCATTATACCATAATGGTTGTTTTCTATAATTGAAAGACTACATTGATTGAAAACACTTTATGTATCAGCTATCTTAGCCCATTGTTGGAACAAGGCAAGGTAGACATAAAATATAAATTCAAGTTAAAAATTATCTAACCCGTCTCCTACCAAGTTAACGGTTTTATTTTGTAGGTACTTAGACTCAAATCAGTAACCTTCCAGTTTCCTGTTGTTAATTCTTTTCCCCTTCTGCATAATAATTAAAAGAAGGCTGAATGCTTAGCTTGTAGATAGTTGAGGAATTGATATTGTGAGAACACTGACTATATCTAGATTAACTTCTGCAACAGCCCCTAGAATACTTCATTGTACCTAGTCCCTACCTATGCTGTGCCTTTACAGAGAAGCCTTATGGATTGTTAGCCAAACTGAATAGAGAACTACTCTTTTTTTCCCCTTTTCTTTTTTTCCTTCTCTTTTTTTTTCTAATTTATTTATTCAAGAAATAGTTACTGAACACCGACTAAGTGTTAAGCACTATTCTAAGTGCTGAGAGTTCAGCAGTAAATAAAACTGACAAAAATCCTTGCTCTTATGAGGCTTATATTCTCGTGGAGGAGATAGGCAAAAAATAAATGGTATAGTATATTGGAAAATTATGTGTTATTTGGGAGAATAAAGCAAAGAAGGGTTGTAGGAGTGTTGTTGGCTTGATGTTGCTTTTTTTTTTTTTTTTTT
>NW_012101354.1:2299309-2302808 GCF_000951045.1 Mandrillus leucophaeus | reverse complement strand
TTTTTTTGAGTCGGAGTCTTGCTCTTTCGCCCAGGCTGAAGTGCAGTGGCACAGTCTTGGCTCACTGTAACCTCCGCCTCTGGGTTCAAGCAATTCTCCTGCCTCAGCCTCCTCAGTAGCTGGGATTACAGATGCATGCCACCACACCCGGCTAATTTTTGTATTTTTAATAGAGATGGGGTTTCACCATGTTGGTCAAGCTGGTCTTGAACTCCTGACCTCAGGTGATCCACCCATCTTGGCCCCCCAAAGTGCTGGGATTACAGCCGTGAGCTACCACACCTGGCCTGATGTTGCAGTTTTAAGTAAAGTAGTCAGGAACATATTCACTGAAGGCTAAGCATTCAACCTTCTTTTAATTATTATGCAGAAGGAGAAAGGAACATTTGAGCAAGATTTAAAGGCAGTGGTTGAATGAGCCATGAGAAATACGGGGGAAGAAAGTTCCAGAACAGTGAGCTTAACAGACCGTGAGGCAAAGACTTAGCCAGGTGTGTTGGAGGCCTTGTAAAGACAGCAAGGTGGCCACTGTGGCTACAGTGGAATCAGTGGTGATGAAGAAATTAGGTCAGGAAGATAAGACAGTGCCAGATTGTTTAGGATTTATAGGCCATTGTAAGGACTTTGAACTTTACTCGTATTAAAGAGGGGACCATTATGGGAGTAATTTAAGAAATGGAATAATACAATCAGTTTATATTTTTAAAGGATCACTCTCTCTTCTGAGTTGAGATTAGACTGAAGCCAGGCAAAGGTAGAAGCAGGGAGACTAGGTAGGAGGCTACTGCAATAATTCAAGCAAAAGATGATAGTGACTTAGACCACAGGCAGTGGTGGAGGTACTAAGTAGTGGTTGGATTCTGTGTATTTTTTTAAACTTGTTATTTTTGAATAATTTCAAATGTTAAAAAGTTATAAGACTATTACAAAAACCTTCTGTGTACTTTTCACTCAGATTCCCCAGTTATTAACATTTTAACATATTTGCTTTATCTCACTTACTGCTTTCTCTACAGGCACTCACACTTTTTATTTCTGAACTGTTTGAGCATATGTTACAGACATGCTGCCCTATGTGGTACTTTGGTGTTCATTTCCTAAAAACAAAGATAGTCTCCTTATACAGTTGCATTAGTCAGCTTGGCTGCCATAACAAAATACCACGGACTGGGTGGCTTAAACAAAGAAATTGATTTTCTCACACTTCTAGAGGTTGCAGAGTTCAAGATCAAGGTCCAGTTTGGTCTCTGGTGAGGGCTCAGGGCTCCTTCCTGGCTTTGATCTGTCACACAGACCAGAGTACAGTGGGGCGATTGTGGCTCACTGCACCCTCAGCCTCCCAGGCTCAAGTGATCCTTCCACCTCAGCCTCTGAGTAACCAGACTACAGTTGTGCAGTTATGCCTGGCTAACTTAAAAATTTTTTTTGGAGAGATAGTATCTTACTGTGTTGCCCAGGCTGGTACCAACCTCATAGAGTTGTGGTGAGGATGTAAGTTAATATCTGTATCCTCTTTAAAACAGTCCCTGGCATATATAAAGTATTAAATAAATTAAAAATTATAGGCTGGGTGCAGTGGCTAACGCCTGTAATCCTGGCAGTTTGGGAGGCCCAAGGCAGGTGGATCACCTGAGGTCAGGAGTTTTAGACTAGCCTGACTAACATGATGAAACCCCATCTCTACTAAAAATACAAAAATTAGCCAGGTGTGGTGATGCGCACCTGTAATCCCTGCTACTCAGGAGGCTGAGGCAGGAGAATTGCTTGAACCTGGGAGGCGGAGGTTGCAGTGAGCCGAGATCGCGCCACTGTACTCCAGCCTGGGCGACTACCTCAACCACTTTTTTAAGACTCTGTCTTAAAAAAAAAAAGGAAACCAAACAAAAGAAAAGGCAGTAGGCCGGGCACGGTGGCTCATGCCTGTAATCCTAGCACTTTGGGAGGCTAAGGTGGGTGGCTCACTTGAGGTTAGGAGTTCGAGACCAGCCTGGCCAACATGGTGAAACCCTGTCTACTAAAAATACAAAAATTAGCCAGGCGTGGTGGCCAGCACCTGTAATCCCAACTACTCGGGAGGCTGAGGCACAAGAATCGCTTGAACCTGGGAGGCAGAGGTTGCAGTGAGCTGAAATTGTACCACCGTACTCTAGCCTGGGTGACAGAGTGAGACTCAGTCTCCAAAAAAAAGAATAAGGCAGTGAACAAGAGAAATTCAGTCTTCTGGGTGCTTACAATCCAGTGGGGATACAGACAAGTACACTACAGGGTGATAAATGCTATAGTAGGTAAAGTATAGGGTGCTTAAAGACCACAGACTTTAAGCATCTTCCCAGACTACCTCAACCACTTTTTTTCATTCCTCCAGAATTTCCAAAGTACTCTGACTAGAGTGGAGAGTTTACATTGAGGAAAAGTAGTAATAAAATAGTTTGGGGTGGTTTGCAGGAAGAAGGAGAGATTTAACATGGGGGTGGTCAGAAACTGACATGAGTTAAATTTAAAATTTTGGACGTTTTCCTATGAATGAGTAGAAAACCACGGAAAACTGTTTAGGATGAATTATAGAAAAGGAAAATTCTGACTAAAAGAGAAAACACAAGGTAGCAGGGTTTTTGGCAATTGTGAGTAATTCATTAAAGATGGAACTTTGAATTTGAGGGGGAAGAAATGAGACTGGAAGAGAAGGCAGGATGCAGATCATAAAGGAAGCTGAAGTGTTTCCGCTTTTTCCATTGAGCAGTGTGAAATCATTGACAGATTTGATATGAGAAGTAATTAGATAATTTTGCATATTTGAAAATGAATTTGACTCCCACTTCCCTACCTTGCTCCCCTGTTAAAATAGAAACGGGGATTAATTTATATCCTGCTCCTGAATGCATGTAAAATTTATACAAAAATATCTTCTATAAAAATGATTTGTAATCTGTAGACTTAATACCTGGAGATGTCTTGAGATATAAAATCGCATCCTTTGGGCTGTGGGTTTTTTGTTTTCTCCAAACAAATCTGATCTTTTCTTAAAAAAAAAAAAAGGAAGAGAAAAAAAAGAAAAGAAATAAATTTGGCAACAATATAGGGAGGAAATTTAAGGGGAGCAAGTCTAGGGGCAGATGCCTAGGAGGCTGTTGCAGGAATGGCCAGGTCAACGGTAATGAAACCCGGAAAACAGCAATAGTAGGAAGGGAAAGACAAGAGGGGATAAAGTTGAGAAATATTATTGGAGACAAAATTGGCTAGAGTTTGGAGATTTATTAATGGGTGTAGAGGGGTAAGGAGGAGGAGGAGTCAGAAAGAATTGCTAAAATTCTGACTAAAGAGTAGTAACAGACAGAAAAAGAGGAAGGTGATTAATAGAATAATAAGGCCGGGTGCAGTGGCTCATGCCTGTAATCCCAACACTTTTGGAGGCTGAGGCAGGCGGATCACCCGAGGTCGGGAGTTCGAGACTAGGCTGGCCAACATGAATAAACCCCGTCTCTACTAAAAATACAAAAAA
>NW_012101354.1:2290020-2299024 GCF_000951045.1 Mandrillus leucophaeus | reverse complement strand
CCAGCTACTTGGGAGGCTGAGGCAGGAGAATCGCTTGAACCCAGGAGGCAGAGGTTGCAGTGAGCCGAGATCGTGCCATTGCACTCCAGCCTGGTCAACAAGAGCGAAACTCCATCTCAAAAAGAAAAAAAAAAAAAACATTAGCCAGACATGGTGGCATGTGCCTGTAGTCCCAGCTACTTGGGAGGCTGAGGTGGGAGGATCACTTGAACCCAGGAGGCAGAGGTTTCAGTGAGCCAAGATTGTGACTGCATTCCAGCCTGGGTGACAGAAAAAAAAAATTAAAATCAAGCTCAGGGTGCCTCGGAGACTTTGAAGTGGATGTGTACATTGACTGGTAAAGGGAAATCCAGGCTTGATACCTACAAACATAGGAGCCATTGATACATTGGTTGAAGTAGTTAAAGCAACTAGAAAGAGGTGATTATGCTGATAGCATTCCATTTGCTGTGCATTAAGCCCTATCTTAATTGTTTTACATATATTGTTTTATTTAGTTCTTCTAACAATCCTGTGAGGTTGTCATTTTACAAAGGAAAGCAACATAGAGAAGAGTTAAGTAATGTAAAAGACTCCAAAGCTAACAAGTGACAGAGCCAGAAATGGAAAAGATTGACTTAAAGCCTGAAATCTTAAAACACTATGCTATGAGTAGAGAAGAGTGCTCAGGAGAGAATCCTGGAGAACATCAACATTTAAATAAGGATGATCACAGCCAGACTGGCTACCTGTACATGATTCTAGAGGAGGACCCGGAGAGGTAGGATGAAAACCAGGAGAGTGGTTAAGACAGAAGCCAAAGGAGAAAGTACTGTGACAGATTATCTGTGTGCCAAAGCTACAAAGAAATAACATAAAAAAAAAATCTCCATTGGGTTTAGTAAATTTAATTTATTAGTAACCTTGAAAATTGGCATTTGAGTGAACTATTGGCAACATAAATGAGATAACATAATTTATAAAAAGCTCTTAGCATGGTAGATTGCATATTTTTTAAGTGCAATAAAAGAGTGGCTCCTATAATTATGGAGTTAATGGGAGTTAAAAGTGTAGACAGTGAGCATACAAAACTCTTTCAGACTCTTCACACTAAAAGGTCTTAACTAACATTAGGCAAGGAAGGAAAGGCTGGGGTAACCTAAGGTGGTCGCAAGAAAACTTTAAGGAGAGACGTGTATATACCTATGTTGAGAGACAGCCTGAAGGAATACAATGTAAATATATAAATACAAATAAGAGGTCGGGTGCGGTGGCTCATGCCTGTAATTCCAGCACTTTGGGAGGCCAAGGTGGGTGGATTACCTGAGGTCAGGATTTCAAGACCAGCCTGCCAACATAGTGAAACTCCATCTCTACTAAAAATACAAAAAAATTAGCTGGGCATGGTGGCAGGAGCCTGTAATCCCACTTACTTCAGGAGGCTAAGGCAGGAGAATAGCTTGAACCCGCGAGGTGGAGGTTGCAGTGAGCCAGGATTGTGCCATTGCACTCTAGCCTGGGCGACAAGAGTGAAACTCTGTCTCAAAAATAAGAATAATAATAATAATTAATAAATATAAATAAGAATCAAACTAAAATACAAGAAGCAAGGATAAGCCAGGCGCAGTAGTTCATGCCTGTAATCCCAGGAATTTGGGAGGCTGAGGTGGGCAGATTGCTTGAGCTCAGGAGTACAGGACCGGCCTGGGCAACATGACAAACCCTTGTCTCTACTAAAAATACAAAAGAAATTAGCCAGGCATGGTGGCATGCCTTAAGTCCCAGCTTCTCGAGTGACTTGAGGTGGGAGAATCACCTGAGCCCGGGGAGGCTGCAGTGAACTGTGATCGCACCACTGCACCCCAGCCTAGGTGGCAGGAGTGAGACCCTGTCTCCAAATAAAAAACACAAAAAAAGAAGCAAGCATGGTTAATGTAGTATAATGTGCTCAAGGTGTGAATAGAGTCTAGGAAACAGTACATAGTGGAAGGATTACTCTTTAATAGGAGTAATGCTTTTTACTAGGTAAATTGATCTAGGTAAGTTTAAATGTGGATACATTTTTTTTTGACAAGATAATTTCCATCTAATGACTTTTGCCTTCTCTGTGGAACACCATATAAGCTTATCTCCTGAGAGTGAGAAGTGATGTGGTAAAGATTCGGGCCTGACAAGTGGTTAAAATTCGAAATACTTCTTTGAGAGAGGATGCTGACTAAGCACATGTGGAAGGTCCAGGTGAAGAAGGAGACTTTTAATTTGTATGATTTAAATTTTTTTTGTTCGATTTTTCTTCAGCAGAATCCAGCAGCAGAAATAAAGGTGCAGTAAATGCAGTTAGATTGATCCAAATTTGGGATTTGATTAAGTACATGAGATAGAAGGCTAAATTAGAGAGGAGACGGACAAGAGTATGAGGGTTTTAATAAAATATTGGTTTAAATAATGGACAAAGACTCTGGAATTGGTGAAGAATTGAGTACTAAGAAGAGAATGTAGAATTAGAGAAAATAAAAAGCTGAGATCTTGATGAAATTAAAGAACAAGTATAATAGGAGTGGGAGATTGTGATCAGAGGAGGAGATTTTTAAATGTGCAAAGGAGTGGTTCTTGAAGGTCACTGAATATGAGGTCAAGGAACCGAGACAAGAAAACATGGTAGATCATCCATTTAGACGTTGAAATTACCCAGCATAATAATGAAACTTAAGGTGACTTTGCTCAGGGTTCCAGATAGTACATTGATTGGGCCTTGTCGTGAGCCATTGACAAACTTAACCAACTGGGCGCGGTCGCTCACACCTGTAATCCCAGCACTTTGGGAAGGCCAAAGCGGGCAGATCACCTGAAGTCAGGAGTTTGAGATCAGCCTGGCCAACATGGTAAAACCCCATCTCTACTAAAAATACAAAAAAATTAGCTGGGCATGGTGGCACACACCTGTAGTCCTAGCTACTTGGGAGGATGAGACAGGAGAATTGCTTGAGCCCAGGAGGCAGAGGTTGCAGTGAGCTGAGATTGCACCACTTCACTTCAGCCTGGACGACAGAGTGAGACTCCATCTCAAAAAAAAAAAAGAAAAAAAGAAAAAGAAAAGCTTAACCTAGATGCGTACATAGGATCGTATTATTTTGCAGGACATTTGTCTAGTGATGAAAGCAGCAGCAGAGCCTCCCTCCAGTAGATGGGAAGACTAAGATGTATCTGAGTAGTATCTGGATTGGTTGATGGGGAGGAGGGTCTATCTATAATAAATGTTAAGCAATTTGCTTAAGGTCACAAGAATTTGATTACAAAGCCCATGCTCTTTCTACTAACCTTGGTATTTCCGCAACAAGTTGAGCATGTTCAGCTCATTTTTTTTTTTTTTTTTTGTCTTCCCAGATGTTTGAGACTTAATTTTGTTTTATTTTAGCTTCTCCAGAGTTACTGGGTCTTTTTTTTAGTGCCAAACATCTACAAAGTGAGGGAGAAATCTCCTTGAGGAGTACCTTGAACAGAATCTTAACCTGAAGTAGTCAGGGTTTTTAGTATGTTTGGTAAACTGATCCCTTAGTTCATTTGCTAGTTTATCCATCCATCCTTCCTCCCTTCCATCCATTAGTTCATTTGTCAGTTTATCCATCCATCCTTCCTCCCTTCCATCCATGTAATTACATTCATCTTTTTATATCTATGTAAGAAAAAAAATACCAGTTATAGTTTGAGAACACTGTATTTGGAATAAGTTGAAATAACTGTAAATTGACTCATTTGGTTTTATTTATTGTCTTTTGTCATCTCTAGCTGCATATCCCCACCGTTTGAATCTCTTTTACCTTGCCAATGATGTCATACAGAACTGTAAAAGGAAAAATGCAATCATATTCCGTGAATCATTTGCTGATGTACTTCCTGAAGCAGCTGCTCTAGTGAAGTAAGTAAATCTTTGTTGCTCTATGGGATCTAAACTTAGACAATTTAGAATTTTAGTTTCTTTACCCGTTAAGAACTGTAATAGTTGGACATGCTTGAAGATTGAAGGATAATTTGCCTAAATGGTTGATTATTACTTTCTTGTTAACACACGTCTTTCTTTCTCTTTCTTTCTCTTTCTCTTTCTTTCTCTTTCTCTCTCCTCTCCTCTCCTCTCCTCTCCTCTTTTTCTCTTTTCTCTTTTCTCTTTTGTTTTTGAAACAGTCTCGCTCTGTCACCCAGGCTGGAGTGCAGTGGTGCAATCTCAGCTCACTGCAGCCTCCGCCTCCTGGGTTCAAGCAATTCTCCTGCCTCAGCCTCCCAAGTAGCTGGGACTACAGGTGCGTGCTACCATGCCCAGCTAATTTTTTGTATTTTTAGTAGAGATGGGGTTTCACCATGTTAGCCAGGATGGTCTTAATCTCCTGACCTCGTGATCCACCCGCTTCGGCCTCCCAAAGTGCTGGGATTACAGACGTGAGCCACCATGCCCAGCCATATTTTTCTTTTAAAAACTCTTTCTTCTGTTTTCAGAAGCTGGTCTCCTGTTTATCCTTACTTGACCATGTATGTCTCCTGGTGATAAGCTCTGAATGTGCTTCCTTCTAACTACTGTGTCTGTTTTGTTTAACACATTTCATTTCTTCTGAGTCTTACTGAAATTTTTTTCCCTCCATGAAATCTGTAAAGAGAAATGGAAATTATTTCCCAACGTCATACTCGCAACTCAATATTGATTTAAGTTCATTTTTAGCGGTAGTTGGATCCAGCACTTCCCACAGTGTATTCCTATGAAATGATCAGAGAAAGAAGGGTTTTGTGCTCAAATAAGTTTAGAAAATGATCCATACTACTTTTCCTTTCCTGAAGATTCAAAGTTCACATTACCATATCAATAATTTGATTTCTTTTTGGGGCTTTACAATGCTAATTTCAAAACAGCATTTCCTGGCTGAGCACGGTGGCTCACGCCTGTAATCCCAGCACTTTGGGAGGCCAAGATGGGCAGATCACAAGGTCAGAAGATCAAGACCATCCTGGCTAACACGGTGAAACCCCATCTCTACTAAAAAATACAAAAAAATTAGCCGGGCATGGTGGCGGGCACCTGTAGTCCCAGCTACTTGGGAGACTGAGGCAGGAGAATGGCATGAACCTGAGAGGCAGAGCTTGCAGTGAGCCCAGATTGTGCCACTGCACTCCAGCCTGGGCGACAGAGTGAGACTCCATCTCAAAAACAAAACAAAACAAAAACACAGCATTTCCTAAACTCTGACCATGGGCCCTTCTTTTTGAATGCCTATTAAACATCCCCACATTCGGGGAAAATTCTGGTGTATATACAGTACAAGCTTATATCTCATCTTATTTTTGCCCTGTATTAATAGTGTGTTCTTTGTGTTGCATCTGTATTTGTAAATTGTTTTCTACAAGAGACACACATAGTTACAGGATAAACAATATATGTAACAATATATAAACAATTATATAGAACAACCATAATAGCTAAATGCTTCCTCAGATTATGTATTTATTATCATTGACCCATTTGTTAGTATTAACCCAGTCAGAACTGAGTGATCTTGTGAAACTATGGAATATATTGAAAATAAGAAATAAAACAAAAGAACTGACTGATCCCTCTTCCTTCCTTAGGATTGTTAACTTGAAATGTCTACCTTGCTATTAGAAAAGATTAAAATATGGTACTACTTGAATGTACTAAGTAAACAAGTACATAAAATAATAACACCTACCATTTGTTGGATATTTATAATTGACTAAATATTATACAGAGTGCTTTATCATTTAATTTTGAGAACAACTATACCGTGGGCACTATTGTTACACTAATTTTTTCTTTTTTTGAGATGGAGTTTCCCTCTTGTTGTCCAGGCTGGAATGCTATGGCACAATCTCGGCTTACTGCAACCTCTGCCTCCTAGGTTCAAGCAGTTAGGCAATTCTCCTGCCTCAGCCTCCCGAGTAGCTGGGATTACAGGCATGCGCCACCATGCCCAACTAATTTTGTATTTTTAGTAGAGATGGGGTTTCTCCATGTTGCTCAGACTGGTCTCGAACTCCTGACCTCAGATGATTTGCCTGCCTCAGCCTTCCAAAGTGCTGGGATTACAGGAGTGAGCCACCGCATCTGGTCTCGTTACTCTAATTTTAAAGAAGAAGAAACTGTGACTTCGAGAGGTTAGGTAAATTGCCTAATCTCTAAGAGCTACCTGGAGGCAGAGAGCCAGATTCCCACTTCAGGCTATCTAAATCCAAAGCCCATGTTCTTTGCCACTTAACCACTAATCCATGCTGCCTCTTTATATATAAAACCCAGTATAATTGTGAATAAGAACAACAATACACTAGAGTTTCTGCTATAAATATCACTGTAATATCTGTAACTTAGCCTAGTGTTTCCTAGACTTGAATTTCATGACCTATTTCATGGATTAATATATAGTCGTCAACCTTTTTTTTTTTTTTACCATGTAAAGATATGTTTAAAAACAACTACTTTGTGTGTTACTACCATTATTTCATGGAAAAAAGTGAGAAGGACATAATCTCGGAATAAAGTACGGTTCTTAAATTAAAACCTTAAGCCCCCAAGAATGTTTTAACTCAATGAAACATGTCTTCAGAAACCTGTAGTAAACATCATATGTAATGATGAAACAAAGCATTCCAAGACAGAAGTCCTCCATTATCATTACTGTTGATCATTATGCTGGAGGTTCCATTTATTTAGAAATGAGTGAATGAATAAATAGGTCAAGTGCAGTGACTCATGCCTATAACCCCAGCACTTTGGGAGGTCGAGGCAGGCAGATCACTTGAGGTCAGGAGTTCAAGACCAGCCTGGCTAACACGGTGAAACCCCATCTGTAGTAAAAGTACAAAAAGTAGCTGGGTGTGGTGGTGCATACCTGTAATCCCAGCTACTCGGGAGGCTGAGGCACAAGAATTGCTTGAACCTGGGAGGCGGAGGTTGCAGTGAGTTGAGATCGTGCCTCTGCCCTCTAGCTTGGGCGACAGAGCAAGACCCCATCTCAAGAAAAAGAGAAAAGGAGTGAATGAATAAACAAAATGCATTTAGAAGAGACAGAATTGTCATTACTTGCAGGTAATATAATTATCTACATCAGGTGGGCTGGGCACCCCTTTTCTATAAAGGGTCGATAGTTAAGTAGTTTAGGCTTTTTGAGCCATAGTATCTCTGTCACAGCTCCTTAACAATGCCATTCTAGCATGAAAGCACCAAACAATACAGAAACAAATGGGTATGGCTATGTTCCAATAAGAATAGGCAGCAGGCCAGATTTGGTCTGAGGTCCATAATTTGCCAACCCTTAGCCTACACAGAAAGTCATGGTGATCAACTAATAACTCAGCTAAATAGCCAGATTCAAGTTGAACATATAAAATCAGTAGCTTTCCTATGTATGCCAGCAGCAACTTATTTTAAACTGTAATTAGGAAGAAAGATTTATTTTGCAAGACAAAAAATAAAAGAAAAACCCCACCCAAGAATAAATATAAGAAGTATGTAAGGCTTTTATAAAGAAAATTTTAAAAATTTAAAGGATATTAAAGAAGATCTGGATAAATGAAGATATATATATATGTATGTGTGTATATATATGTATATCTACATATATATGGGGTTTTTTGAAGGAAAAGATTTGGTATTAAAAATACATTTCTTTCCTAATATGTAATTTATACTCTGTAATCCCAATCAAAATCTCAATAGGATTTCCTGTGGAAGGATAAATATCCAAGGTAATTTTTTTTTTAAGAATAGTAAGGTTAAAATTCCCTACCAGTTATAAAATATATCTTAAAACAATAAACAGGAATGGAAGATTGTATTAGTGAAACAGAATACACTCTTGCTTATAAATAAGTTAATTATAAATTATATGGTAAATCAGAGGATATTAAAATAAGAGCTTAATGCCAGGTATGATGGTTCTCATACCTGTAATCCTTGCACTTTTAGGAGGCTGAGGTGGGAGGATCACTTGAAGCCAGGAGTTTGAGACCAGCCTGGGCAACATAGCGAGACCCTGTCTCTACAAAAAAATTAAAAATTAGCCAGGTGTGTTGGCATGTGCCTGTAGTCCTAGCTACCAGGAGGCCAAGGCAAGAGGATCTCTTGAGTCCAGGAGTTCAAGACTGAAGTGAATTATAGTCATACCATGGCACTCCACACTCTGGCCTGGATGACAGAGCAAGACGCTATCTCTGAAATAAACAAATAAAGGACTTAAGTATTCCTTAAACAGCCCCATCCTGACCACCACTTCCCCTTTTAAAACTCACGCCTGTAATCCTAGCACTTTGGGAGGCCAGGGAGGGTAGATCACAAGGTCAGGAGATCGAGACCATCATTCCTGGCTAACACGGTGAAACCCTGTCTCTACTAAAAATACAAAAAAAAAAAAAATTAACCGGGCGTGGTGGCGGGTACCTGTAGTCCTAGCTAGCTGGGAGGCTGAGGCAGGAGAATGGCATGAACTCGGGAAGCGGAGCTTGCAGTGAGCCGAGATCATGCCACTACACTCCAGCCTGGGTGACAGAGCGAGACTCTGTCTCAAAAAATAATAATAATGAATAAATAAAATAAAATAAAATAAAGCTCTTATTCACAATTCAACTATAAACTGATTTCTTTTCTGAATTTTTTTGTCTTAACTTAAGGCTGTTTTGAGTCCTTTAATTCAAGGAGGGCAAATGTCTAGAAGTTCCTGGCAGGTAATACAGATGAGTAAAGTAGGTTGAGTATGAGAAAAAATCCACTTAAGAGGGACAGCAGTTACTCAGTCCTTGGCTAATGGCCATGAAGAAATGTGAGCCCAACATTAACATACGCTGCCAAACTTTTCTCACTTTTAAACTAGGACAGAAATTTGGATTTTTATATGTGTGACATTGTCAGATTTAAAAAATAATATTGCTGACAAAACACATTTGGTGATCATATTGCACCATGGGCAACTTATTAGGGACATTAATTTTATTCCTTGAGTCCCTTTAAGGTGTTTATTGATTTCACTTGATT
>NW_012101354.1:2288014-2289970 GCF_000951045.1 Mandrillus leucophaeus | reverse complement strand
TGTAGTCCTAGCTACCAGGAGGCCAAGGCAAGAGGATCTCTTGAGTCCAGGAGTTCAAGACTGAAGTGAATTATAGTCATACCATGGCACTCCACACTCTGGCCTGGGTGACAGAGCAAGACGCTATCTCTGAAATAAACAAATAAAGGACTTAAGTATTCCTTAAACAGCCCCATCCTGACCACCACTTCCCCTTTTAAAACTCACGCCTGTAATCCTAGCACTTTGGGAGGCCAGGGAGGGTAGATCACAAGGTCAGGAGATCGAGACCATCATTCCTGGCTAACACGGTGAAACCCTGTCTCTACTAAAAATACAAAAAAAAAAAAAATTAACCGGGCGTGGTGGCGGGTACCTGTAGTCCTAGCTAGCTGGGAGGCTGAGGCAGGAGAATGGCATGAACTCGGGAAGCGGAGCTTGCAGTGAGCCGAGATCATGCCACTACACTCCAGCCTGGGTGACAGAGCGAGACTCTGTCTCAAAAAATAATAATAATGAATAAATAAAATAAAATAAAATAAAGCTCTTATTCACAATTCAACTATAAACTGATTTCTTTTCTGAATTTTTTTGTCTTAACTTAAGGCTGTTTTGAGTCCTTTAATTCAAGGAGGGCAAATGTCTAGAAGTTCCTGGCAGGTAATACAGATGAGTAAAGTAGGTTGAGTATGAGAAAAAATCCACTTAAGAGGGACAGCAGTTACTCAGTCCTTGGCTAATGGCCATGAAGAAATGTGAGCCCAACATTAACATACGCTGCCAAACTTTTCTCACTTTTAAACTAGGACAGAAATTTGGATTTTTATATGTGTGACATTGTCAGATTTAAAAAATAATATTGCTGACAAAACACATTTGGTGATCATATTGCACCATGGGCAACTTATTAGGGACATTAATTTTATTCCTTGAGTCCCTTTAAGGTGTTTATTGATTTCACTTGATTGAAAGTTGGTATGGGGTGGACTCACGGCCACATGTTAAAAGAGATGCCCAAAGAAGGGAAAGTAGGACTTTCAGATAAGTTGGGAGACTATTTTCTCTAGTACTTATCTAATTATTTCAGTTCTTTTTATTAAATTTCAGTTTATCTTTTCTATCACTGGTTGGAAATTCCATGGGCTGGAAACCTGGAGATTGTATTTTAGATATACTAGTTATTATTGTAAGAAAATATGTATGTGAGAGGGAGGGGTAAAAATGAAAGTTAAACCAACCTGATATTTGCCATGTGTGTCCTAGAGGTCCTAGCTAAGGGACAGAAATGCCAGTTTATCTGAATATACATCACTGTGAGACCAGAATAGTTGAAACTTTAATTTGAAGCACAGGGAAAGTGTTTATGAATGTCAGAGTTGATTTACACTTGGGAAACTGTGGACTACTCTGCAACCAGCAATGACTTCAATAAGTTATATATAGATTATGGAAGAATCCCTTTAAGAACTGAGGGTTTGCTTGTATTGTGTCAGGATGGTATAAGAGTAGGTGTATCTTTGATGTGGGTGGAGCTTTCCAAAAATCCTGTCCCTATCCCAGGTGTTCGTAAAAGGCAATTATTTGTGCTTATACATTTTCATCTTTAATTGAACTGAAAAATGAATTTATGCTAGTTGTTGTATAACAGCTTAATGTGATTTTATTGACTCTCAAGGGTGTATAGAGAATTATATGCATGATCTTTTTTGGGAAAAGGTGTCATGACAGATTTTGAGGAAATAATGAGCTTGGTACCGGTTAAATACCCATAATCTGAAAATTTGAAATCCAAAATGCTCCAAAATCTGGAGCTTTTTGAGCACCAACATGACGCTCACAGAAAATGCTCACTGGAGCATTTTGGATTTCAAATTAGAGATGCTCAACCAGTAAGGATAATGCAAATATTCCAAAATCTGAAAACAAACTCTTTTTTTTTCTTTTCTTTTCTTTTCTTTTTTCTTTCTTTCTTTCTTT
>NW_012101354.1:2269393-2283744 GCF_000951045.1 Mandrillus leucophaeus | reverse complement strand
AAATTTCCTTCCATCTTTATTATTTTCTTTGATTCTCAAATCAAATATATGATATAATTAGGGGCAAAGATTATTATCCTCATTTTACAGATGAGGATACTGATGATAAAATAAGTCATATAAAACGACTTGAAGATAGGAAACTGAACATTAAAAGATAAGAGAGGGCTGGGTGCGGTGGCTCACGCCTATAATCCCAGCACTTTGGGAGGCCAAGGCAGCAGTATCACCTGAGCCCAGGAGTTCGAGACCACCCTGGGCAACAGAGGGAGACCTCATCTCTACTAAATTAACTGGGTGTGGTGGCATGTGCTTGTGGTCCAAGCTACTTGGAAGGCTGAAGCAGGAGGGTCACTTGAGCCTGAGAGGTGGAGGCTACAGTGAGCTGTGATGGTGTCACTGTACTCTGCCCTGAGCAACAGAATAAGACCCTGTGTCAAACAAACAAAAAAAAAGGGATGCTACTTAAAGACTTCTACAGTCAAATCTCAGTCTTCCCATCCTTACCACCAACTCTCCTAAATCCCAGTAATGAGCCATTGCTCTAGCCAGACGCTCATACTGTATATCTTAATATAAGGGCTTATGAGTTTTTCCTTATGGAGTAGCTCTTCCTCCTTGGGAAGCAGCAGAGCTTACAGGTTAAAAATGCAAGGTTTGGAGTCAAACTTGCAAGGTTGCATGGGTTTCAATCCTGGATCTCTTACTTGGTAGAGGAATTTATTTAACTTTCTCATCCTTCAGTTTTCCCATCTATAAAATGAGAATAATAGTACAGTTTGTCTCTTAGGGATGCTGTGAGGATTAAATAGGCTAATATATGTAAAGCATTATAAAGGAACATGAAAGTACTCTAAAAATCAGTGAACTAAGTATCCATCTCAAGAAGTTTTAAAAAAAGAGCAAAATAGCCCAAGAAAGAAAGGATATAATAAAATAAGAACAGAAACTAATGGAAAAAAAAAAAAAAAAACCAAATACACAGTGAGGTACTTTCTCTGTCAAATTCACAGAAAGAATAGAATAGTGTTTGTCGGGGACTGGGGTAGGGGGCAGGGAATGGGGAGTTATTGTTCAATGGGTATAGAATTTCAGTTCTGCAAGATGAAAAGACTTCTGGAGATATGGATGGTAGTGATGGTTGCACAGTATGAATGTACTTAATGCCATTGAATTGTACACTTGAAAATGGTTAACATAGGCTGGGTACTATGGCTCACACCTGTAATCCCAGCACTTTGGGAGGACAAGGTGAGCAGATGATGAGGTCAGGAGTTTGAGACCAGACTAGCCAATATGGTGAAACCCCATCTCTACTAAAAATACAAAAATTAGCCAGGCATGGTTTTATGCACCTGTAGTTCTAGCTACTTGGGAGGCTGAGGCAGGAGAATCACTTGAACCCGGGAACTGGAGGTTGCAGTAACCCGAGGTTATACCACTGCACTCTAGCCTGGGTGATACAGTGAAACTGTGTCTCAGTAAGTAAGTAAGTAAATAAATAAATAAAAAGTTTACCAAAAAAAAGAAAGGGCGGGCACTGTGATTCACGCCTGTAATCCCAGCACTTTGGGAGTCCGAGGCGGGTGGATCGCTTGGGGTCCGGATATTGAGACCATCCTGGCCAATATGGTGAAACCCCATCTCTACTAAAAATGCAAAAATTAGCTGGGCGTGGTAGCGCACGCCTGTAGTCCTAGCTACTCAGGAGGCTAAGGCAGGAGAATCACTTGAACCCGGGAGGCAGAGGTTGCAGTGAGCTGAGATCACCCTACTGCACTCCAGCCTGGGTGATAGAGTGAGACTCTGTCTCAAAAAAAAGAAAAGAAAAGAAAATCGTTAAAATATCTGGGTGTGATGTAGTGGCTCACACTTGTAATCCCAAACTCCCAATGTGGGAAGCCAGGGTGGGTGGATTGCTTGAACCCAGGAGTTTGACACCAACCTAAGCAACATGGTAAGACCCCATCCCTACAATAAATACAAAAATTAGCTGGATATGGGGGCGTGTGCCTATGTTTCCAGCTACTCAGGAGGCTGAGGCAGGAGGATCTCGAGGTCAAGGCTGCACTCTAGTCTGGGTAACATAGACTCTGTCTCAAATATGAACTCTTTAATAACGGATTCTAGGGTATAACACTTTCTGTATAGAAAAAATAAAGTTAAATGATTTCCTACACTCTACACAGAAATATATTACAAGTGAATTACTTTAGTGTATAAAACAAACTTTAAAATTATTTGAAGAAAATATAAATATTTTTATGATTATAGGGGATAAAGGTGCTTAAGACACAAAAAACAGTAGTAAAAATATTTGAGTTTGATTACATAGAAATTAAACTTCTGCATTACAAAGATAACATAAAATTAAAGTGATACATTAGGGAAGATATTTGTCATAGACTAAGTTATATGAATGGGAATTCAGTTAGGAGATATGGAGTGGCAAATTTGAATTTTTAGAATGAAAATCTATCCTCATACCCTGTTTTTCAGCTTCAAGATTTTTTGACTAAGTGTTGACTGTCTCTCTCTTGAGGTGATCCTTCCTCCCTCCCTTTCCCTGTCTCGAGCTGTTCTCCTGCCTCAGCCTCCCAAGTAGCTGGCACTATAGGTGTATGCTACCTGGCCTGAGTCAACCCATTACTTAGTCTTTTATTCAGACATCTAGCAGATGTTACTAAGGACCTGTAAGATAGCACATTATTCTGATGACTTCCCAGTAATGAGGTATTGATAAAGGAAAGAGACTCCTCTGAGTGAGATACAAGATTATGGTGTTTAGTTTTATGTAACTGTGACATCTGGACACCTCCTCTTGTACTTTATCAACTTTATCCTTTGAAATAATTTGCTAGTACCTTCCTATTATAAGAGTAAGGGGGGTGTCACTAGCAAAGAAAGCATCTGTTGAACATCCTAGCAATTCTATAAGGTCGCTGTTGAACATCCTAGCAATTCTACAAAGTCAGCCAAAAATTTTTTTTAACTTAAAAATCAAAGAACAAAAGGTTATGTAACTAAGCATGTTACATGGTTTGTGGTGATTATAAATTCTGTGAAAATTGACATTGTGGTTAGTAGTGGCTTTTTTTTTTTAACTGGAGTTTTGCTCTTGTTGCCCAGGCTGGAGTGCAATGGTGCGATCTCTGCTCACCACAACCTTTGCCTCCCAGGTTCAAGCAATTCTCCTGCCTCAATCTCCTGAGTAGCCGGGATTATAGGCATGCGCCACAACACCCGGCTAATTTTGTATTTTTAGTAGAGACGGGGTTTCTCCAAGTTGGTCAGGCTGGTCTCGAACTCCCAACCTCAGGTAATCCACCTGCCTCAGCCTCCCAAAGTGCTGGGATTACAGGCGTGAGCCACTACGCCCAGCCAGTAGTGGCTTTTTAACCTCCCAGGCTGGAGTACGGTGGCACGATCACGGCTCACTGCAGCCTTGACCTCTGGGTTTCAAGTAGTCCTCCTACCTCAGCTCCCCAGAAAGCTAAGACTGCAGGTGCATGCAACCATACCTGGCTAATTTTTGTATTTTTTGTAAAGGCAGGGTTTCACCATGTTGCCCACGCTGGTCTCGAACTCCTGGCCTCAAGCTGTCCTCCCACCTCGACCTCCCAAAGTGTGAGACCTGTCTCAAAAAGGAAAAAAAAAAGAAAACGATAATATCCTGTTGTCATTCATTGAGCTACTATTTAGTAACAGCAAAGAAACAACAATGAATAAGTTGTAATCATTGTTTTGAAGAAGTTCTGTAGTCTAGTTGAAGAAACAGACGTTTATATATAATTATGACTTGACTTCTGGCAGAAGAGTCAACCATCTATTCCAAGGAGTCATTTTGTTACAAAATACCTATGTCCTTGACAAAACGTAAGCAGAACCAAAAACAGTGGATGTATTAGAATGGCAAAGCCAGCATTAACCTACATGCTGATAACATTAATATTTTGTGATCTTGGCATTTAAACTAGGCTCTGGAGAAGGGCAAATGTGCTCTTGGGTAATTAGCTCCCCCTGGCTTCTGAGATATATTTTCTCTATATGAACATATTTTCTATTTAGGCCACAAGGAATCCCATAGGTTAAGATCAGACAAACGTGCTCACAGTGAAAGATCTCTGAACACACAGAAAAACAAACCACCACAATTGAGAATCTGTCGATTTAGTTCCTCCCAAAATGAGTTTCAGAGATTGGAATTATCAGACAGAATGTATAAAGCAATGTATATGAAATGTTAGAGAAGGATTAAATGGAATAACAAAATGAACACAGGTAAGATATTGGACAGATTGAAAAAAATAATCTATAGGAACTCTTGAAAGAAAAGAGAATACAGAAGAATGTAGTTCTGAAGAAATCAGAATGCAACAGGAGAAATAAGGAGTGGAGAAAATGAAGAATGAAGGCCAGGTGTAGTGGCTCACACCTGTAATCCCAGCACTTTGTGAGACCAAGGTGGGAGAATCACTTGAGCCCAGGAGTTTGAGACCAGCCTGGGCAACATAGTGGGACCTCATTTCCACAAAAAAATACAAATTAGGCAGGTGTGGTGGTGTGTACTTATAGTCCCAGCTACTCAGGAGGCTGAGGTGGGTGGATCACTTGAGTCTGGGAGATTCTGTACAAAAGGAGAGAACTTTTGAGTGATTTAGAAGATAACACTGTTTGGCCGAGCATGGTGGCTCATGCCTGTCATCCCAGCACTTTGGGAGGCCGGGGCAGGCAGATCACCTGATGTCGGGAGTTCGAGACTAGCCTGACCAACATGGAGAAACCCCGTCTGTACTAAAAATACAAAATTAGCGGACCTGGTGGTGCATGCCTGTAATCCAGCCAGTTGGGAGGCTGAGGTGGGAGAATCACTTGAACCGGGAGGTAGAGGTTGCGGTGAGCCAAGATCACGCCATTGTACTCCAGGCTGGGCAACAAGAGCGAAACTCCGTCTCAAAAAAAAAAGATAACACTGGCTGAGAACACCTTAAAAGTGATAAAAAATATGAATCTAAGATATAGGAAGCAATAACATATACTAAATAGCATAAATACAAATTTTATACCTAGTTATTGTAATGAAATTATAAAACAAGCAGTTTTAAAAACATCCAAAGTTTACATCTACTGGGGTAATTATAATTCAAAACAAATAAAAAACTTGAAAATGACAGGGCTGAGAGAGGGTGTGGAAAAATTGGAACCCATTTGCATTTCTCGCAGTAATGTAAAATGGTGCGGTTGCTGTGGAAAACAGTTTGGTGGTTCCTCAAAAATTAAACATAGAATTACCACATGATCCAGCAGTTCTACCTCTAGATATATACCCCAAAAGAAATGGAAACGGAGACTTAAAACAGATAGTTGTATAGGCATATTCATAGCAGCATTATTGACAGTAGCCAAAAGGAAGAACAACCCACATGTTCGTCAGTGGATGAATGGATAAACAAAGTGTGATGTATACAAACATGGAATATTATTCAGTCTTAAAAAGGAAAGAAATTTTTTTTTTTCTTTTTTTTTGAGACGGGGTTTTGTTCTTGTTGCCCTGGCTGGAGTTCAGTGGCGCAATCTTGGCTCACTACAACCTCCGCTTCCCGGGTTCAAGCAATTCTCCTGCCTCAGCCTTCTGAGTAGCTGGGATTACAGGCGCACGCCACCATACCTGGCTAATTTTTGTATTTTTAGTAGAGATAGGGTTTCACCATGTTGGTCAGGCTAGTCTTGAACTCCTGACCTTAGGTGATCCGCCCACCTCAGCCTCTCAAAGTGCTGGGATTACAGGCGTGAGCCACTGCACCCGGCCAAAAAGGAAGGAAATTCTGATACCTGCTGCAACATGGGTGAACTTTGATGACATTATGCTAAGTGAAACACGTCTGTCACAAAAGGACAAGTATTACATGATACCACTTACATCAGTCACCTTCAGTAGTTAAATTCAGAGACTAAGTAGAATCGTGGTTGCTGGGGAAAGGGGAGAATTGGAAGTTATTGTTTAGTGGATATAGTATATCAATTTGGGAAAATAAAGTTTTGGAGTTTGGTTGCACAACAATGTGAATGTACTTGACTGTTGAACTGTACACTAAAAAATTGGTTAAGATGGTAAATTTTACGTGTATTTTACCACAATTTTTTTTAAAAAAAGGAATGACATTACACTTTCTTCTGGGTGATGGAACAAGACCCTAAATCTTAAAAAAAAAAAAAAGAAAATTCTGATAAATGCTACGAAATGGTTGAAACCATGAAAACATGCTGAAATAAGCCAGACACAAAAGGACAAATAAGCCAGACACAGAAGGACAAATATTTATCAAAATACCTAGAATTGGCAGGTCCATAGAGAGAGAAGATTAAAGGTTATCAGGTGCTGGGAAAAAGAGGCCAGGGGGAGTTACTGGTACAGAGTACTGTGGTCTGAATGTTTATGTCCCCCTAAAATTCATATGTTGAAACCTAGTCCTTAACGTGGTGGTATTAAGAGGTGGAGCCTTTGGGAGGTGATGAGGTCTGAGGGAGGTAGTGACAAATTTTGGAAATAGTAGTGAAAATTGCACAACATTGCGAATGTAGTTACTGCCACTGAATTGTACATTTAATGGCTGAAATGGCACACTTTATGTTACATATATTTAATGACAATAAAAAAATGATTTAAAAAACAGCAGCCAAAAAAAGATCAGTATAAAAGGACTACAATTAAAGAGTAATAATTGGAGCTGGGCACGGTGGCTCACACGTGTAATCCTGACACTTTGGGAGGCCAAGGTGGGAGGACTGCCTGAGCCAAGGAGTCTGCGACCAGCCTGGGCAACATGGTGAGATTCTGTCTCTAAAAAAACACAAAATTTAGCCAGGTGTGGTAGCATGTGCTTGTAGTCCCAGCTACTCAGGAGGCTGAGGTGGGAGGATCACCTAAGCCTGAGCAATCCAGGCTGCAGTGAGCCGAGATTGCAGCACTGTACCCCAGCCTGGGGGACCAGAGACCGACCCTGTCTCAAGGTGAGGTGGTTGGGGGAGAAGTATAATTGGAATGATTGTAACCCAAAGAAATGATAAATGTTTGAGGTGATGGGTACCCTATTATATACTCCAATGTGATTATTACACATTATATCAACATATCTCATGTACCCCAAAAAGATACACATCTATGTACCCATAAAAAAATTTTTTTTTAAAAAAGACTACAATTAAACTGATGACAGACTTCTCAGCGGCAATGGAAGCCAGAGGCAGTTGTGAAAAAATATTTTTATAGCATTGATAGAAAGTAGCTGTCAGTGTAGATTAGCATACAAAGCAAAACTACTTTCAAGAAGTAGGAAAACATAAAAACAGAGAAACAAAAACAGATAATTCACCATCAACAAACAGACCCTCTCTCTCTTTTTCTGTATATATATAATATATAATAATATATATACACTATATATATACACACACACAGACATAATTTTTTTCTTTTCTCTGAGACGGAGTCTTGCTCCGTCTGGAGTGCAGTGGTATGATCTCAGTTCACTGCAAGCTCCTCCTCCTGGGTTCACGCCGTTCTCCTGCCCCAGCCTCCCAAGTAGCTGGGACTACAGGCGTCCGCCAGAATGCCCAGCTAATTTTTTGTATTTTTAGTAGAGACGGGGTTTCAGCATGTTAGCCAGGATGGTCTCGATCTCCTGACTTCGCGATCTGCCCGCCTCGGCCTCCCAAAGTGCTGGGATTACCGTAATTTTTTTTTAACCAAGAAGAATCACTGAACCATCACCAAACTTCTAAATGAGTTTTACACTGGGAGGTTAGCAATATATATAATATATGTATAATATATGTAATATAATATACATAATATGACACACACACACAGAGGCATATAATTTTTTTTTAACCAAGAAGAAGCACTGAACCATCAACAGACTTAATAAGTGAGTTTTACTCTGGGAAGTTAGCAATAAGGATGGTGAGTCACGCTAGCAATAAAATATATGAAATATCTGGCCAGGCACAGTGGCTCATGCCTATAATCCCAGCACTTTGGGAGACTGAGGGAAGCAGATCACTTGAGGCCAGGAGTTCGAGACCAGCCTGGCCAACATGGCAAAACCTGTCTCTACCAAAAAATACAAAAATTAGCTGGGCATGATGGCGCATGCCTTATAATCCCAGCTACTGGGGAGGCTGAGGCAGGAAAATTGCTTGAGCCTGGGAGGTGAAGGTTGCAATGAGTTGAGATTGTGCAACTGCCTCCAGCCTGGGCAACAGAGCGATACTGTCTATATATATATGTAAACAGTTTTTAAGAACAGTTAAAGCTGTTCTTAGATATTTAAGAACAGCCTTAACAGAAAATATGAGAACCCCTTATGAATAAAGTTTGGAAATGTTAAATATACATTTATAAATACTAATGGAGTATTGTGTAGTCATTAAAAGTAATGTTCAGGGCTGGGCACCGTGGCTCACGCCTGTAATCCCAACACTTTGGGAGGCTGAGGCAGGTGGATTATTTGAGGTCAGGAGTTCAAGACCAGCCTGGCCAACATGGTGAAACCATGACCTGTCTGTACCAAAAATATAAAAATTAGCCAGGTGGTAGTGGCGCACATCTGTAATCCTAGCTACTTGGGAGGCTGAGGCAGAAGAATCGCTTGAGCCTGGGAGGTGGAGGTTGCAGTGAGCCGAGATCATGCCACTGCACTCCAGTCTGGGTGACAGAGTGAGACCCTATCTCCAAAAAATAAGAAAGAAAGGAATGTTTATAAAGAGTTGATTGGAAGATGGGGAAATGTTTGTTAAGTGAAAATAATAGAATAGAATTTTTTGAGTGTGAAGAGAGTTAGGGCATACTTTGTTTTATTGTGCATTGCAGGTAATGTGGTTGTTTTTAGAAATTGAAGGTTTGTAGCAACCCTGTGCCTATTGGTGCTGTTTTTCCAACAACATATGCTTATTTATGTCTCTGTGTCACATTTTGGTAATATTTGCAACATTTCACATTTTTATGGTATCTGTTACGGTGATCTGTGATCAGTGATGTCACTATTATAATTGTTTTTATGTATTCCTAACTTCGTCCATGTAAGACAGTGAACTTAATTGGTAAGTGTTGTGTGTTTTCTGATTGCACTAACCCACCATTCCCCATCTCTTTCTGTCTCCTGGAACCTCCTTATTCCCTGAGACACCACAATATTGAAATTAGAACAATTATTAGCCCTACAGTGGCCTCTCAGTGTTCAAGTGAAAGGAAGAGTCACACATCTTTCACTTTAAATAAAAAGCTAGAAAAGATTAAGCTAAGTGAGTAAGGCATGTTGAAAGCCAAGACAGGCTGAAAGCTAGGCCTCTTGCACCAGTTAGCCAGGTTGTGAATGCAAAGTTCTTGTAGGAAATTAAAAATGCTATTGTAGTGAACATATGAATGATAAGAAAGCAAAAGAGCTTTATTGCCGATATGGAGAAGGTTAGTGGCCTGGATAGAAGATCAAGCCAGATAGAACATAAAGCCAAAGCCTAATACAGAGCAAGGCCCTAACTCTTTTCAATTCTATGAAGGTTGAGAGAGGTGAGGTAATAGGTTCATGAGATTTAAGAAAAGAAGTCATCTCTATAACACAAAAGTGTAAGATGAAGCAGCAAGTGCTGATGTAGAAGCAGCAGCAAGTTGTCCAGAACTTCAGCTCGGATCACTCATGAAGGTGACTCCATTAAACAGCAGATTTTCGAGGTAGATGAAACAGCCTTCTGTTGGAAGATGCCATGTAGGACTTTCATAGCTAGAAAGAAGTCAGTCCTTGCTTCAAAGCACAGGCTGACTCTCTTGTTAGGAGCTAATTCAGCTGGCTGGAAACTTTAAGTTGAAGCCAGTGTTCATGTACAATTCTGCAAATCCTAGGGCTGTTAAAAATTATGCTAAATCTACTTTGTCTGTGCTCTGTAGATGGAACAACAAAGCCTGGATGACAGCACATCTGTTTACAACATGGTTTGCTGAATATTTTAAGCCCAATGTGGAGACCTGCTCTTGTTCAGGGAAAAAGAAAAAACACACACACAGATTCTTTACAAAATATTATTATTCATTGACAATGCACCTGGTAACCCAAGAGCTCTGATGTATGAGGAGATTAATGTTATTTTCTTGCTTGCTAACACAACATTTATTCTGCCCATGGATAAACGAGTGATTTGACCTTTCAATTCTTGTTATTTAAGAAATACGGGGCTGGGCATGGTGGCTCATGCCTGTAATCCCAGCACTTTGGGAGGCCAGGACTAGTGGATCACTTAGGTCAAGAGTTCGAGACCAGCCTGGCCAACATGGTGAAATCCCGTCTCTACTAAAAATATAAAATCAGGCATGGTAGCACACACCTGTAATCCCAGCCACTCAGGAAGCTGAGGCAGGACAGTTGCTTGAACCCAGGAGGCAGAGGTTGCAGTGAGCCGAGATGACACCATTGCACTCTAGCGTGGGCAACAAGAGCAAAACTCTGTCTCAAATAAAAAGAAAAAATACAGGCTGGGCATGGTGGCACACATCTGTAATCCCAGCACTTTGGGAGTCCGAGATGGGAAGATCTCTAGAGCTCAGGAGTTCGAGATCAGCCTGGGCAACATTGCAAGACCTAGTCTCTATTATTAAAAAAAGAAAGAAAGACATTATAAGGCTATAATGTCTTATAATGTTGCCACTAATAGTGATTCCTTTTGTGGATCTGGGCAAAGGGAATTGAAAACCTTCTGGAAAGGATTCACCATTCTAGATGGCATGAAGAACATTTGTGATTCATGGGGAGAGATCAAAATATCAGTATTAAGCCTAGGCATGGTGGTTTACGCCTGTAATCCCAACACTTTGGAGGCCGAGGTGGGCAGATCATGAGGTCAAGAGATCGAGACCATCCTGGCCAGCATGGTGAAACCTCGTCTCTACTAAAAATACAAACATTAGCCAGGTGTGGTGGTGCACGCCTGCAGTTCTAGCTACTCAGGAGGCTGAGGCAGGAGAATCCCTTGAACCCGGGGGCAGAGGTTGCAGTGAGCCGAAATCGCACCACTGCCCTCCAGCCTGGCCACAGAGCGACACTCGCTCTGTCTCCAAAAAATATATATATATGTATATTATATATACATGTATAATGTACCTACATTATATATACATTTTATATATATAAAATATATAAATAATATATATTTATAAAAACGTAAAACAGGAGTTTGGAAGAAGTTGATTCCATCACTCATGGATGTCTTTGAGGGGGTTCAAAACTTCAGTGGAGGAAGTAACTAAAGGTGTGGTGGAAATAGCAAGAGAACTAGAATTGGAAATAGAACCCAAAGATGGGACTGAATTGCTATAATCTCATGAATAAAGCTTGAACAAATGAAGGGTTGCTTCTTATGGATGAGCAAAGAAAGTGGTTTTGCTGGGCACAGTAGCTCACGCCTGTAATCCTAGCACTTTGGGAGGCAGAGGCAGGTGGATTGCCTGAGCTCAGGAATTCAAGACCAGCCTGGGCAACATGGTGAAACCTCGTCGCTACTAAATATACAAAAAATTAGCTGGGTATGGTGGTGGGTGCCTGTAGTCCTAGCTGCTCGGGAGGCTGAGGCAGGAGAATTGCTTGAACCCAGGAGGCAGAGGTTGCAGTGAGCTGAATTCGTGCCACTACACTCCAGCCTGGGCAGCAGAGTGAGACTCTGTCTCAAAGAAAAAAAAAAAAGAGTTTCTTGAGATGGAATCTACTGATGAATATGCTGTGGATATTGTTCAAATGACAACAAAGGATTTTAGAATATTGCATTAATGGAGCAGCAGCAGAATTTGCGAGGATTGACTCCAGTTTTGAAAGAAACTTATGGGCAAAATGCTATCAAACTACATTGCATGCTACAAAAAAAATCTTTGTGAAAGGAAGAGTCAATTTATGTAGCAAACCTCATTATCTTAAGAAATTGCCAGAGCCACCTCAGCCTTCAGCAGTCACTACCATGATCAGTCAGCAGCCATCAACATCAAGGCAAGACCCTCCACCAGCAAAAAGAATATGATTTGCTGGAGATTCAGATGATTGTTAAGGTGTTTTGAGCTACAAAGTATTTTTTTAACTAACATGTATATTATTTTTAACACATAATGCTATTACACACAATTGACTATAGTATAGTGTAAATGTAACTTTTTAAAAATTTGTTTGTTTTTTAGAGACAGAGTCTTACTCTGTCACCCAAGCTGGAGTGCAGTGGCTTGATCAGGGTTCACTGCAGACTCGAACCGCTGGTCTCAAGCAATCCTCCCACCTCAGCCCTCCAAGTGGCCAGGACTACAGGTGTGCCCCACTACGTCTGGCTAGTTTTTGTATTTTTTTCCCGAGACAGGGTTTCGCCATGTTGCCCAGACTGGTCTCAAACTCCTGGGCTGAAGTAATCTGCCAGCTTCAGCCTTCCAATGTGCTGGAACTGCAGGCATGAGCCACTGTGCCCAGCCTAAACCTTACAATTTTCTAGTGGTTTATTAACCAGAAAGAACAGACCCTATTGTCATTTCTTATATTTTTTTATGCTGAGATTCTTTCTCTCATTATAAAAAAAAAAACCCAGAAAAGTCGAGCCGCGCATCGTGGCTCACATCTGTAACCCCAGCACTTTGGGAGGCCGAGGCGGGCAGATCATGAGGTCAGGAGTTCGAGACCAGCCTAGCCAATACGGTGAAACCCCGTCTCAACTAAAAAAAAAAAAAAAATACAAAAATTAGCCGGGCATGGTGTCACGGGCCTGTAGTCCCAGCTACTTGGGAAGCTGAGGCGGAAGAATCGCTTGAACCCGGGAGGCGGAGGTTGCAGTGAGCGGAGATTGCACCACTGCACTCCGGTCTGGGAGTGACTTATCTCAAGAAAAAAAAAAAAAGTCATGTGTTGCTTAACATCAATATATTCTTAGGCCGGGTGCGGTGGCTCACGCCTATAATCCCAGCACTTCGGGAGGCCAAGGTGGGCAGATCACTTGAGGTCGGGAGTTCAAGACCAGCCTGGCCAACATGGTGAAACCCTGTCCCTACGGAAAAAAAAAAAAAAAATTAGCTGGGCATGGTGGCAGGCACCTGTAATCCCAGCTACCCGGCAGGCGGAGGCAGGACAATCGCTTGAACCCAGGAGGCAGAAGTTGCAGTGAGCTGAGATCGCACCATTGCACTCCAGCTTTAGTGGCAGAGCAAGACTCAATCTCCAAAACAAAAAAAGAATATGTTCTGAGAAATGCGTCATTAGAGAATTTTATCCTGTGAACATCATGGAGTGTACTTACATAAACGTAGATGGTATAGCCTACTAAAAACCGAAGCTATATTGTGTAGCCTATTGCTCTTCGGCTGTAAACCTGCACTGCATGTCACTGTATTGAATACTATAGGCAACTGTAACACAATGGTAAGTACTTACATATCTAAACTTTTTTTTTTTTTTTTTAAACGGAGTCTCGCTCTCTCTCCAGGCTGGAGTGCAGTGGCGCAGTCTCAGCTCACTGCAACCTTCGACTCCCTGGTTCAAGCAATTCTCCTGCCTCAGCATCCCGAGTAGCTGGGATTACAGGCATGCACCACCATGCCCAGCTAATTTTTGTATTTTTAGTAGAGACGGCGTTTCACCATGTTGGCCAGGATGGTCTCGATCTCCTGACCTCTTGATCCACCGGACTCGGCCTCCCAAAGTGCTGGGATTAACAGGCGTGAGCCACCGTGCCTGGTCATATCTAAACATTATAGAACACAGAAAATTGTGAAAAGTATAAAGAAAAATTCACTCACTTTCACCAAATGGAGATTTACAAAATAACAATTTCCTTTTTTTTTTTTTTAAGATAACAATTTCAGTATTACTATCTTACAGTCTTTTTCTTCTATAAATGTTAGCATTGTATTTGAAACCAGTTACACGCATAGTCAGGCATACCTTGGAGATATTGAGGTTTCACTTCCAATCCACCACAATAAAGCAAATATTGCAGTAAAGCATGTTACATGCAGGTGGATCACTTGAGCCCAGGAGGTTGAGGCTGCTGTGAGCCAAGATCACGCCACCATAGTTCAGCCTGGACAACTGAGTGAGACCCTGTCTCAAAAAAAAAAAAGAAAATTATAAGGTTTAATACAATTTTCTCTGTTTCTTATATAAGCCATTCTTAGGCAAGAAAAAAAATTCTTTGTGAATACATGATGTTATGGATTCATAGACTCTTATCCTTGAAAGAGGCCTTAAATTTGACATAGCTTTTTTTTTTTTTTTTTTTTTTTTTTTTTTTGAATCATATTTTTTTTTCTCCACATGGTTTGGTGGATTCACTTAAGGAGA
>NW_012101354.1:2258970-2269343 GCF_000951045.1 Mandrillus leucophaeus | reverse complement strand
TTTCTCTGTTTCTTATATAAGCCATTCTTAGGCAAGAAAAAAAATTCTTTGTGAATACATGATGTTATGGATTCATAGACTCTTATCCTTGAAAGTATCCATTAACTTGATATTGCTTTTCTTTTTTTTTTTTTTTTTTTTTTTTTTGAATCATATACTTCAATCTCCACATGGTTTGGTGGATTCACTTAAGGAGAGGTTAAATTCCTGTTTTGTCTTTTGACAGATCTATTAAATTATTAGAATGGTTTCTGTTCTTTGGCAGATCTGTTAGAATAAAATTTCTTTTCCCTATAGCTTCATACTTTTGTCCTTGTTTTGCTTCCTGAGATCACACCAGTTTGATTCCTCTTCCTGACAACGGTTATGCCCTTCCTGCATTGTTTTTTTATATTTCTTCTACATTTCACAAAGCATAATTAAAATCTTAAATTATTAATTTTATTGGTAATTATTTCTCATTCACTTCTACTTTAACTTTTTTTTTTTTTTTTTTTTTTGAGACAGGGTCTTGCTTTGTGGCCCAGGCTGGGTTGCAGTGTTATGATCACCGGTCACTACAGCCTGGATCTCCTGGGCTCAAGCGATTCTCTTGCCTCAGGCTCCCATGTAGGAGATACTACAAATGTGTGCCACCACATGTGGCTAATTTTTTCATTTTTAGTAGAGATGAGGTCTCTCTCCGTATACCAGGCTGGTCTTAAACTTCCAAGCTCAAGTGGTTTTCCCAGCTCGGCCTTTCAAATTTGGCCAGACTGGTCTCGAACTCCTGACCTTAGGCAGTCCATCCACCTCGGCCTCCCAAAGTGCTGGGGTGGCAGGCGTGAGCCACTGTGCCTGGCCAACATTTTTTAAAGTTAGATAGCCAACTTGAACCAGAAGCTCATCTGTGATCCAGCCAGAATAAACCAATACCCTTTACTTCCCTCATTCTTATTGTGTATTCTCATAGTATTATGTAATAGTCTTTTAGAAAACATGTTACAGTATGTGATTGATTCAAGATTTTTTTTCTAAACCTTTAAAAAATGAAAAAATATAGCATTGCTAAACTTTGTCTTCTTATTCAGTACTACTATAATTGTGTTTTAGACCAGGTTTTTCAATCTCTTTTAGAATTCCCGTTGTGTCCACACATTCCCAGCCCTCTCAAGTTCATATCCATCAAAAAGCTCTCAGTATGTCATCTGTAGTTTCATCTATGTCATTTATAAAAGTGTTGAATTGGTAATTTAAGAGTCTTAAAATCCTTAAAGTTTAAGATTTCTTTAGTCCTGGATATTATAGAAAAAAAGTTTTGAAATAAACATCAGAAGAAATTTGGAAAATAATTTTATTGATAACTTTATTTTCAGATTTCTAGTTTGGAATAGAAGTCAAGGTTTTTATAGTCTGTATTACTTTTTCTTTGTTTTCAGGGATCCATCTGTCTCTAAGTCTGTAGAACGAATCTTTAAAATCTGGGAAGATAGAAATGTATACCCAGAAGAGATGATTGTGGCATTGAGAGAAGCTTTGAGTAAGTGTCTTTTTTCTCTCCTAAAAGAAAATTTTGAGTCAGTCTTTACAATTACATAATTTTATAGATATGGTCATGTTGTATAATAGTGAAAAATTAAGTTTTGAATCTAGCCCTATTTGTTTAAAATTAAATACTTTTGAGAAACCTAGATCTGTTTGAATTAAAATGTAAATAGAATTGGTTTTAGGGATGGGGTTGGATTTTGTTTTTTAGTGATAACAAAAGTCAAGCATATTAAGTGGTGATAGCCATCTGGTTATTTTCCTGCATTTGCATTGAGTGTTTCAAATGGTTCATTGTTTGTGTTAATAAATACTGCCCTGTGCCCTTACTGTTGGAGAATTTTTCACAGGGTGTCAATTCTTACTAAGCTGTTTGGTAGTAAGCATATATTGGCAGTCTTTAGACTGTCTTTTGATTTAGATTTACAGTAAGTTGTGTACTGTTTTGTTAAAAAGAATTTAATTCTTATGTATTATATGCTTGTAATTAAGTTATTGAGTAGAAGTTGGTGATAATCTGCTACCATGACCGTCATTTGACTAGAAATTTGCTTTAAAAATGGCATCTTCTAAGAAGCTGTTAAATTCTTCATTTTAATTTGTTAATTGGTATTTTTAAGCCTCCTTCCCTATTCTTTTCAGAATTGGTAATTTCACTGATGATGATAATCGTGTTTATTTGACAGCTTCTTAGATCGGGTAGGAATTTCTATTTTTTCATAAAAATGAAAGAAAAGGAAAGAAAGAAACAACACACAGTCTCGGATTGCCTTTTTTCATGCTGCAACTTTGGCACTGAAGTGGACAGACAGAACAGCTTCCCATAATGCCAGATTGCAAAAACTGAAATGTTTTCCAGGTACCACTTTCAAAACTCAGAAGCAGCTGAAAGAAAATCTGAACAAACAACCGAATAAGCAGTGGAAGAAATCACAAAGTAAGGAACAAAATCTCAACTAATATAAAATTACCTCCTCTTTTTGGAGCAGAAGAAAATGTAGACCATTTGACATCGTACCTGGCATAAACCATGGGCAAGCCTGTTTTCCAGGCCTGGGAGGCTCCCAGTGACCTATGATAAACAAGCCATCATGGAGTTACTTCTTAAAAAAAAAAAAGCAAACAAAAACTACACTTTAAAACAAAGGAAATGCAGAAAAGGGTTTAATTGAGTGAAGATTCAAGAGTAGTTGGGGGATTGAAAGAAGAAAAAAATACTTGATAGTGTCCAGGCTAATTTTCAGGTTCAAGGATATATGACGTTAGAGGCAGCTGGCATTAAACAACAGATCTGAAGAGGAGACTAGGCATTAAGAAGCATTTCTGTGGGAACCATGAAATCTCCAGATTTGGGGGATATACTCTACCAAATTAGACGTGGGCCTCAGATCCTGGCCAGAAGCTCATTCTGTAATGGGAGCTCCTGTTATATTTATCATATTTACCCAGCATGAGATCAAGGGAATGGAATACTGCATGTGATAGGCTGCTGTGGGCAAACTGAGGAATATTGAGAGAGACTTGAAGGTATGGAGGGAACAAAGTAAAAGAGAGTGAGAATTGGGAGGTAAAACAAGACACTTGGGATGGTTTTGCTCCAGCGAGCATATGGTATCCATCATGATTAAGGGAGTCCTCAGACATCCTTTTGGTCATAAGTTGCATGCTTAGGAACAACAAGAGTCGTCATTTCAGCCAAAGTTCAACCACAGTGTTAATATACCTAGAAGTTTCCTTGCCTATTTTTGCTATGAATTGAGTCAGCAGAAAAAGAAATTCAAAGGATAAATATATAGGAATAGAGTTATTTGTCACTAATTTTCTTCAGCCAGTGCTCAGGATTAATTGGATGTCCTGTTCCTGAACACTCTTATTTTGAGGTATTTAGATCCTCTTACACCCACACTAGGAAAAAAAGGTACTTGATGTATCTCGGTGTCTCCAAATCAATAATTCTAGGACTTTATGACTTCAAGGGTCTGTTGGAGGTAAGTAGATTAGGTCTGTCTAAATAGCATATTTTTACATTGACCACGTTTAGGAGTGTTCACATTTCCTAGTCCATTATTTATTTTAGGAATTATGACTTAAATGTGCATGTTGCCATATGTTCAGAGTATATCCTTAACTATAGAGCTAAAATTTTTCCTATTAGTCAACTTTTTGTGTCTGTATTCTTAATGACCTTTTGTTTAATTCCAACAGCATCTACAAATCCAAAAGCTGCTCTCAAGTCTAAGATAGTTGCGGAATTTCGAGTAAGTTACAGAATTTGTTTAATACAGCAAAGTATTATTCACCCCTTTTGTATTATAGTTTCCTGTATAGTCCAATAAGATTTATTTGTATTCCGTTACACCTGTCATGTTTTAAACATGTGGGAACTGTTCTAAAGGAACCCAGATTGGGATTAGATTGCTTGGCGTTTTATCTGTTCCCCTAATGGTAGAAATAACCTTCTTCCAGTATATCTATTATCAGCTGAGTTCTGTATTCAATTTATGCCAGCAAGAGAGTTTATTTTCCTGTGAAACTCTTTCTAAATTAGAATTTGCTTACAGAAGGCTATGTTTATGTAATTAAAATTTAAAGAGGCTTTGTAAGTGGACTTTTGTCTGTTTTAGTCTTAACTCTGTATCCATAAATTAGCTTTGTATAATTAAGGAAAAGGATCTTTTAAAGTCTATAACTAAACATGATTTTGACATGAGAATTGGTCATTAATATCTGTGACTGTGAGAAAAAGTGAAAAGTTTTTTCCTCCCAGGGTTTTGTTAAACTTTAGGGTTTTGTTTTTGTTTTTGTTTTGTTTTGTTTTGTTTTATAAAACAGGGAGAGATAGAATGAGAATAATTGAATGATCTTGTAAATGAAATATGACTCTGGTCTGTGTTTAGTCTCAGGCCCTAATTGAAGAGCTGTTGCTATACAAGCGCTCAGAAGATCAGATAGAACTGAAGGAAAAGCAGTTGTCAACTATGAGGGTGGATGTGTGCAGCACAGAAACTCTCAAATGCTTAAAAGGTAATGCTTACATCCTTTTAGAATAAGTCAGATTTTCTTTCCATATCTGTCATTTTTCCGGTAATCATACTGGTTTACCTCATAAGGAGAGCCTTGGGTAGAAAATAGTTGTGGCACCTCTGGTTTCCCAGGTAGTTGTTTCATGCATATAAATTTCGTAAGTAAATTCTATCTTTCTCATTTCTAGTACTTTCTTGGTGTATTGGGTTATATATATAGACAGTTGTATTTCACATGTGTGGTTACTTGGTATGGGTATGCTCTTCAATGAAGTTACTCTAATGCCTCATAAAATCTAGTTAGACCATCTCTTTTCCTTGCATTGTAAATTGTAAATCATACTAATAATTTATTATAATGTAAGCCTCATGAAGGCAGAAATTATATTGATTTGTTCATTGCTATACGCTGGCACCTAGAGCTATACTTGGCACATAATAGATATTTGATGAATATTTTTGAAATAATAAGTAAATGACTACTAGCTATTAATTTTGGCACCAATTTTATTCCTGTACCATACTTTAAATTTAACAGACCAGGCACAGTGCCTATAATCTCAACTCTTTGGGAAGCCAGGGCAGGAGGATTGCTTGAGACCAGGAGTTTGAGACTAGCCTGGGCAACATAATGAGACCCTGCCTCTACAAAAAAATTTAAAAATTAATGTACTTGGTGGCACACACCTGTAGTCCTAGCTGCTCGGGAGGCTGAGGCAAGCAGATTGTTTGACCCCAGGAGGTCGAGGCTATAGTGAACTGTGATCATGCCACTGCACTCCGGCCTGGGTGACAGAAGAGACCGTCTCTAAAGAAAACATTTTTTTAAACAAATAATTAATTTAACATATATTATCTAATTCAATCATCATAACAGAAAACATGCTAAAAATCTCTATTTTATCACATGAGAAATCTGAGGTCTTGTAAGGAGATTAGTAGCTTGCCCAAGTTACACAGCTGGTAAGAGGCAAAGCCAAAATTTATACTCACATCCAAAGCCGTATTCTGCCAGTCACTGGGAAAGAAGTAGATGTACTGAATTATCACGAATCTTTTTCAGATAGGAAAGAATAACTTTTATTGTGTGCATACAGAGGTCACTTTATTTTTACTTTTCTGAACGTTACTTTTCTTGTTTAAGAGACAACATCTTACTGCCTTCTGTAATGCAAAAGTTATGGTATAAGTGAATAGAATTGAGCGTCATTCTGTTATTCCTAAGTAAGTAGCAGTGTAGAATCCAATTTGTGAAGAAAATAAGTAATCACCAAACTCTTTTAGTTGAACTTTCTTTTCTTTACCTTAGTTACAAGTGCCTTCACTCTGGCAGGTTCACATGAGTCTGTTTTGTAAAGAATTTTAATAATCTGTTTTGTGGTTTTGTAATTTGGAGAAGCTTCTTTAAGATAAAATTGTTAGGCCGGGTGCGGTGGCTCATGCCTGTAATCCCAGCAACTTTGGGAGGCCAAGGCAGGCAGATCACGAGGTCAGGAGATCGAGACCATTCTGGCTTACACAGTGAAACCCCGTCTCCACTAAAAATACAAAAAATTAGCCAGGCATGGTGGCGGGCGCCTGTAGTCCCAGCTACAGGCTGAGGCAGGAGAATGGCGTGAACCCGGGAGGCAGAGCTTGCAGTGAGCCGAGACCGCGCCACTGCACTCTAGCCTAGGTGACAGAGCAAGACTCCGTCTCAAAAAAAAAAAAAGATAAAACTATGAAACTAAGAGTATTGCACAGTAAGGCAGCAAGAGTATGTTCACAAAGAGAGGTTTTCTTCAAAAGTCAAAAGACTACATTTTTTTTTTTTTTAAATCCTGAAACGAGTACTTCCCATGTCATTTTAGATAAAACAGGTGGGAAGAAGTTCTCCAAAGAATTCGAAGAGGCAAGCTCCAAGCTGGAAGAATTTGTGAATGGATTAGATAAGCAGGTGAAAAATGGACCCTCATTAACAGAAGCACTGGAAAATGCTGGAATTTTCTATGAAGCACAATACAAAGAAGTAAAAGTGGTGGCCAATGTAAGTAATAATTAAAGCTGTCTTATGCTGAATGCTTGTTACTATGTTTCAGAGATTATTAACATGCATTATCTAACTGTTAGGATAAGCATTTTTTATCTCATTATAGATGAAGAAATTACTTTTGGGATAGATGTTGTAATCCCAGCACTTTGGGAGGCTGAGGCAGGAGGATTGCTTGAGCCCAGGACTTTGAGACCAGCCTGGGCAACATAGTGAAACCCTGTGTCTAGCAAAAAAGTACAGAAATTATCTGGGTGTGATCTCAGGCTGCAGTGAGCTGTGATCATGTCACTGCACCCCAGCCTGGCCAACAAGAGTGAGACCCATCTCAAAAAAAAAAAAAAAAGAAGAAGAAGAAGAAGAAATTACGAGGATTAGTAACGTTGTATAAGGTGATATAGCTAGTGAGTGGTGGTGGTAGAATAAGACACCTGGGTCTTTTTTTTTTTTTTGAAACAGAGTTTCGCTCTTGTTGCCCAGGCTGGAGTGCAGTGGTATGATCTCAGCCCACCTCAACCTCTGCTTCCCAGGTTCAAGCAGTTCTCCTGCCTTAGCCCTGCTGAGTAGCTGGGATTACAGGCATGCACCACCATGCCCGGCTAATTTTGTATTCTTAGTAGAGATGGGGTTTCTCCATGTTGGTCATGCTGGCTTCAAACTCCCGACCTCAGGTGATCCTCCTGCCTCAGTCCCACAAAGTGCTGGGATTATAGGCATGAGCCACCGCACCTGGCCCAATTTTTGTATTTTTAGTAGAGGTGGGGTTTCTGCATATTGGTCAGACTGGTCTTGAACTCCTGCCCACTTCGGCCTCCCAAAGTGCTAGGATTACAGGTGTGAGCCACCGTGCCTGGCCTTACTTTTTTTCTTAATCAGAAAACTGGACGGAAACATCCTGTTACCAAATTTCATGTAAATTGACTGAATTAAGGAACTTTTTTTTTTTTGAGACGGAGTTTCGCTTTTATTGCCTAGGCTGCAGTGCAATGGTGCGATCTCAGCTTCAACCTCTGCCTCCCGGGTTCAAGTGATTCTCCTGCCTCAGCCTTCCGAATAGCTAGATTATAGGCATGTGCCACCACGCCTAGTTAATTTCATATTTTTAGTAGAGACAGGGTCTCCTGCTTTAGCCCTGCTGAGCCCAGCCTCCCAAATAGCTGGGATTACAGGCATGCACCACCATGCCCGGCTAATTTTGTATTTTTAGTAGAGATGGGGTTTCTCCATGTTGGTCAGGCTGGTCTCAAACTCCTGACCTCAAGTGATCCACCCATCTCAGCTTCCCAAAGTGCTGGGATTACAGGCGTGAGCCACCGCGCCCAGCCAGGGAACTTCTTTTTATTCCCCCAAGAAAGGGAGAGAGAATAAGTGGGCATGTGTCTAATGACCTCTGAAAGAAACTGTTTCATAATGAATTTTCTTTTTAAGTTTTAATCACTGTGTATGGTCATGAAAGTATATGGTACTGTAGGTCCCACCAATCCTACTTCCTAGAAGCGATCCCTTTTAACGCATTTTGCTATTTTTTTTCTGGCATTTGCTTCCATACATGTAAATGATTTGCCTATATTGTTCTTTCTTGATTTATCCTATTTTAGAAATAGCTGTTAACTTCCTGATACGACAGATGTGGATTTAGCTTATACTCACCCACCTTTCTCCTTCTCCCAATTTTGTTGTATGACTGTTTTAAATCTGTTATCTATAAATTAAAGGACTATATTTACTATTTTTTGACCATTAACCCTAGACTCCCTACTTCGTAAAATTTGCTTAGTAGCATCCCTATTTGCTTCCATTAGTTTTCATCTATCTACCCTTCAATTTTCCAGCTTCAAGCAACTATATTTACTTTTTTTTTTGAGATGGAGTCTCGCTCTGTCACCCAGGCTGGAGTGCAGTGGCACTCTCTTGGCCTCACTGCAACCTCCACCTCCTGGGTTCAAGTGATTCTCCTGCCTCAGCCTCCCGAGTAGCTGGAATTACAGGCACATGCCATCATGCCTGGCTAATTTTTGGTTTTTTAGTAGAGAGAGGGTTTCACCGTGTTTGACAGGCTCGTCTCGAACTCCTGGCCTGAAGTGATCCACCTGCCTCGGCCTCTCAAAGGGACAGGACCATAGGCATCAGCCACCGTGCCCAGCCAACTATATTTACTTCTATATTGTCAAAGTTGGTAATATTTACATTCTATTCTGTAATCATACTTAATTCTTCTTTGCTACTCTAAAGATTCGAAAACAATTTTTTTAAAAGCTTACATTATAACCCTGTAAACATTGTTCATTGCAAGGTTTTGTGGTAACTGTAGTCGTACTAGAAGTTTTGGTTTTTTCCTAGAGTTTTGTTTTCTCTTTGTTTGCCCTTGCATAGCCTTTTTAAATTCTCTGTCACACCAACTATTCTTAATTCCCTTTTCCCCTGGGACCTCCCTACCTGAATTTTCATTCCCTGTCCCCAGTTTAGGTTATTCTCTAAGTCTCAGGCTGAAATAGCTATTAACTGTTGTCCTGAGTTGAGTCCTCTATTTTCCAGATTCCATGTCTTTTTTTCTTAGTTTCTCTCATTGTACTGGAGCATTCTCAACTGATTTCCCAAAAAAAGTGTTTGTGAGAGAGAAATTTTGTCTGTCCTTACGTTTAGAAACGTCTTAGGCTGGGCACAGTGGCTCGTGCTTGTAATTCCAACACTTTGGGAGGCTGAGGTAGGAAGATCACCTGAGGCCAGGAGTTCAAGATTAGTCTGGGCAACATAGTGAGACCCTTCTGTACATTAAAAGAAGAGAGAAAAGGAAAAATAAATTAAAATGTCTTAGATCATTTATTTTCTACCCCCATGCAACCCTGAATTGACTAATGGATAAGCAGGTTGATTTTCAGCTTTTAGGACAGGTATACATTTAATACAGTAAATTTCCTTCTAAGTTGCATCTCATGAGTTTTTATATTTAAGTATCTCTTTTGCAAACAGCATATAATTGGATCTTGTTTTAGTTTTATTTATTTATTTTTTTTATCTAGTCTGAAAATCTTTGACTTTGCGGTGTTTAGTCTGCTTATTGATATGCTTGGGTTTAAGTCTACCATCTTTCTGTTTGTCCTGTGTGTCCTTTTCTTTGTTACTCCTTTTCTGCTTTTTTTAATTAATCAAATAATTTTTAGATTCTGTTTTACCTCCAGTTTTTGCTTGCATGTTCTCTCTCTTCCTCTCTTCCTTTCTCCTTCCCTTTTCCTCCCTCCTTTCCTCTCCCTCCCTCCTTCTTTCTCCCTCCTTCCATCTCCCAGATTTCACCTTTTTATAAGGATACCAGTCAGATTAGATTAGGGCCCATCCTGATAACCTCACTTAACTTGATTACCTCTGTAGAAATCCTGTCTTCAAATAATTCTGGGGTTCTAGGGGTGAGGACTTCAACATATGAGTCAGGGAGTGCAGAGAGAGATAATTCACCCATAACATGGCTTCATGTTTTTTATAAATTTTCAAAAATTCTCAGCTGTTGATCTCAATTATTGTTTCTGTTTCATCTCCCTCCTCTCCTCTTGGAACTCAGATTAGTATGTATATTAGATCTCATTGTTGTGTTCCAAATGCCTTTTTTTTAGTCCTTTCTGAATTTTCCATCTTTTATTTCTCTCTCTGCTTCCTTCTACATATTCTACTAACTAGTCTTGTAATTCATTAATATTTTATTCTGTTAGGCTGGGCACGGTGGCTCACGCCTGTAATCCCACCACTTTGGGAGGCCGAGGCGGGCGGATCACGAGGTCAGGAGATTGAGACCATCCTGGCTAACA
>NW_012101354.1:2249069-2258655 GCF_000951045.1 Mandrillus leucophaeus | reverse complement strand
GATCTCAGCTCACTGCAACCCCCGCCTCCTGGGTTCAAGCGATTCTCCTGCCTCAGCCTCCCGAGTAGGTGGAACTACAGGCGCCCACCACCACGACGGCCAATTTTTGTATTTTTAGTAGAGACGGGATTTCGCCGTATTGGCCAGACTGATCTCAAACTCCTGACCTCAGGTGATCCACCTGCCTCAGCCTCTTAAAGTGCTGGGATTACAGGCATGAGCCACTGTGCCCCTCCAGTTGTAGTTATATAATCAGGAAATTAATTGATACTTTGACACACTTATAATCTAATCCTCAGAACCTATTCAAATTGGCCAGTTTTTATAGGAAAAATGCTATCCAGAATCACAAGTTGCATTCGGTTGTCATCTCTTTATTTTCCTTTGATCTGAAACAGTTTCTTAGCTTTCTCCTTGATTTTCATGACCTAAATGTGTTTGAAGATTACAAGTCAAATATTTTGTATAATGTTTCCCAGTTTGAGTTTATTTGATATTTCTTTGTGATCAGATTGAGATTATGCATCTTTAGAAGGAATATCACTAAAGTGATTCTGTGTTCTTCATGTTTCGTCTCATCAGATGGCATACAAGTTTGGTTTATCTCACTACCGGGAATGTTCCCCTTGATATTCTGATTAATGTGGCATCTTCCAGGTTTGTCCATTATAAAGTTTTCCCTTGGTAATTGTTATGGGTTAAATTATGCATCCCAAAAAGATGTGTTGAAGCCCTAACCTCTAGTACATGTGCATGTGACCTTATTTGGAGATAGGGTCTTTGCTGATATAATCAAGTTAAAATGAGTTCACTGGGGTGGGCCTTAATCATCCAATATAACTGGTGTCCATATAAGAAGAGGGAAACTGGCTGGGTACACTGGCTCACACCTGTAATCCCAGCACTTTGGGAGGCCGAGGCAGACAGATCCCTTGAGGTCAGGAGTTCAAGATGAACCTGGCCAATATGGTAAAACCCTGTCTATACTAAAAATAGTAAAAATTAGCCAGGCATGGTGGTGGGCACCTGTAATCCCAGCTACTTGGGAGTCTGAGGCAGGAGAATCGCCTGAACCCAGGAGGCAGAGGTTGCAGTGAGCCGAGACCACACCATTGCACTCCAACCTGGGCAAGACAGCAAGACTCTGTCTCCAAAAAAAAAAAAAAAAGAGAGAGAAACTGGAAAACTGGAGAGAAGCACAGGGAGAACATCATGTGACAACATAGGCAGATATTGGAGCGATGCAGCTACAAGCCAAGAACATCAAGGATTGATGGGCACCACCAGAAACCAGGAAATGGCAGGGAAGAATTCTGCCCAGTGTCAGAGAGAGAGTGCAGCCTGCTGACATCTTAATTTTGAACTACTAGCCTTCAGAGACAATAAATTTCTATTGTTTTAAGCCACTCATTTTGTGGTACTTAATTAACCACTGCCCTAAGAAACTAATATACCAATTAATGAGTGTTTGTGAGGAAGTATTTTGAAACTATGTAAATACCTTGTTCCTTACCAGACTTTCGATGTATTCATTTATTTATATGAATGGACTTGAATCCTATTTACTCACTGTTTTAATTCATTACTACTAATATTTACGTTGATGCTCAGATTGACAAAGATTTGGTCAATGTGAGCTCCTTTCTGTGTTCTTTTGACATATCCCTTTTTTTTTTTTTTTTTTTGTAAGACGAACTTTCGCTCTTGTTCCTCAGGCTAGAGTGCAGTGGCACAGTCTAGGCTCACTGCAACCTCTGCCTCCCAGGTTTAAGCAATTCTCCTACCTCAGCCTCCCAAGTAGCTGGGATTACAGGCATTCACCACCATGCCTGGCTAATTTTGTATTTTTAGCAGTGATGGGGTTTCACCGTGTTGGCCAGGCTGGTCTTAAACTCCTGACCTCAGGTGATCCACCTGCCTCTACCTCCCAAAGTGCTGAGATTACAGGCATGAGCCACTGTCCCCGCTTTTTTACACTTCTAATTGCTTTTCTAACAGTGTAAAGCCTCGCTCCCTGTCTTCAATATATTTACTTTTTTTTTTTTTCTTCGAGATGGAGCCTCGTGCTGTCACCCTGGCTGGAGTGCGGTGGCACAATCTTGGCTCACTGCAACCTCCACCTCCCAGGTTCAAGCGATTCTCCTGCCTCAGCCTCCTGAGTAGCTGGGACTACAGGCGCATGCCACCATGCCCAGCTAATTTTTGTATTTTTAGTAGAGTCGAGGTTTCACCATATTGGTCAGGCTGGTCTTGAACTCCTGACCTCATGATCTGCCTGCCTTGGCCTCCAAAGTGCTGGGATTACAGGCGTGAGCCACCGCACCTGGCCTCAATATTTTTACTTAATCAGTTGTGGCCAGTCTCCCAGCACTTCCATCTCTCTCTAGCCACCTTTATGGATTTTCTTTTTATCCTGCTTATACTCCAACATCCTTTGCAATTCCTCCCTCCCACGCAGACATTTTTCTCATTTTTGGGTCCATTCTCTCTAAGCCACTGAGTTTTTTCCCTCAGCTCCAGCTAATGGGTTTAGGACTGAATTGTTCACAAAGGAAGGGAAAGAAATTTTTCACTGTTTTCATGAGCATATTAATCATAGCTGTTTGGGTTTTGTCATATAGTTGCATTATTGGCTTCACCTGTTATGGGTATGTTCGTGGTGTTTGGTGTTTTTGTTTTGTTTTGTTTAGTGCCCAGAGATAGTTGCTAATGTAGTGTCTGCATTTTCTTTTTAGCTATTTAGACCTATCTCTTAGCATGTCTGCTAATTTTTTATTGAATGCTGAACATTAAAAGATTATGGAGTCTCTGGATGATTTTTCTCCCTCCAGAGACAGTTCACCCTTCTTTTCCTAGGCAGATGTTGGGGCTGATCATATTAATTAAATCTGAAACCTAACTGACTTGAGGCTGAATTGCAGTTTGCGCAAGCCCTGCTTCTGGAATGTAGATTTTTCCCACAGAGAGCCTGGAATGACCACTAAGCCCCCTTCTCCATGGCATGATTTAAACTCTCTAGTCCTTGTTTCCTCATCACCATGAGACCACTGCTTTTTTGAAGGTTTTCTGCTTGGCTTCTTCCCTCTCAAGCAGCTCAGAATTCAGCAAATATCTTGAAGGAAAAATTGTTGAGCCAGTTCTCTCTTTCATTGTTCATCAGAATCTTGGCCTTTCAGGTCTCTAATTTTTGCCTGTTAAGATCAGCAAGACTGTTAAAAACTCTGCTTTTTTCTCTTTGTTTAATAGTGGCCCTCTCTTGTCCTTTTTGCCTTAATTCTCAGCTTCTTGCCTAGCTCCCCAGAATCAGCAGAACCCTAAGAGAAAATAATGTCAGCATAGGTCTCCATGCTTTCCCTCTGATAGTATTTGCCACTTAGTTTTTGGTAGCCTTAGCACTCTCCAGTGCATTCAAACAAGTGTGTCTGTGTATCTGGCTTTTCTACTTGTTCTTCATGAGAGCATTAGTCTACTATAAGCTACTCAGTTATATCAAAACCAAAAAGCTAGATTCTAATGTGTTCGTATCTTTTTAAAAATAATGCTTCTTAGCTGGGCACAGTGGCTCACAGATGTAATCCCAGCACTTTGGGAGGCTGGGGCAGGCAGATCACCTGAGGTTAGGAGTTCGAGATCAACCTAGCCAACATGGTGAAATCTTGTCTCTACAAAAAATACAAAAATTAGCCAGGAGTCATGGTGTGTGCCTGTAGTCCCAGCTACTTGGAGGACTGAGGTAGGAGGATCACTTGAACCCAGGAGGCGGAGGTTGCAGTGAGCTATGATCGTGCCACTACACTTCAGCCTGTGTGATAGAGCGAGACCTTGTCTGAAGTAAAATAAAATAAAATAAAGGTTCTTGAATTTATAAAACAAAATGATAACAATCTAATGGTCATCGACTCTCAAAAAATGAAAAATTCAAAAGATAACTTTAAAACATTAGCAATTAAGACCATCGGGACATCTATAGGAATTAAGTCAAGTGGTCAGTATTAACATCAACAGTGGAAAGTCATATTGATTGTATGTGCCCTTGATATGGTGTGATCACAGTAGCAATTTACCTCTGTGGCCTTCCGCCGAAAAACTTATTACCCCAGTCTAGCCATGAGAAAAGTATCAGTCAAATCTCATTTGACAATCTACAAAATACCTGACCAGTACTGTTGAAAACTGTTAAGATCATCAAAACCAATGAAAGTCCAGGCCGGGCACGGTGGCTCATGCCTGTAATCCCAGCACTTTGGGAAGCCGAGGCGGGCAGATCACGAGGTCAGCAGTTCAATACCAGCCTGGCCAACATGGTGAAACCCCGTCTCTACTAAAAATACAAAAATTAGCCAGGCGTGAGGGCGCGCGCCTGTAATCCCAGCTACTCAGGAGGCTGAGGCAGGGGAATCACTTGAGCCCGGGAGGCAGAGGTTGCAGTGAGTCAAGACCGCGCCACTGCGCTCCAGCCTGGGTGACAGAGCGAGACTCTATCTCAAAAAAAAAAAAAGAAAATCCAGCAGAGTGTCACAAACAAGAGGAGTCTAAGGAGAAAGGAGACATGACTACTAAATGTTCTGTGGTATCTTAGATGGGATCCTAGGTTAGAAAAGGACATTAGGTAAAAAAAAAAAACCTGAGGAAATCTAAAGTATGGACTTCTCATAATTATCAATATTGGTTCATTAATGTGACAAATGTATCATACTAATATTAGATGTTAATAATAGGGAAAATTGGATATAGGGTATATGGGAACTATCTTTGCAATGATTTTCTAACACCTAAAACTTCTTTTACAATAAACTGTACTTTTGTTTTGAGATAGGGTCTCACTTTGTCACCCAAGCTGGAGTGCAGTGGTGTGATCACTGCTCACTGCAGCCCTGACCTCCTGGGCTCAAGCAGTCCTCCCACCTCAGCCGCCTGAGTAGCTGGCACTACAGGCAGCTGGGACTACAGGCGCATGCTACCATGCACAGCTAATTTTTTTAATTTTTTTGTAGAGACAGGATCTCACTATGTTGCCCAGGCTGGTCTTGAAATCCTGGCTTCAAGTGATCCTCCTTGCCTCAGCCTCCCAAAGTGCTGAGATTACAGACATGAACCACCAGACCCAGCCCCTGTTTTTTAAAACAATAGCCTTTGACCTCCCAGGCTTTGTTTTATTTTTGGATTTTATTATTATTATTATTATTATTATTTTGTCTGTCTCATTTCTTGCTGTATCTCCAGTACCTAGAAGATACATTTAGGTTTTCAATAAATATTGGTTGGTTGGATAGATAAACAGGAGCAAGGGAATAGAAAATACAGATAACTGCTAGGTTTCTAACTCAGGCAACTGTGCGGATGGTAATATTCACTTAGGGACTATAAAAAGCAGAAACTAGAAACTCCTGCATGCTTGATAGATGATATATTATCTTGTTTTGTGCCAGCAATGTACGTGGTTAATAATAATCAGAAAATCTAATCAGAGTCAAAATGGGTGGCCAGAGATGGTGGTGTATGCCTGCAATCCTAGCATTTTGGGAGGCTGAGGTGGGAGGATCACTTGAGCCCTGGAGTTCAAGACTAGCCTGGATAACATAGCAGGACCTCATCTCTCATTTAAGAAAATAAAATTTTATTAAAAAAAAAAAGCGGGGGGCGGCCGAGCACGGTGGCTTAAGCCTATAATCCCAGCACTTTGGGAGGCTGAGGCGTGTGGATCACTTGAGGCCAGGAGTTTGAGACCAGCCTGGCCAACATGGTAAAACCCCATCTCTACTAAAAATACAAAAATTAGCCAGGCATGGTGATGTGTTCCTGTGGATCCAGCTACTTGGAAGGATTACTTCAGCCCAGGGGGCGGAGGTTGCAGTGAACCGAGATCATGCCACTACACTCTAGCCTGGGTGACAAAGTGAGACTAACTTTTTGGTCTTTTTCCAAGGAGTAAACTCCTTTTTTCTCTTTTAGGCATATAAAACCTTTGCTAACCGAGTAAACAATTTAAAGAAGAAGTTGGATCAATTGAAGTCAACCCTTCCAGATCCTGAAGAATCACCGGTTCCTTCCCCAAGCATGGATGCTCCCTCCCCGACTGGTTCTGAGTCTCCTTTTCAGGGAATGGGAGGTGAGGAATCCCGGTCACCAACCATGGAGAGTGAGAAATCTGCCACACCTGAACCCGTGACAGATAATCGTGATGTGGAAGACATGGAACTCTCAGATGTGGAAGATGATGGGTCAAAAATCATTGGTATGTCCTTATGTGATAAATAGACAACTTATTCCTTATCTGTTTTGCCTTCCCAGCAATGAATACGTCACAGGCAGGTATTAAAAGATACTTCATTTCTTAAAAGATAGACCACCAAGGTAGCATTATAATCTCTAGAGCAGTTGTTGAGGATTTGATATACCAAACGTGTTAAGAATCATTGCTCGTTATCTGCATTGTTAAAATGGTAGCTACTAGGCCATGGGCGGTGGCTCATGCCTGTAATCCCAGCACTTTGGGAGGCCAAGGCAGGCAGATCACCTGAGGTCAGGAGTTCAAGACCACCCTAGCCAACATGGTGTAACCCTGTCTCTCCTAAAAGTACAAAAATTATCTGGGTGTGGTGGCAGGTACCTGTAATTCCAGCTACAAGGGAAGCTGAGGCAAGAGAATCGCTTGAACCTGAGAGGCAGAGGTTGCAGTGAGCTGAAATCATGCCATTGCACTCCAGGCAGGTGACAGAGCGAGACTCCGTCTTGGGGAGATGGTGTGGGGAAAGTAGCTACTAGCTACCTGTGGCTAAGCATTTTAAATGAAGATTGTCCAACTTGAGATGTGCTGTAAATATAAAATACACATTGAGGCCGGGTATAATGGCTCATGCCTGTAATCTCAGCACTTTGTGAGAGTGAGGCGGGCAGATTGCTTGAGTCCAGGAGTTTGAGACCAGCCTGGGCAACATAGCGAAACCCCGTCTCTACAAAAAATATAAAAATTAGTCAAGCGTGGTGGCATGTGTCTGTAGTCCCAGCTGCTGGAAAGGTTGAGGCAGGAGAATCACTTGAGCCTGGGAGGCAGAGGTTGCAGTGAGCCAACATCATGTCACTGCACTCAGCCTGGATGACAGAGACCCTGTCTCCAAAAAAAAAAAACAAAAAAAAAACACCAGACACATTGGAGTCCAGAAACTAGGCCGAGCACGGTGGCAAAAACTTAATACTCTCCCAAAGAGTTAAAATATCTCTCTTTTTTTTTTTTTGAGACGGAGTTTCGCTCTTGTTGCCCAGGCTGGAGTGCAGTGGTGCGATCTCCGGCTTACTGCAACCTCCGCCTCCTGGGTTCAAGCAATTCTCCTGCCTCAGCCTCCCGAGCACCTGGGATTACAGGCATGTGCCACCACACCGGGCTAATTTTGTATTTTTAGTAGAGACGGGGTTTCTCCATGTTGGTCAGGGTGGTCTTGAACTCCCAACCTCAGGTGATCCGCCTGCCTCAGCCTCCCGAAGTGCTGGGATTACAAGCGTGAGCCATCGTGCCTGGCTTAAAATATCTCATTAATAATTTTTATATTTATAACACTGAAATGAAAATATTTGGGATATATTAGGATGGATAAAATAGATTTTTTAATTACATGTTTCTTTTTATTTGTTTGTTTTTAAGAGAGTCTGCCTCTGTTACCCAGGCTGGAGTGCAATTGCACAATCTCAGTTCACTGCAACCTCCATCTCCCGGGTTCAAACGATTCTCTTGCCACAGCCTCCCGAGTAGCTAGGACTGATTTTAGGTGCATACCACCACACCTGGCTATTTTTTGTATGTTTAGTAGAGACGGATTTTCTCCATGTTGGGCAGGCTGGTCTCAAACTCCTGACCTCAAGTGATCCGCCCGCCTCAGCTTCTCAAAGTGCTGGGAGGTGGACTTGAGCCACCATGCCTGGCCCTGGTTCTTTTTTTTTAAATTTGGGTGTGGACAATTTAAACTTACATATGTGGCATATGTGACTTAAATTGTATTCATGTTAAATAGCACTGTTTTGGGATGAGGGGTCGCTTATACTGGAATTCCTTATTCTCTGTCACTTTTGACCATCAAGAATTCCAAAGTCAGTTTGTTAATCACACTTTCAGAAACAACCTGAATTGGTGAATTGTTTCTCTTATATCCCCAGCCTTTATAAATCTTACTAGATAATTTGACTCCTGTTGAATTTAATGCATTATTGATATAGCCTTTAAAACATTAAAAAGAATTATTCAAGGTGATCAAGAGTTAAAACGTTGTAGTTTCAAATTAGTTAGTGCCTGATTGCACCCCCCAACAGGGCAATTTCAGGAAGCCAGAGGAAAAGACAGTGAACACTATAGAGGTTCTGTTTCTAAGAACAGAAGTTCTTGGAAGGTTCTCAGGTTAATGGAAAAGAAAAAAACAGGACAATTTATGACAAATGTCATTTCCAAAAGACAGAACACAAATATGTACCAAATAACATGCTTCTTCAGTTGTACAAATTTAATACACAAATACTAAGAAAATGCAAAGGAATCATTGAAAAGTAAGATACAAGATAAATCCTGGAAATTGCTTTTTTTGTTGTTTTTTGTTTTCTTTTTTGAGACGGGAGTCTCACTTTGTTGCCCAGGCTGGAGTGCAGTGGTGCAATCTCGGCTCGTTGCAACCTCTGCCTCCTGGGTTCAAGCGATTCTTGTGTTGCAGCCTCTGTAGTAGCTGGGATTATAGATGCCTGCCACCACAACCAGCTAATTTTTTGTATTTTCTATGGAGGCAGGGTTTCACCATGTTGACCAGGCTGGTCTCGAAATCCTGACCTCGTGTGAGCCATTGTCCCCAGCTGGAAATTGCTTTTAAGCAGATATTAAAGGTGGGAATTATCATAAATTACAAAGAGTATGACTTTTTCAGAAAAGCATGAAGTGAGTCGTTGTTTTCTCTAAAGTAGTGCCTTTTCCCCCAAATCCGGAAATATTAGGACATGTTATTTCACATAGGAAGCAAAGTCTGGAAAGTAATAGGATGTAATATCTCTTTTCTTTGTTGAAACAGTCGAGGACAGGAAGGAAAAACCTGCAGAGAAGTCAGCTGTATCCACTTCTGTACCTACAAAGCCAACAGAAAATATCTCAAAGGCCTCTTCATGTACCCCAGTGCCTGTGACCGTGACAGCAACTCCACCTCTTCCAAAGCCTGTGAATACTTCTCTTTCCCCTTCCCCAGCATTGGCTTTGCCAAACCTGGCTAATGTGGATCTGGCAAAGATCAGTTCCATCCTTAGCAGTTTGACGTCAGTCATGAAAAATACTGGTAAGTAAGCCTAGTAAAGAGGATAAAAAATTAGTTTCCATCTTTTGAAATTGAATCATAATCTGTTTTGGGGAGGGGTGGTTGTTGTTGTTGCTGTTGTTGTTGTTTAGACAGAGTCTCGCTCTGTCTCCCAGGCAGGAGGACAGTGGTGCAATCTTGGCTCACTGCAACCTCTGCTTCCTGGGTTTAAGTGATTCTCCTGCCTCAGCCTCCCAGGTAGCTGGGATTACAGGCACCTGCCACCACACCCAGCTAATTTTTGTATTTTCAATAGAGACAGGGTTTCA
>NW_012101354.1:2245931-2247074 GCF_000951045.1 Mandrillus leucophaeus | reverse complement strand
AGGTTTCACTGTGTTAGCCAGGATTGTCTTGATTTCCTGACCTCATGATCCGCCTGCCTCAGCCTCCCACAGTGCTGGGATTACAGGCGTGAGCCACCATGCCCGGCCGTTTATTTATTTATTTTGTTTCACTCCATCACCCAGGCTGGAGTGCAGTGGTGCAATCATGGCTCACTGTAACCTCAAACTTACGGGTTCAAGTGATCCTCTCACCTGAGCCTTTGAGTAGCTGAGACCACAGGTGTACGCCACCACATCTGGCTAAGTTTTGTGGGTTTTTTGATAGAGACAGCATCTTACTACGTTATCCAGGCTGATCTTGAACTCTTGGGCTCAAGCGTTCCTCCCATCTTGGCCTCCTAAAATGTTGGGATTACAATCTTGAGCCACTGCACCCAGCCTGAAATTTTTTAAATAAATTTTGCCAGGCATGGTGGGATACCATGTAGTCCCAGCTACTCGGAAGGCAAAGGCAGGAGGATCATTTGAAGCCAGGAATTCCAGGCTGTGTAGTTCACTGTAACCACGCCTGTGAATAGCCACTGCACTCCAGCCTGAGCAACACAGTGAAACCATGTCTCAAAAACTAAATAAAAATAAATAAGGTCTTTTAATATATTATGACTAAATTGATATCCAAAAAAGTGCTATTTTATATGACTAATATATGAAAGTTTCTGTAATTCCTTACCTTCTCCAGTTACTTGCCTTGTGGAGTCTACAAATCCAACCTTAAAAAGTTGTTTAATTTCCATTTCTTCTATGAAAGATGTTAAAAATTTTTTTCCTTTGCTTATCACTTATGTTTCTTTGTGAAATATCTGTTCATATTTTTTATATTTTTTAAAATATCAAATGTTTTTCTCTTTATATATTTTAGTTCCAGTTAAAGATCAACCCAGTGTTTTAAAATGTAAAAATATAAAGGACATTTCTTAAATAATCTCATTTTAAAAGCTGTTTCAAAAGCACATAACTACCGGGCGCAGTGACTCACGCCTGTAATCCCAGCACTTTGGGAGGCCGAGGTGGGCGGATCACGAGGTCAGGAGATCGAGACCACCCTGGCTAACACAGTGAAACCCCGTCTCTACTAAAAATACAAAAAACTAGCCGGGCGTGGTGGCGGGCGCCTGTAGTCCC
>NW_012101354.1:2244203-2245881 GCF_000951045.1 Mandrillus leucophaeus | reverse complement strand
TCCTGGGTTTAAGTGATTCTCCTGCCTCAGCCTCCCAGGTAGCTGGGATTACAGGCACCTGCCACCACACCCAGCTAATTTTTGTATTTTCAATAGAGACAGGGTTTCACCAAGTTGGCCAGGCTGGTCTCGAACTCCTGACCTCAGGTGATACACCCACCCTCGGCCTCCCGAAGTGCTGGGATTACAGGCATGAGTCACAGTGCCCAGTCTGTCATTTATTTTTTTTTAATTAATTAATTTTTTTTTTTAATTTTTTTTTTTGAGATAAGAGTTTCAGTCGTGTTACCCAGGCTGGAGTGCAATGGTGCAAACTCGGCTCACTGCAGCCTCCATCTCCCAGGTTCAAGCAGTTCTGCCTCAGCCTCCCAAATAGCTAGGACAACAGGCATGTGCCACCATGCCCGGCTAATTTTGTATTTTTGGTAGAAATGGGATTTCAACATGTTAGCTAGACTGGTCTCGAACTCCTGACCTCAGGTGATCCACCCATCTTGGCCTCTCAAAGTGCTGGGATTAGAGGCGTGAGCTAGCGCACCCAGCTAAATTAGTTGTTAAATTAAAAAATAAAACAATCCAATAATGGGTCATTATAGAAAAATTAGAAAATAAGCAAAGAGAATGAAGTAAATATCTAGGCCAGGTGTGGTGGCTCATGCCTGTAATCCCAGCACTTTGGGACGCTGAGATGGTAGATTATCTAAGGCCAGGAGCTCGAGACCAGCCTTGGCAATATAGTGAGACCCTATCTCTAAATAAAAAAATGAAAAATGAAAAAAAAAATTTAATAAGTATCTATAATCCCGTTACCCCAAGGGAACCACTTGTGTTTACCCTTAAGAGTATATGTGTATATGAATATTTTGGAGAATTAAATATTTGTAACAATTTTTTAAAAAGTAATTTAAGTATGTTGCATATACTGTTTCAAAACTAGCTATTTAAAAGTTAATTACATATCTTGACTGTTTTTATGAATCATTAAATATTTATCTACATCATTTTTAATAGCTGCATAGCATTTGGTAACTTATCTAATCCTTTATTATTAGGCACTTAGTATGTTTCCAGTTTTTTACTGTTATGAAGAATACTGTAGGGCCAGGTGTGGTGGCTCACGCCTGCAATCCCACCACTTTGGGAGGTGGAGGCGGGTGGATCACTTGAGGTCAGGAGTTCAAGACCAACCTGGACAACATGGCGAAACCCCATCTCTACTAAAAAAACAAAAATTAGACCAGGCGTGGTGGTTCACGCCTGTAATCCCAGCACTTTGGGAGGCCAAGGCAGGCGGATCACCTGAAGTCAGGAGTTCGAGACCAGCCTGGCCAACTTGGTGAAACCCTGTCTACTAAAAATACAAAATTTAGCCAGGCATGGTGGCATGCGCTTGTAGTCCCAGCTACCTGGGAGGCTGAGCCTGGACAATCGCTTGAACCTGGGAGGTGGAGGTTGCAGTGAGCCAAGATCACACCACTGCACTTCAGCCTGGGCGACTGAGCAAGACTGCGTCTCAAAAAAAAGAAAAAATTATCCAGCTGTGGTGGCACGTACCTGTAATCCCAGCTACTCAGAAGGCTGAGGCATGAGTATCATTTGAACCCAGAAGGCAGAGGTTGCAGTGAGCCAGGATTGAGCCACTGCACTCCATCCTGGGCGACAGAGCAAGACTCTGTCT
>NW_012101354.1:2225443-2242243 GCF_000951045.1 Mandrillus leucophaeus | reverse complement strand
AAAAAAAAAAAAAAAAAAAAAGCACATAATTTACCAGTCACATAAAATTATGCAGTGACTGAGTTATACAACTGTAGTGGCTCTCAGCGTCCAGTCAGCCAGCAGTATTTATTGAGCACCTACAGTGCTCTAAGCTGTAGGTGCCATTTGGTGGAGAAAAAAGAAATATTGTCCAGGTGTGGCGGCACATGCCTGTAATTGCCAGCACTTTGGAAAGCCAAGGTGGGAGGATCACTTGAGGTCAAGAGTTCAAGACCATGCTGGGCAACATAGCAAGACCCTGTTTCTATTTTTTAAAAATAAGTAAGAAATATTGGGGCTCTCAAAACTATGCAAGTCACTTAATACTTGTTTTTTTGAGACGGAGTCTCACTCTGTCTCAACTCTTGTCTCACCACAACCTCCACCTCCTGGGTTCACCTCCTGCCTCAGCCTTCCAAGTAGCTGGGATTATAGGCGCCTGCCACCACACCGGCTAATTTTTTATTTTTAGTAGAGATGAGGTTTCCCCATGTTGGTCAGGCTGGTCTCGAACTCCTGACCTCAGGTGATCCAACTGCCTTGGCTTCCCAAAGTGCTGAGATTACAAGTGTGAGCCACCTCGCCCGGCCGATACTTGTTTGTTTTAATGGTGTTCCAAGTAAAAGGAGATAATCTTTTCAGATTTTTTTTTTTTTTTTTGTACATGTCATGTTATGATGTACCATTTGTGGATCAACCACAGAAGAATTCCTGTTAATTATATCAAACTCATTGAAGTGAGTGGAAAGTATCGGGAATTGAAGTCATTTTGAATTGCATTTTCTTGAGTTCATCTTTCTGCCACCAGGGGTCAGTCCTGCATCAAGACCTTCTCCAGGAACTCCCACCAGCCCCAGCAATCTCACCAGTGGCCTGAAAACACCTGCACCTGCCACGACAACATCTCACAACTCTCTGGCAAATATCCTCTCCAAGGTGGAGATCACCCCAGAGAGCATTCTGTCTGCACTTTCCAAAACCCAGACACAGTCAGCCCCTGCACTGCAAGGTAACTAACATGTGCCAGAGGGACTCGAATTGTGAATGTTTGTCTCTGGCTTAAATTAATCCTGGATTCCATTTCTGAGGAATCCAGAGCCATAAAATGTATAACACAGTTAATTCATTATTATTTTTATTTATTTATTTTTTTAATTATTTTTTATTTTTGAGATGGAGTCTCACTCTGTTACCCAGCTGGTGTGCAGTGGAGCGATCTCGGCTCACTGCAACCTTCACCTCCTGGTTCAAGTGATTCTCCTGCCTCAGCGTCCCTAGCAGCTGGGATTACAGGCCTGCACCACCATGCCTGGCTAATTTTTATATTTTTAGTAGAGATGGGGTTTCTCCATGTTGGCCAGGCTGGTCTCCAACTCCTGACCTCAAGTGATCTACCCACCCCAGCATCCCAAAGTGCTGGGATTATAGGCGTGAGCCACCATGCCTGGTGGTCATTCTTCTTTTTTTTGTTTTGTTTTTTGTTTTTTGTTTTTTGTTTTTTTTTGAGACGAAATTTCACTCTTGTCGCCTATGCTGGAAAGCAATGGCCCACTCTCGGCTCACTGCAACCTCAGCCTCCCAAATAGCTAGGATTACAGGCACCCGCCACCACATCTAGCTAATTTTTGTATTTTTAGTAGAGACGGGCTTTCACTATGTTGGGCCAGGCTGGCCTCGAACTCCTGACCTCAGGCAGTCTGCCCACCTCAGCCTCCCAAAGTGCTAGGATTACAGGCATGGCCACTGCGCCCATCCTATTATTTTTATATGTATCATCTATGAGCTAACATCTGAAGAATTATAAAATGTCAAAGCTGAAAGAGACTAAGTATTATCTAGTCTAATCCCTTACTTTTCAGGTAAAGAAACTAGGCTCAGTAAGGTGGTAAGACCTGCTTATGGTCACATACCTTTCTATTCAATATGAACCGAGACTGAAAGCCAGATTTCTTGACTGGAGTTCAGTATTATTTCACCTACACCATGACACCCTAGGGGCTGCATTAGTCCCAGCTTTTAATACAGGTTTATATATGTTGAGTTTTATTAATTTTAATGTTAACCAAAGCTAAAGACAATAGGAAAGGTCCATCTATTATCAAAAAATTTGGCCAGGCGCGGTCGCTCACACCTGTAATCACAACACTTTGGGAGGCTCCTCGCCTAAGGTCAGCAGTTCAAGACCAGCCTGGCCAACATGGTGAAATGCCATCTCTACTGAAAATATGAAAATTAGCCGGGTGTGGTGACGCACACGTGTAGTGTGCTGAGATTACAGTGAGCCGGGATCACAACACTGCACTCCAGCATGGGCGACAGAGAAAGACTCAGTCTCCCAAAAAAAAAAAAATTTTTTATGACGCTTCGGGAACATAGTGAAACCCCGTCTCTACAACAGAATTAAACATTAGCGCCAGGCGCAGTGGCTCATGTCTGTAATCCCAGCACTTTGGGAGGCCGAGGTGGGCAGATGACGAGGTCAGGAGATCAAGACCATCCTGGCTAACACAGTGAAACCCTGACTCTACTAAAAATACAAAAAATTAGATGGGTGTGGTTGTGGGCACCTGTAGTCCCAGCTACTTGGGAGGCTGAGGCAGGAGAATAGTGTAAACCCGGGAGGCGGAGGTTACAGTGAGCAGAGATCATGCCACTGCACTCCAGCCTGGGCGAAAGAACAACTCTGTCTCAAAAATAATAATAATAATAAGCTGGGCATAGTGGTGCATGCCTGTAGTTCCAGCTACTCAGGGGGCTAAGGCAGGAGGATCACTAGAGTCTTAGATGTAGTATTTTTGTTTTCAACTACCTATAATCTCTCTCATTTGACCCTTTCTGTTTAACTGTACTAATTATGTTTTGTGCATGACACTGCCTGTTTCTAAACTTTTTTCATAAATCTTTCCTACTCTCTACTCTCTTACACTCCAGATACCAACGAAACCCTTTTTAAAGTACCATAATATAATTACAAAATGAATTACAAATACCAGGACGGTATATTCAGTGTAGTGATTTACTCCGTATCAGTAGTCTCAACCAAAGGCCTCCAGGGAGGACACTTGGCAATATATGGAGACCTTTTAGTTGTCTCAACTGGGGTAATGGTAGGGCTGCTACTTAGGAGGATGCCTTTAGGAGGATGCTCCTAAATATCCTACAATGTGTGAGACAGCCCCCAACAATAAAGAATTATCTAGCCCAAAGTGTCTAGTGCTGAGGTTGAGAAACCCTGCTCTCTATGAAAGGAATGGTGTAAAACAGTTTCCTAAACTGTTATGTAAGTGGATCATTCAAGCATATTATAGTGAGCTTTGTCTTGAGATACAGAAGAATTTTGTTACACAGAACTAAGTATTATTAATAATCCACAGCCCCTATCTATTGGCATCAGCAATAAAGAATTGATGATGACTGCAGCACATGTTGTACTACTAATATCAGGGACAATTTGAGAGTTTGACATGTTCATGCTTTCTCCCTTTTTATTTATTTGTTTGTTTGTTTGTTTTTGAGACAGGGGCTTGCTCTCTTGCCCAGGCTGGAGTGCAGTGGTGTGATCTCGGCTCACTGCAACCTTCCGAAGTGCTGGGATTACAGGTGTGCACCACCGCGCCTGGCCTATGTGGATTTTCTGATGAGACAAAATTTGAACAGAACTCGGTTCCTTATGGAATGTAGAATTCTCTTTGACTTTTAAAAGGATTGTATCTAGCAACTTAAATAGATGTATTTCCTCAAAGACTGTTAACGAAATCCCAGAACTTTGTTCTGATTGTGTCATCCACAGCCCTAGATATTGACGGATTTACAACACAAAAGAGAGAGACTTCAGGCCCAGTGTGGTGGGTCATGCCTGTAATTCCAGCACTTTGGGGAGGGGTGGATCACCTGAGGTCAGGAGTTCAAGACCAACCTGGCCAACTGGGTAAACCTGTCTTTCAAAAAAAAAACAAAATACAAAAAATTAGCTGGGCGTGGTGGCTTGCGCCTGTAACCCCAATTACTTGGGAGGCTGAGGCAGGAGAATCGCTTGAACCCAGAAGGCAGAGGTTGCAGCGAGCCGGCCTGGGCAAGAAGAGCAAAACTCCATTTCAAAAAAAAAGAGAGACTTCAGTGGGCAAAGGAGCAGAGTATGACTTGTTATGATTAAAGAGAAAACTTTTGGCTGGGCACAGTGGCTCATGCCTGTAATCCTAACACTTTGGGAGGCCACGATGGGAGAATCACTTGAGGCCATGAGTTTGAGACCAGCCTGGTCAATATAGCAAAACCCTCATCTCTATAAGACTTTTTAAAAATAATTAAAAAAAAAAAAAGGATTGGAGAATTGGAGAAAAGTAATATTTAGTGGTGAGAGACAATTTTATCTATTAACAGAAATTTGAGTAGTATATCTATCTGAAAAAGATGTTCTTTTGAAGAAGTTATCCCAAAATATCTGAAAAATATGCTGAAATATCTTCTAAAAATCATATTACATTATCGTATATCACATTCTAGTGTTTGAGGACTTCTGGGTTTTGTGAGAACAATGATTACTAAGAATTAAATCAGGCTGGGCATGGTGGCTCATGCCTGTAATCTTAGCACTTTGGGAGGCTGAAGTGGGACAATCACTTGAGCCCAAGATTTTGAGACCAGCCTGGGCAACATAGTGAGACCTTATCTCTACCAATAATAAAAAAGTTAGCTAGGCGTAGTGACACACACCTTTGGTCCCAGCTACTTGGGAGGCTAAGACAGGAAAATCTTTTGAGCCCAAGAGGTTGAGGTTACAGTGAGCTATGATCACACCACTCTACTCCAGCCTGGGTGACAGAGCAAGAGCCTGTCTCTTAAAAAAAGAAAAAAGAAAAAAAAAAAGGAAACTATTAGGAGGGATTAATTATGTGGCTAGGGAACTCTTTGGAATGAAACATGGATTTTTATTTTTTCTTCAGGGGGATCATAACTAAACATTATTTCAGTTTTTTGGATATTGTTGAATATTAGATAACAATAAAGACCATACAACATTATTTAGAAATGACTTTAAAATGTTACAAGGATGGAGGGGACTTGAAATTCTTTAGACCTTAACTCTGTTAGAAAATGGGTTAAAATTGAAATTTTGAGGAAACATTAATTGAAGTATCACATGAAGTATTTTCTTTAATCATATAATTACTAAGGAAAAATTTTAGTGTATTCAGTAACTAAAAGCTGTAAATTTGGGTGAAATGTATATTAAAATTTTTTAAATTTATTTTTAAATACAGAGACTCATTTTGTCCCCCAGGCTGGAGTGCAGTGGCACAGTCATAGTTTACTGTAACCTTGAACTGGGCACAAGTGATCCTCCAGCCTCATCCTCCTGAGTAGCTAGGACTACAGGCATGTGCCATGATGCCCAGCTGATTTTTAAAATATTTTTAGAGACAGATTCTCACTATGTTGCCCAGGCTGGTCTCAAACTCCTGGCCTCAAGCCATCCTCCTGCCTCTGCCGCCCAGAATGCTAGGATTACAGGCATGAGCCACTATGCCCAGCCAAAAGTTTTCATTTGTGATAAGAAATTGGGTAAATTTTTAAAAAATATGATTGAAGGCCGGGCGTGGTGGCTCACACCTGTAGTCCCAGCACTTTGGGAGGCCGATGCAGGCGGATCACGAGGTCAGGAGATTGAGAACGTCCTGGCTAACACATTGAAACCCATCTCTACTTAAAAAAAAATACAAAAAATTAGCCAGGCGTAGTGGCGGGCGCCTATAGTCCCAGCTACTCGGGAGGCTGAGGCAAGAGAATGGCGTGAACCTGGGAGGTGAAGCTTGCAGTGAGCCAAGATTGCGCCACTGCACTCCAGCCTGGGTGACAGAGCAAGACTCTGTCTCAAAAAAAAAAAAAAAAAAGTGAATTTATAGAACCTTCTGTTATCTTTTTGTCAAATATTTTTCTAAAAAATTTTCTACAGGAGCAGTTTGCTTTATTGAACTTCAGTCTTTACCCCGAAGAATTGTTTCTCAGTGCTTCTGAGAAAGTTTTGACTGCCAGTGAACACAGTTGAATTTCATCATTGTCAATCTGGACTAAATAATCCTTGGATTTTCCATGCTATAAAATGGGGATTGTGTGTTTTCTTGTGAAAGGACCAGTGTCCCTGGTGGTCTGTCTTTGTAAGTCTTTGTGGTATATGTTTATTATAGATACATTTTACAACCAAAACGGATGGTTGAAAGCATTGTTTTCCAAAAAGTAACAACAGTCTACCAAGAGATGCTTCTTGAAAAAGATGTTTCCTGTTCAGATAAATTTCTGATATTTGCATTTCCCTGTCTCCCTCTTGAAAATAACAATGTATATTATTAGAGATAACTGTGGTTTGAAGGTTGGACAGGAAAGGTAGAACAGATCTGTTTGCATTTAGAGAAACATTTCCACAGATCAAACATTAAGAAATACTGGCTTAAAGAGTTGTTTGAAGAATAATTTTGCCTCCTTTCTTTTCCTGCTTTGCCTAACTTAAACTATGAATGATTCTGACATTAAAATTTCCCCTTCCTGTTGCCTTTTATTGTGCCATGTTGGGCTTATTTCTGGACTGTACTGGAAACATTTCAGTGATTTGCTCTTTATTGATAAATAGACCCAGTATTTTCTGTGACATTTAGCCATTGCTTGTTTGGTCTGGATTCCTTTTGGCCTTACACTTTGTCTATCTGGTTCTCACCAAAATGAATGAGAATATCTGATTAGCCTACATTGTTTGCATTGCATGGTAGGGAGTTATTCTTTTTAACCCCTCTAATCTTTGTTTCTACAGGCCTGTCATCTTTACTTCAGAGTGTTACTGGGAACCCAGTTCCAGCCAGTGAAGCTGCCTCACAGAGCACTTCAGCCTCCCCTGCCAACACCACAGTCTCTACCATAAAGGGAAGAAATCTGCCCTCCAATGCCCAACCTTTTATTTCCAAAAGCTTCAACTATTCTCCTAACTCATCAACTTCTGAAGTCTCTTCAACCTCAGCCAGCAAGGCCTCAATTGGGCAAAGCCCAGGGCTCCCAAGCACTACTTTTAAACTACCGTCCAATTCTTTGGGGTTTACAGCTACCCACAATACTAGCCCTGCTGCCCCACCTACTGAAGTTACCATGTGCCAATCTTCAGAGGTCTCCAAGCCAAAGCTGGAGTCAGAGTCCACCTCCCCGAGCCTGGAAATGAAGATCCACAACTTCTTAAAAGGTAATCCTGGTTTCAGTGGCTTAAACTTAAACATCCCAATCCTGAGCAGTTTGGGGTCCAGCGCCCCATCAGAGAGTCATCCCTCAGACTTCCAGCGTGGCCCTACTAGCACCTCAATCGACAACATTGATGGAACCCCTGTACGGGATGAACGGAGTGGGACACCCACCCAGGATGAGATGATGGACAAGCCCACCTCCAGCAGTGTAGATACTATGTCCCTGCTTTCTAAGATCATTAGCCCTGGTTCCTCAACACCCAGCAGTACAAGATCACCACCCCCTGGGAGAGATGAAAGCTACCCCCGAGAGCTCTCCAATTCTGTATCTACATATCGACCCTTTGGTCTGGGCAGTGAATCTCCCTATAAGCAGCCTCCAGATGGAATGGAGAGACCATCTTCCCTGATGGACTCTTCACAGGAAAAGTTCTACCCAGATACTTCTTTCCAAGAAGATGAGGATTACAGAGATTTTGAGTATTCAGGGCCTCCACCCTCTGCCATGATGAACCTAGAGAAGAAACCAGCCAAATCTATCCTGAAATCAAGCAAGCTGTCTGATACCACCGAGTACCAGCCAATTCTGTCCAGTTATAGCCACAGAGCCCAAGAATTTGGGGTAAAGTCTGCCTTCCCTCCATCTGTAAGGGCCCTCCTGGACTCTAGTGAGAACTGTGACCGTCTCTCATCTTCCCCTGGTCTATTTGGTGCCTTCAGCGTAAGAGGGAATGAACCTGGGTCTGACCGGTCACCATCACCGAGTAAGAATGATTCATTTTTCACCCCTGACTCCAACCACAATAGCTTGTCTCAATCTACCACTGGGCATCTCAGTTTGCCACAGAAGCAGTACCCAGACTCTCCTCACCCAGTCCCACATCGTTCCCTTTTCTCTCCGCAGAACACCCTTGCCGCTCCCACGGGTCACCCACCCACATCAGGCGTGGAGAAAGTCCTGGCCTCCACCATTTCCACCACGTCGACGATTGAATTTAAGAATATGCTTAAAAACGCCTCACGTAAGCCCTCAGATGATAAGCATTTTGGCCAGGCCCCCAGCAAGGGCACTCCAGGTGATGGTGTCAGTCTCCCAAACCTCACCCAGCCCACCTTGACCACCACTGATCAGCAGCAACAAGAAGAGCACTACCGCATAGAAACGCGCGTCTCCTCCTCCTGCTTAGACTTGCCTGATAGCACAGAAGAAAAGGGGGCCCCTATAGAAACCTTGGGTTATCACAATGCATCCAATAGGAGGATGTCAGGGGAGCCAATCCAGACCGTAGAGTCCATCCGAGTTCCTGGGAAGGGAAATAGAGGACATGGGCGTGAGGCTTCAAGGGTGGGTTGGTTTGATCTGAGCACATCAGGTAGCTCTTTTGACAATGGCCCTTCAAGTGCCTCTGAGTTGGCATCCCTTGGGGGTGGGGGCAGCGGAGGCCTCACTGGCTTTAAAACAGCACCATACAAGGAACGGGCACCCCAATTTCAGGAGAGTGTCGGCAGCTTTCGTTCCAACAGTTTCAATTCAACATTTGAGCATCATCTTCCCCCATCCCCCTTGGAACATGGGACACCCTTCCAGAGAGAGCCAGTGGGGCCATCATCTGCCCCACCTGTCCCTCCTAAGGATCATGGTGGTATCTTCTCTCGAGATGCACCCACTCATCTACCCTCTGTGGATCTTTCGAACCCCTTCACAAAGGAGGCAGCCCTGGCCCATGCTGCCCCACCCCCTCCTCCCGGAGAGCACAGTGGAATTCCTTTCCCTACCCCACCTCCTCCTCCCCCTCCTGGGGAACATAGCAGCAGTGGTGGGAGTGGTGTCCCCTTTTCTACTCCACCCCCTCCTCCACCCCCTGTTGACCACTCTGGAGTTGTACCCTTCCCAACCCCACCACTGGCAGAGCACGGAGTGGCAGGGGCTGTGGCAGTATTTCCCAAGGACCACAGTTCCCTCCTTCAAGGGACCCTGGCTAAGCATTTTGGGGTACTCCCAGGACCCAGGGACCACGGGGGCCCCACCCAACGGGACCTCAACGGCCCTGGCCTTAGCCGTGTACGAGAGAGCCTGACCCTACCCTCCCATTCTCTGGAACACCTGGGCCCACCCCATGGAGGAGGAGGTGGGGGAGGCAGCAACAGCAGCGGTGGGCCCCCCTTGGGTCCCTCACACAGAGACACCATCAGCCGGAGTGGTATGATCTTACGGAGTCCCCGGCCAGACTTTCGGCCTAGGGAACCTTTTCTCAGCAGAGACCCGTTTCACAGTTTAAAGAGACCCAGGCCACCTTTTGCTAGGGGCCCTCCGTTCTTTGCACCAAAACGCCCATTCTTCCCTCCCAGGTACTGATGGAAACCAAGGGAAAGGCATTTTGAACAGTCTAGAGAACATTGGAAGTAGGAGTTTGGTTTATTGTTGTTGTTTTTATTTGTTTTCTCTTTCTCGATTTTTTTTTTATTATAACAAAGGGCCTCTCTTCCAAAGTAAGAAATCACATATGCTTACGTTTTACTATTCAATTCAATCCTCCCTCCCATTGCACTTATCTACCTTCCCCAAGTTGTTTGTATTAAAAAAGAAAAAAAAAAAAAGTAAAGAAACACAACCAAAGCCACTTCATTTGGCTGGGGGGTTGGGGAGTGGGGAGGAAAACAATCTTTATTTTACCCCATCTATTGAAGAGTATTATTACATTTGAAATAAAACTTCCATCAGTACAGATAACCACATGTGCAATGTTGGGATGTTATTTTGGGCTTGGCTTATCGAGTAGTCAATGGAAGGATTCCTGTTCCCTCTCTTTGCAGCTTAGAATGTGTTGTAGCCAGCTCGGCTCCCTTCCCTGTGTATCTGTGTCCTGCTAACAGCCAAGAGATGTTGCAAGGGAGGAAATGTGGGAGATCTTGAACCTGTCAAGTTTGTTTTGTTTCTAAAGGCATGATGAAGTTGAGTTCTTTACCCTTCTCCTAAAATCTTTTTTTAATCGGCCTCAAGGTTAAAATAAGGAGTGACTACAGTATATAAAATTAGGAAAGGAAGCATTAATGGTGTGACGTGACCTGCCTGGTTTTTGTAAACAAGATAATAGGAAATGTTTTCAAGGTAGTTTCACATGTCTTGCACCAAGCTCATGCCTCTTGCTTTTCTTTTTTGACTTTCTTTATCTCCCTCAGTTTTTCTTCTGCTGTGGCCAGAAAGACAGTCACTACAGTTGACTATTCATACAAAGGTGCAACAGAAATATTATCCTTGCATTTTTAAATATAAGAAGTAGACATTAATTTTACCACGGTGCTTCCCTAATGTAAGTGATTATTTATTGGTGGTTTTCAAAAAGGTTAACTATTAGAGAAATATTTGTCTTTATCTTCCTTTTCCCCTTGCTTCAGTTGTGTTATTCACCCCTATTCTTGATATTTTAAAGGAGAAGACTCAGTAGCATTTTCCTTTATATTATACACACGTGTCTATCCCATTTCAAGGCTCAAGTCTCACCCCCACCTCTCGCTCCCAATAGGAAATAAAGACCATTTCTGCCCTTAGTTGTTTTACATGCGAGATAAGTGCTTTCCTTCTCCCTGGACTGAAAGATTTGTTTGTATTTCTACATCTAGTACTTGGGAAATAGACAATCATCGTACTTTGAGTGTTTATATCTTTATATCTAGGGACACTGAAAAGTAAATGTTGCTTTACTCCAATTTTTTTTTTTATTTAGTATCTTACCCCAAGGCATACACACTGATCATCTCCAGTTAGATGAGTAAAACAGTATGTGTTTAGTTTTTCAGAGAATTCTAGCAAGTTTCATATTTTCTTCCAAGTTAGTATAGAACTAATGATAGGAAGTATGGGGTTGCTTTTTCCTCCAGTGGAATATTACAGATGGGGGAGGGTGGGCAATGTAGTGACAGAAAATGATTCTCAGAATGAACTTACTTTTCAGAGAAAGAGCAGCATAAACCAGATGCACATCATGATTTGGGAGTTTTTGTGTAATTTATTCTATTATTTATTTGGACTCGCCATGTGTTCTGTGTTAGGATGCTGCAGGTCATTCATCTTCCTAATGCCTGTCTGGTCTTAAAGCCAGCTGTTCTTTCTTTCCTCGACCCTCTCTGCCCTGTAGCTCTCCCCACAAAAATGCATGATACCACGATCTTATGTGTAGGATGGGGTATGTAGTGTAGCAAAGAAAAGAAAGTATAGTTATATTGAGTCCTAAGACATTTGTTAGGGAAAAGCATAAGAGAAAATGGGGTGGGGGTGGGGAAATTATATTTTACTTTCAAAATTGAAATAGGGTTTTTTTTTTCTCAGAAATTAAATGGGATGTTTTTCATTCTAGAATAAAAGAATGTGAATTCTCTCTGCTGCTCTCGTTTAAGCTAAAAGTAGTGTTTACTTGAAAAGGCTCTCTCACCATTTAATTCTATCAGAAAATGTGGGGATGTCAGGCAAGTGGCTTTCTGAACGTTGGGGCAGGATAATTGTCCTCAAAAGTTCAATGATGGTTAATACATGAAAGGAAGACTGTTGTACAGTTTCAAAGATGAGCTTTTAAGGAGTTGGGTTTTTGTGGGGTACTTTTTTGTTTTTTAAGCCACAAAATCCTCAATATGTTTGTTTTAGGATGGAAGTGAGGATTTGTATGAGACTGTCAGCTATTAATTTTAAGGAAATCTTAAAATTTACATTTACATCAGTTAATGAAGATGACAATGTGTATATATGTGATATAGTGAAACAAAAAAGACAGTTCTGGTATTCATAACATGAAAGAAAGGGGTTTTATTCTTTCTGTGTCTGTGATTTAAAACTCTGTGACCATGCTCTGACTTTTGTATTTCAACCTGAGTTCAAACAAATAAACAAGATATTTTTTAAAGAAAGCATAACATAGTGTGTCTTGGCAAGGACATGATTCATATGGCAGCAGAATGTGAGAAGTTGTAAGGTCCTTGGTACTCACTGTAAAATCACAGACAGAGAATTGGTAGGGGTTGTGAATACACTAGTACCACTTAAAGTTCAGTGATACAGTATCAGAAATAGGGTCCTTAAGTATTTTGAAAGAGTTTACTCTTCAGTCAGCTTAGATGAGAGCTCTCTCCCTGCTCCCCTCTTCCCTCTCAAAAGTTGAGAGTAAACAGAATTTGGTTTGATTCCAGGGAGGGGAAAATGAGCAGAGAATAGGACTTTTATACTTTCCAATACCAGGAATAAAATGTTTGTGATATATATGGGGTACAGCAAACCTATCTAGATAATGTGAATACGATAAACTTCCTAATTGCAGGATATTCACTCTCAATCCTGAAGTTACCGGTTCCTGCCGAATTGAGCTTCAGCTGTTACTGTTTTGAAGCCGCTGTAAATTACTGCTTTCCCCAGATCCCCCACTATTTTTTTAAATGGGCGGGGGCGCCTGTTCAGATTTAAAATAGATATGTTGGATTGATATTCTCACGTGTTCAGTGTGAAAACAAAACAAGTACATGCTTTAGAAGCAACAACAATGAAATCCTTTTGAAATGTGTATTGATATCATTTAATAAAATAACTAGTTCGAAAGGTTTGACATTTTTCTTTGAGATGGGCTTGGACCAAGGGCCCCTGGCTTCCTGGTGAGTGCAAATAGGAGGGAACTTCTCAGGAGCTGAAACTGCTGCTTTGTGGAGTAGGCCTATGGTTGGAAAACCTAAGTTTTCTCCAGCAAAGACCCAACATGACTGTCCAGGGCCGAAGGTGAAACCAACTAGAGAATGCAGAAGGAAAAGCCTGGATATATCTCAGAAGATACGGTTGTATTGGCTTCTGGTCCAAGGGTATGTGGGTGGGAGTAGTGGTGTGTGTGCCCATACATTTCTCAGGCACATACGGAGATACCACAGACCACCCACTTCGTGACCACTTGCACTTTACTCTCTTCCAGACATTCCTTTTTTAAAAAAATCTTTGTCCCCAATATTTTGTTTTCCAGTTTAATAAAGTATGGCTTCCTTTGTTGTGTGGTTGACTTTTCCCCTGATGTTGATCTTTTCCAGATGTCCCCTTTGACTTCTGCACTTAACGTCACTGAAGGCAATCTGAGCCTCTAAGATCTTTATGGCCTTGTGGGTTTTGTGTTTGATCCTTTGTGTAATTGAATTTTGGAAAGGGACAATGGATGGGTTCTAGATGTTCAGGGAGTGGTTGGTGAAGTGGGATAGACTGTATTAATAATTTTTTGTGCATGTCTTCAAAAGACTGCAACTGTGAGCCAAGAAGCATTTTTAAAGCAAGTGTAGAATTGCGGATTTGGGGTGGTGGTGGGGATCCTTCTGGCCAATTCTTTGCCCACATCTGTCCTCACTGCATATTGGCAATCTGTCGTGCAGAAGCCACACTTAACCCTTCTGTCTTACCCCATCCCTTGTTCATAACCCAATGAGGCTGGGTTGGAATGCTGGCTTTAAGGGGTAAAGAGGAATAGTCACTGCATCTTCTGGGCCAGGCCTGGGTCACTGGCAGGGTAGAAGGCTCTAAATAGCAGCTTTGCTTACGTGAAGGTACGTGCATGTATCACCAGACACTTAACTAGCAGTGGCCTGGGAACACACCCAGCATGTAGGGTGTACGACTGTACTAGAATCTGGCTCACCCTTTTTTCCTTGTCTCTTGGGACCTTGACTTGCCCACCTGATTACCCCTAAAGAAGCAACAGCTTTGAGACTTCCTCATTAGGTTTTCTGGGCACGTTATTCATAATTTCCTCTGCCTACTTTTTTTTTATGTAAGCCAATCTTGTATAGCAGGGATGAGTTATGTATGTAGACATAGCAATGCAAACACCATCAGAGTGGGTTTTGGAGTATTGGGGCGTTTCTCATACTTGTTTATGAGTAACTGTATGGACAAGTCCGGTCAGCTGCTGTTCACAATTGCTGAGTAATAATTCATTGAGACTGCATAGGCAAGGCTATGAGAGGGTCATCGGTAAGAGAGATATTGGCCCTTAAGTAAATATCCTATTCTATCTTCCCCGTGTGGAAGGAAATAGAAGCACTCTAAAGCAAAGAAGCAAGCGCAGTGTAAAACAGTATCAGTTACTTTTGACTAATTGCTGGGGAAAGAAAGGAGAAGCCTTTGCTTAGTTACAAGTTTGAGGGGAAAAAGATAAGAAGGCCAACATCTATGTAAAAGTTGATAATTGCAGTTACAGTCAACCCTCCTTGGTATCCATGAGGGATACTAGGTTCCAGGACCCCCATGGATACCAAAATCCACAGATAAAAGCTTAAGTCCCTTACATACAATGGCATAGTATTTGCATATAACCTACACACATCGTCCAGTAAATTTTAAATCATCTCTAGATTACTAATACCTAATACGATGTAAGTGCTATGTACATAGTTGTATACAGTATCGGTTTTGAAATTTGTGTTACTTTTTAATTATTTTTATTACCTTTTCCCCGAATACTTCTGTTCTGTGGTTGGTTGAATCCACAGATGCAGAATCCCCAGACAGAGCCAACCGTATATTTTCTTTTTTAAATTTTATGTTTTTCTATCCTTTGTTCACACCTAGGGAAGAATCAAAAATTGAGAATACAGATATGGGTGGAGGGGCTAGTGAGTTCTTCAATGCCAAGTGAGGAAACACAAATACAGGCGGGGCATGCTGGCTCACGCTTGTAATCACAGCACTTAGGGAGGCTGAGGCGGGCAGATCACTTGAGATAGGAGTTCGAGACCAACCTGGACAATATGACAAAGCCTTGTCTACTAAAAATACAAAAATTAGAGCTAGGCGCCGTGACTCACGCTTGTAATCCCAGCACTTTGGGAGGCCGAGGCGGGTGGATCACGAGGTCAGGAGTTCGAGACCAGCCTGGCCAATATGGTGAAACCCCATCTCTACTAAAAATACAAAAATTAGCTGGGCGTGGTGGTGCGTGCCTGTAATCCCAGCTACTCAGAAGACTGAGGCAGAAGAATTGCTTAAACGTGGGAGGCGGAGGTTGCAGTGAGCCATGATCGCACCACTGCATTCCAGCCTGGGTGACAGAGCAAGACTCTGTCTCCGGGGAGGGGGGCGGGAAATTACCGGGTGTGGTGGCATGCACCTGTGATCCCAGCTACTTGGGAGGCTGAGAAAGGAGAATCACTTGAACCCGGGAAGCAGAGGTCGCAGTGAGCCAAGATCGTGCCACTGCATTCCAGCCTGGGTGACAGGGCGAGACTCCGTCTCAAAAGGAAAACACAAATGCAGGTTGCAGGTTTTTATGTTTGACTTGGCTAAACGAGTCTACCCTGGACATGTTCAGGGTCATGGTAAATTGGATTGTTCCAACAATGTTCCTTCCTCATCCCCATTGTGCCCCCTTATTTTTGAGAATTACTCAAATCCTTTGCCACATGATTTGTGGGAGATAAGAGAAAAGGACTTGAAACTTGCTACATTTTTCTTTGGGTGTTTCAGTTGGAATGGTAGAAAGGAGACGGACAGCATCCCTCTCCTCTGTTTCTCCCTCCTCCCTGGCTAACAGTCCTTTGCACCTACAAGAGACAACACTTAAAATAGTCATTGCCAAGGGCAAAAGTGATTAGGAAATGATTTGAAATCTTGATTACTTAGAAGTGGGCCTCAGTTGTATGCAGGTTGAGCATGCCAAATCCAAAGTCCAAAATCTGACACCAACATGACACTCAAAGGAAATGCTCATTGGAGGATTTCAGATTTTTACATTAGGGATGCTCAACCAGTAACTATAATGCAAATATTCCAAAATCTGAAAATATTCAGACACTTCTGGTCTCAAATATTTCAAATAAGGATACTCAACCTGTATTTCCTTCTACAGATGTTATCTAGGACCTTCTTTTAGAGTACTTTGTCCTTCCCTTTGTTTTTTACTTTAGCATGGAACCTAAATGGACACATCCCTACCTAGACTGGCTCCTGTGTTTGGCAGATCTCCTCTTTTGCCCTGACAAATCAGTTGTGTAAGAGCTGGGGTGGGAGTGTCTGCTTGTTTTTCTACAGCCCTAAGAGATGTTCTGGGAAGGGAAATCTTAGTAGAGATTTTAGGTGAGCCCAAAGTTTTGTTTTCAAAGTCAAAGTTCAATTTATCCATGCTCTTGACAGAAAGCTTTCACCTCTTTGCTCATTGAGCAAATGTGGCTGAACATTCTCTCCCATTGTGGCTTTTTTTTAAATAGAGACAGGATCATGCTATATTGCCCAGGTTGGTCTCAAACTCCTGGGCTCAAGCAGTCCTCCTGCCTCAGCCTCCCAAAATCCTGGGATTACAGACATGAGGCACCGTTCCTGGCCACATTGTGGCATTTTATTTTATTGATTTTATTTTCATTTATTTTATTTTACTTTATTTTTTGAGACGGAGTACCACCCTTTTTTGCCCAGGCTGGAGTGCAATGGCGAAATCTCGGCTCACTGCAACCTCTGCCTCCCAGGTTCAAACAATTCTTCTGCCTCAGTCTCCCAAGTAGCTGGGATTATAGGCATGTGCCACCACGCCTGGCTAATTTTTTTTTTTTTTTT
>NW_012101354.1:2205246-2220402 GCF_000951045.1 Mandrillus leucophaeus | reverse complement strand
AAAAAAAAAAAAAAAAGAATAGCTGTTTCCTAGGCTGACTAACGGATTAAAATTTCCCAATACTACGGCATATGCTAGTCACAAGTCCGAAGTTGTAGAAGAACCAGTAACTCATGAATTGGCCTTAGCTTGCTCTTGCACTTGCTTACTTGCTTGCTTGCTTCTTACAGAGGGCGGATGGAATAACTCAGCATTCCTTCCTTCCTCCCTCCACTGCAACACAAGTTACATAGGTGATGATGTGGTAGTTGATTGATCGGCATCCCCTCAGCACCCAGCTCACTGCATTGCACACAGTAAGCAGTCAGTAAATGATGGATGAGTATAAGGAGTTACCTTCTCAGGGTAGCCTGGTTATTTTACCATCCCTTTACTATTCTAACAAAAGAGGACAAGGTAGAATGATTAAAGGGACGATGTCAGTGTCTGTTTCCTTTGGAGCATCAACTCAATACTGTGATTGGTACACAGTTGATTCAATACTTTTTGAGCACCTACCATTTTGTTGCCTGCAATACACCTTCCCTTTTGGTGCAGAGGCATGAGAAGAATTCTGCCTGTTGACACCCTTTCTGAATGCCATTTTAAAATTCTTAACTACCTTCTCCCAACCACACACACACAAGTTATCTTCCTCTCCCACACTCTTGTCTCTTTCTCTTTGTATTTCAGGGTGCCTAACATATCAGAAGATGGACCCAAGATCCATAGAGGTGCTTGTGACTCAGATCAACTGCCCTCCCCAGGAAACCTGGTCTCTCTGGAAACCTTGATTAAACTGCTTTTTCTGACACCTCTTCCTCTACAACCCTTGATTGTATCACCACTGAAACTTCAGAACCAACTCTAACCATCCTCACCTCCAGGACTAATGGGAATTACTGACAGCCTGATGGCTACCCCCAAGTCAGTTTCCCTGCATACTTTACTACAAATCTGACCGTGTTCCCATATTTACTGAGTAAACTTGATGAAATTTACCTAGTCCTGTGTCCTAGATGTATCAGGGAGAGGGAAGGGAAAGAATAAAGGGAGTTGAGAGCTGGGATAGGAATTAGAGGCAAAGGGCTTATGTAGGGAGCAGAGAGCTAAAATTCTAGTCAAGCACCTCTTTCTGAGGTGATGGGGGAGTACACTGCGAGTGAACTCTACTAGAGAAAGCACGGTGTGGTAAAAGAGAACCAGGCTTGGATTCAGAAATCACCATCAGCACTTGCTGTTTGACCTTAAATTCCTCATCTGTAAGATTAAAAGGTCTCCGCCGGGCGTGGTGGCTCACGCCTATAATCCCAGCACTTTGGGAGGCTGAGGCAGGTGGATCACCTGATGTCGGGAATTCGAGACCAGCCTGATCAACATGGAGAAACCCTGTCTCTACTAAAATACAAAATTAGCTGGGCCTGGGGTGGCACATGTCTGTAATCCCAGCTACTCGGGAGGCTGAGGCAGGAGAATCGCTTGAACCTGGGAGCCAGAGGTTGCGGTTAGCCGAGATTGCGCCATTGCACTCCAGCCTGGGCAACAAGAGCGAAGCTCCGTCTCAAAAAAAAAAAAAAAAGAAAGAAAGAAAGAAAGAAAAAAGATTAAAAGGTCTGTAAAGTCCCTATTAAGCACCACGAGTATAAAGGGACTCAAACTGACCTCTGTAGATTCTTGGTTCCAGCTTTTTTGGGGTTTTTTTTTTTTTTTTTTTAGATGAAGTCTCCCTCTTGTCCCCCATGCTGGAGTGCATGGCGCGATCTCGGTTCACTGCAACCTCCACCTCCCGGGTTCAAGCGATTGTTCTGCCTCAGCCTCCCTAGTGGCTGGGATTACAGGCACCCGCCACCATGCCCGGCTAATTTTTGTATTTTTAGTAGAGACGGGGTTTCACCATGTTGGCCAGGCTGATCTAGAACTCCTGACCTCAGGTGATCCACCCGCCTCGGCCTCCCAAAGTGCTGGGATTACAGCGTGAGCCACCGCGCGGCCATCTTTGCTCCAGCTTTAAAGTGGTTACATTTACCTGTAGTCCCAGCTACTCCCTAGGCTGAGGTGGTCAGTTGAGCCCAGGAGGTCGAGACTGCAGCGAGCCATGATTGTAACCCTGCATTCCAGCCTGGGCAACGGTGAGACCTTGTCTCAAAAATAAAAAATAAAACTGTTACACTCATTTATCATAATAGCTTCTTGTTGCTTTTGCCCGTTACCAAAAACCACGGGCCACACTAGACGATTTACATAAAATTTAACTCAACAATTGGGAGTAACGCTATTCTCATTTTATAGTTGAGAAAATTGAGGCTTAGAGAAATTAAGTAGGTCGGGCAAGGTGGCTCACGCCTGTAATTCCACAACTTTGGGAGGCTGGGAGTGGGTGGCGAAGGGCGGGGGTTGCTTGAGCCCAGGAGTTCGAGACTACCCTGGCCAACGTAGTGAGACCCCCCCCCATCCCCATCCCCGGTCTCCATTAAATAAATATGAGAAGTTAAATAATCTTCCCAAAATTACATAGTTAATGGCAGATCCAGAATTTACACAAGGTCTGATTCCCCAGTCTATGCTCTTAAGTTTTGTTACTTGCTGTAAGGACCATGCAAAATAAAATGTATAGTTAAAGGGAACTTACTAACTGCCATTTCCTGTCTGTTTTTCTCCCACTCTCCACCTCAAAAGTTCACCTACCCTTGTCCTCAAAGCCACAGGACGCATAATTGCTATTTTTGGGTTTCAGCTGAAACGCCACGGGTCTGGGGGGATAGCGAGGGTGTGTTACACTTTCGGTCTTCCGGTCAGCCGGAACCACTCACACCGCTGCTTGTGCTGTGTGGGGGGTAACTCTTCGGAGTTCCTGGAGGTGGTGCCAGACTAGAGTGGCAGCTGTAGTAACCAATAGACACGGACTTTGTTGGACCAGAAACCAAGGAAGAATTATGTGTAGGAGAAGCGGCGATAATCTGAGGATGCAGGCACGGGTGTGAAGGAACATGGGACTGTATCAGAGGTGGCGGCGGCTCCGGCTCCAAGGTTTACAGGCTTGCAGGCTACACACGGTGCGTGAGGCACCCCCAAAGTTCCGATCCTCATCAGACCCAGCCCAGCCGAAGTCCCCAGATTTTTATGTTAACCCAGCCTCATGCCACTCCTCCTCTCCCTGGTCCTCCGAGTCCCCAGAAAAGGTCTCATATCTAAACTCGTTATCTAATTCTCGAGTTAGCGGTCTGGGGAGCGCAGAGCTTGAAGGGCCCCCAGCGTAGGGTCCTGTATCACCCAGTCCCCTTAAAGAGTAGGAATTCGGACGAAGTCCACTTTACCATCCCAAAGTGCCATCATCCCCAATTCTAAGAAAGAATGATGGGACGTGTGTTACCTGCTAATACATCTTTCCCTCCAGGCAGTTGTGTCGACCCCTCCACGCTGGTTGGCAGAGCGGCTTGGCCTTTTTGAGGAGCTGTGGTCTGCTCAGGTAAAGAGATTAGCAAGCATAGCACAGAAGGAACCCCGGACTATTAAGATATCACTTCCTGGAGGCCAGAAAATTGATGCTGTGGCATGGAACACAACCCCCTACCAACTAGCCCGGCAGATCAGGTAACAGGCCCATCCTGTAACTACCAGGATTATCCTTCTGCCCTTTTACTTTCTCTTCACTTGAGCAGGGGAAGAAAACTTGGTCTGCTTGTTTCTGTTCCATGCCCATCAAGATAACCTTTCTCAAAGATTTTGTTTTTGTTTTTTGTTGTTGTTTTATAGAGACGGGGTCTCTCCTATGGGGAAAAGAAAGACAGATCAGCCTGTTACTGTGTCTATATAGGAAGAAGTAGACATAAGAGACTCCATTTGGTTCCGTATTTGAGATGCTGTTAATCTGTGACCCTACCCCCAATCTTGTCCTTGCAAGAGACATGTGCTGTGGTGACTCAAGGTTTAATGGATTTTGGGCTGCGCAGGATGTGTCTTTGTTAAACAAGTGCCTGAAGGCAGCTTGCTGGTTAAAAATCCTGCCCGTCCCTGGGCAATGGAACATCTCGGTGTGACACCCAATTGTACACTCTGTTTACTGAGATAGGAGAAAACCGCCTTACGGCATAAGGTGGGACTTGCTGGCAGGACTTGCTGGAGCAATGCTGCTAAAAGGTTTATGGAGATGTTTGTATATGCATATCAAGGCACAGCATTTTCCTTTGAACTTACTCATGTCACAGAGATCTTTATCCATATGTCTTACTGCTAATTTTCTCCCTAAAATGATCCTACTGTCCTGCCACTCCCTTATCTTTAAGATGGTAAAGATAATTATCAATAAATACTAAGGGAACTCAGAGACCAGTGCAGGCGTGGGTCCTCTGTAAGCTGAGTGCCGGTCCCCTGGGCCCACCTTTTCTTTCTCTATACTTTGTCTCTGTGTCTCATTTCTTTTCTCAAGTCTCACCTTCCACCTAACGAGAAACGCCCACTGGTGTGGAGGGGCAGGCCACCCCTTCACTCTCCATGTTACCCAGGCTAGTCTTGAACTCCGAGGCGCAAGCAGTCCTTCCATCTCAGCCTTCCAAAATGCTGGGATTACAGGCATGACCCACCAAACCCGGCCTGAGATTTGTTTTATCTGTATTAGTTTCTGCATCAAGAGTCTCTGTCCTTTCATTGGGGAAAGAAATGAAAGCTTCTGTTGCTCTGGTAACTCATTTCACCTTTGCAAGTTTACAGTTGCTGAGAGATGAGCAACTTTCTCCCCACTGTGGATTGTAACCCTATCTTTTTTAAATCATTAATTTACTTTTTAATAATTGATACATAATAATTGAACATATGAACGGGGTATATGTGATGTTTTGATACATGCATACAATATGTAATGATCAAATCAGGGTGTTCAGGATATCTGTTACCCAAAACGTTTATCAATTCTTTGTATTGGGACCATTTCAAATCTTCTAGCTATTTTGAAACATACAACAAATTATTATTAACTGTATTCACCCTACTCTGCTGTGGAACATTAGAGCATATTCCTTCTGTCTAACTCTATTTTTGTACCCATTAGCTAACCTCTTCATCTTCCCTCCCCCATCCTTCCCAGCCTCTGGTAACTATCACTCTATTCTCTACCACTGTGAGATCAACTTTTTAAACTCCCATATAGGAATCAGAACATGTGATATTTTCCTTTTTGTGCCTTGTAACCCTGTCTTTTTCTTCATTCCCACCTCCTACTGCTGAAGTTCAACACTGGCAGATACTGCAGTGGCTGCTCAAGTGAACGGAGAACCTTATGATCTGGAGCGGCCCTTGGAGACAGATTCTGACCTCAGATTTCTGACATTCGATTCCCCAGAGGGGAAAGCAGTAAGTTTCTTTCTTATCAGGAATGCAGTGACTACTAAAACAAGAGATATTATAGCAGGAAATTCTAACATTTTATTCTTTTGCCTCAGTTTCTCCATTTGCAGTTGGGAAGAAGTCTATCACAGACTATCTTGACTGACTGTTTCTGGTTAGGAAACTTATGGTGAAAGTTTTTAACTTAGCTTCGATCTATTAAGCAAACATTTGTGCTAGTGAAAGGGAGAGAGATGATTTGTTGAAAAACAAAAGGATAAATATGTAAATTCAGCCTCCTCAACTTCTGAGCACGTACATTATAAGTCATCTGTAGTGTATATTCAATTCTCACATGGCTTATACAGCTGAGCACACAACCTGGTCACCTCCCCACCTTGTCTTCTTCATGTCAGCTCAGGTAACGTAGACCTTGCCTATTAGGATCCAGAAAAACAAGAGTTCTCCTGCCATCTATGTGTAAATAGTGACCAAATCCAAGAGTAATAGTTGTATCGCACTAGATTCAGGGGACAGAAACAGAGACCTAAGTAACCACTGTCTTAAGAACATAGCATATTCTGACCAAGCACCGTGGTTCACGCCTGTAATCCCAGCACTTTGGGAGGCCAGGCGGGTGGATCATCTGAGGTCAGTAGTTCAAGACCAGCCTGGCCAACATGGTGAACCCCCGTCTCTACTAAAAATATAAAAATTAGCTGGGTGTGGTGGTGAGCATTTGTCATCCCAGCTAATTGAGAGGCTGAGGCAGGAGAATTGCTTGAACCTGGGAGGCGGAGGTTGCAGTGAGCTGAGATCGCGTCATTGTACTCCAGCCTGGGCGACAAGAGTGAAACTCTGTCTCAAAAAAAAAAAAAAAAATTATTCTGAAGCCCTAAAAGCTTACAGGAGCAGCAGAAGACTGACTGGCCTCCAGCTTCTATACTTTGCAACTGGAAAGCACCAAGGATTAAGGGGTGGGGCTGGAGCTTCTATACACTGAAAGAAGAAAAGATACTGGCCTTCTTTCTTTTCTATTCAGTCTTTTTTTTTTTTTTCTTGAGATGGAGTCTCACTCTGTCACCCAGGGTGGAGTGCAGTGGCATGATCTCGGTTCACTGCAACATCCGCCTCCCGGGTTCGAGTGATTCTCCTGCCTCAGCCTTCTGAGTAGCTGGGATTACAGGCGCACGCCACTACACCTGGCTAGTTTTGTATGTTTTAGCAGAGACGATTTCACCATGTTGGCCAGACTGGTCTGGAACTCCTGACCTCAGATGATCCACCCGCCTCGACCTCCTGAAGTGTTGGGGTTACAGGCATGAGCCACTGCGCCCAGCCCTTTTTTTTTTAAGCTTGTTACTTTTTAGTAGATCTCCGAAATCTAGGATCCCATTTTGTGGTAGTTACTCCTAGAAGAAACATACCAGTTTTCCTATCAGCTTTTGTGAAGAAGAGCTAAGAGATCTAGAGGTTAGGGACAAGTTTATGAACTTGTGAACCCCTTTTTTGTCAACCCAGGTGTTCTGGCACTCCAGCACCCATGTCCTGGGGGCAGCAGCTGAACAATTCCTAGGTGCTGTTCTCTGCAGAGGTCCAAGTACAGAATATGGCTTTTACCATGATTTCTTCCTGGGAAACGGGAGGTGAGTAATGAAAGGAAGGAGGAGAATGATTCTGGGATGGTTTCTGAGGCTCTTTTCAGGGGCCTTGGGCTTGCTCCATTTGGAGGAGGAAGCTGGAGGAGGAGGGTTTCTCTAGGTCTCAACTATGACAGTACCTCCTTCTGTGCTAGTCCATGTCCCTCTTCTAACTCTGCTTGAAATTTACCTTGGCTGGTGCACGTGTAGTCCCAGCTACTTGGGAGGCTGAGGTGGAAGGATCACTTGAGCCTGGGAGGTTGAGGCTGTGGTGAGCCATGATCTTAACCACTGCACCCAGCTTGTGTGACAAAGCAAGACAATCTCTCAAAAAAAAAGAAAAAGAAGAAACAAATTACCTTGTTACTTGTTAGCTTTCATAAATTCAAGTTTTACTTAATCTCCCTCATTACTATTGTTCTAACTTTGTCCATCCAGATTTCCTGCATTCAACTTTTAACTTCACGCATAGAGCTTTTTCTCCAGCTGTAATATCTGTTACCTGATTTCCTATTTATATTTTCTCTGAGTTTGTCTGTTTTTGCCTATAACTCTAGATTTATCCTGAAGGACAGGACCTTGCCCCCCTAGCCAACAGGTTTGTCACCCAGGTGATTGATGTACCTCATAGAATGCAACCCAACCAATTCTCCTCTTTCCAGGACAATCCGGGGCTCAGAGCTGCCTGTTTTGGAGCGGATTTGCCAGGAACTTACAGCTGCTGCTCAACCCTTCCGGAGGCTAGAGGCTTCACGGGATCAGCTTCGCCAGCTGTTCAAGGTGGGGTGGAGGGAAGAGGTGGCTCTTCCAGGACATCTTTGTGGGAATAAAGACTTTTCTTCAATCTCCCTTCTACCTTTTTCCAGGATAACCCCTTTAAGCTTCACTTGATCGAGGAGAGAGTGACAGGTCCAACAGCAACAGTATATGGGTAAGAGTTGTCAAGATTAAAGCAAATGGAGAGGTGGGGAAGCATTGAAGAAGGCCAGAAATGTGATAAGGGAAGAAAGAAGATAATTTATGTTGATCCAGAAAATAAACGGGAATGGGAATTGATTTTTTTTTTCTTTTTTTTTTTGAGACGGAATCTTGCTCTGTCTCCCAGGCTGGAGTGTGGTAGCGCAATCTCGGTTCACTGCAACCTCCGCCTCCCGGGTTCAAGTGATTCTCCTGCCTTAGCCTCCAGAGTGGCTGGGATTATAGGCATGTGCCACCATGCCTGGCTAATTTTTTTTTTTTTTTTTGGAGGGGACAGAGTCTCGTTCTGTCACCCAGGCTGGAATGCAGTGGCACGATCTCGACTCACTGCATCCTCTGCCTCCCGGGTTCAAACAATTCTTCTGCCTCAGCCTCCTGAGTAACTGAAACCACAGGTGCGCACCACCATGCCTGGCTAATTTTTATATTTTTAGTAGAGACGATGTTTCACCATATTGGCCTGGCTGGTCTTGAACTCCTGACCTTGTGATCTGCCCGCCTTGGCCTCCCAAAGTGCTGGGATTATAGACATGAGCCACTGCGCCCTGCCGGAGAATTGATTTTTAGCTGCCATTGCCCTCTCAGTAGGACAGTTCCTTTCTCTTCACCTCTTTCTGTCAGCTAAAGACCATGAGAGGGAGAAGGCTAGAAGCTAAAGATTCTGAAAATCACTAACTGGCCTCTTCTTTCTCCCAGGTGTGGCACATTGGTTGACCTTTGCCAGGGCCCCCACCTTCGGCATACTGGACAGATTGGAGGACTGAAGCTGCTATCGGTCAGTTGTGGAACAGAGTTAGGTTAAGATTCCTATTTTCATCCGGGCATGGTGGCTCACACCTGTAATCCTAGCACTTTAGGAGGCCAAGGCAGGTGGATCATGAGGTCAGGAGTTTGAGACCAGCCTGGCCAATATGGCGAAACCCCATCTCTACTGAAAATACAAAAATTAGCTGGGCATGGTGGTGGGCACCTGTAGTCCTAGCTGCTCAGGAGGCTGAGACAGGAGAATCGCCTGAACCTGGGAGGTGGAGGTTGTAGTGAGCTGAGATTGCGCTACTGCACTCTAGCCTGGGCAACAGAGTGAGACTCCATCTCAAACAAAAAAAAACATTCCTGTTTTCACTGGGATGAGCAGGAGAATCTGAAGGTGATCCTTTCTGTCGGCCCTTTTTTTAAATGTTTTTTTTTTTTGAGACTGAGTCTCTCTCTGTCGCCCAGGCTGGAGTGCAGTGGCATGATCTCGGCTCACTGGAAGCTCCACCTCCCAGATTCAAGCGATTCTCCTGCCTCAGCCTCCCGAGTAGCTGGGATAACAGGTGGGCACTACCACGCCCGGCTACTTTTTGTATTTTTAGTAGAGACAGGGTTTCACCATGTTGGCCAGGGTGATCTCAAGTGATCTTCTCTCCTCGGCCTCCCAAAGTGCTGGGATTACAGGCATGAGCCACTGCGCCTGGCCCTGTGAGCCCTTTCTTTACTCTCATAAGCTAAGCAGAGAATACAGGAGAAGGAAACTTTGTCCCCACATTCTAAAAACCCCAGTTTGATGGCACATACTGGACAGCCTACTAGGGCCCAGAAGCCAATTCAGATGCCCTAATATGACGTCATTATTAAGGGGGGTGGAGAAGGAGGGTATGAGCAAGCTGGATGGGTTATACAGGGAAGGGTCGTAGAGAGAGGGGGCGTGGTCCAAGAGGAAGATGAACACCATTTGACAGGCACAGGGAGAATACTTTTAGTGAAGGGCATGCTTTTTATGAGAATACTGTTCTGCATGGTGGCTCACAACTGTAATCCCAACACTTTGGGAAGCCGAGGTGGGTGGACCACCTGAGGTCGGGAGTTCGAGACCAGCCTGACCAACATGGAGAAACCCTGTCTCTGCTAAAAATACAAAATTAACTGGGCGTGGTGGCACATGCCTGTAATCCCAGCTACTCGCAAGGCTGAGTCAGGAGAATCGCTTAAACCCGGGAGGTGGAGGTTGTGGTGATCCAAGATCATGCCATTGCACTCCAGCCTGGGCAACAAGAGCAAAACTCCATCTCAAAAAAAAAAAAAAAAAAAGAAAGGAAAATACTGTTCTGGACAAGATGAGTTATTAGATGGAATGGGATGAGTTGCAAGGGAGCAAGGGGAAATGCAGAAGTGTACAGCAAAAAGCTCTGAACTTAGGCTGGGCATGGTGGCTCATGCCTGTAATCCCAGCACTTTGGGAGGCCAAGGTGGGTGGATCACTTGAGATCAGCCTGGCCAACATGGCGAAACCCTATGGCACAGTGGCCTTGGGTAAATCTTACTTATTTTCCCCATCTGTAAAATGAGCCTATTAATTCCTTTTTGTCCTACCAGTAAATTCACCTCGTAAAGATAATGAAAACCAGGCCAAGCGTGGTGACTCACACCTGTAATCGCAGCACTTTGGGGTGACTGAGGCAGGCAGATCACTTGAGGTCAGGAGTTCGAGAGCAGCCTGGCCAACATGTTGAAACCCCGTCTCTACTAAAAATACACAAATTAGCTGGGTGTGCTGGCCTACGCCTATAATCCCAGCACTTTAGGGGACTAACGCAGGAGCTCATTTGAGTCCAGGAGTTTGAGACCAGCCTGGCCAATATGGCGAAACCCCATCTCTACTGAAAATACAAAAATTAGCTGGGCGTGGTGGTGGGCACCTGTAGTCCTAGCTGCTCAGGAGGCTGAGACAGGAGAATCGCCTGAACCTGGGAGGTGGAGGTTGTAGTGAGCTGAGATTGCGCTACTGCACTCTAGCCTGGGCAACAGAGTGAGACTCCATCTCAAACAAAAAAAAACATTCCTGTTTTCACTGGGATGAGCAGGAGAATCTGAAGGTGATCCTTTCTGTCGGCCCTTTTTTTAAATGTTTTTTTTTTTTGAGACTGAGTCTCTCTCTGTCGCCCAGGCTGGAGTGCAGTGGCATGATCTCGGCTCACTGGAAGCTCCACCTCCCAGATTCAAGCGATTCTCCTGCCTCAGCCTCCCGAGTAGCTGGGATAACAGGTGGGCACTACCACGCCCGGCTACTTTTTGTATTTTTAGTAGAGACAGGGTTTCACCATGTTGGCCAGGGTGATCTCAAGTGATCTTCTCTCCTCGGCCTCCCAAAGTGCTGGGATTACAGGCATGAGCCACTGCGCCTGGCCCTGTGAGCCCTTTCTTTACTCTCATAAGCTAAGCAGAGAATACAGGAGAAGGAAACTTTGTCCCCACATTCTAAAAACCCCAGTTTGATGGCACATACTGGACAGCCTACTAGGGCCCAGAAGCCAATTCAGATGCCCTAATATGACGTCATTATTAAGGGGGGTGGAGAAGGAGGGTATGAGCAAGCTGGATGGGTTATACAGGGAAGGGTCGTAGAGAGAGGGGGCGTGGTCCAAGAGGAAGATGAACACCATTTGACAGGCACAGGGAGAATACTTTTAGTGAAGGGCATGCTTTTTATGAGAATACTGTTCTGCATGGTGGCTCACAACTGTAATCCCAACACTTTGGGAAGCCGAGGTGGGTGGACCACCTGAGGTCGGGAGTTCGAGACCAGCCTGACCAACATGGAGAAACCCTGTCTCTGCTAAAAATACAAAATTAACTGGGCGTGGTGGCACATGCCTGTAATCCCAGCTACTCGCAAGGCTGAGTCAGGAGAATCGCTTAAACCCGGGAGGTGGAGGTTGTGGTGATCCAAGATCATGCCATTGCACTCCAGCCTGGGCAACAAGAGCAAAACTCCATCTCAAAAAAAAAAAAAAAAAAAGAAAGGAAAATACTGTTCTGGACAAGATGAGTTATTAGATGGAATGGGATGAGTTGCAAGGGAGCAAGGGGAAATGCAGAAGTGTACAGCAAAAAGCTCTGAACTTAGGCTGGGCATGGTGGCTCATGCCTGTAATCCCAGCACTTTGGGAGGCCAAGGTGGGTGGATCACTTGAGATCAGCCTGGCCAACATGGCGAAACCCTATGGCACAGTGGCCTTGGGTAAATCTTACTTATTTTCCCCATCTGTAAAATGAGCCTATTAATTCCTTTTTGTCCTACCAGTAAATTCACCTCGTAAAGATAATGAAAACCAGGCCAAGCGTGGTGACTCACACCTGTAATCGCAGCACTTTGGGGTGACTGAGGCAGGCAGATCACTTGAGGTCAGGAGTTCGAGAGCAGCCTGGCCAACATGTTGAAACCCCGTCTCTACTAAAAATACACAAATTAGCTGGGTGTGCTGGCCTACGCCTATAATCCCAGCTACCGAGAAGGCTGAGGCAGGAGAGTCACTTGAACTCTGCCAGGAGGCAGAGGTTAGAGTGAGCTGAGATTGTGCCACTGCATTCCAGCCTGGGCCACAAAGCGAGACAACGTCTCAAAAATAAATAAATAAATAAAAAATAATGAAAACCAACTAATGCAGGAGAAAGGAAAAGTTAAAAAGTGCTGTAAAATATAGACTGTTGGCCAGGTGCAGTGGTTCACACGTGTAATCCCAACACTTTGGGAGGCCAAGTTGGGCGGATAACTTGAGCCCAGGAGTTCAAGACCAGCCTGGCCAACATGATGAAACCCCATCACTACTAAAAATAAAAAATTAGCTGGGCGTGGTGGCGTGCACCTGTAGTCCCAGCTACTCAGGAGGCTGAGACTGGAGAATCGCTTGAACTGGAAGGCAGAGGTTGCATTGAGCCAAGATCACACCACTGCACTCTAGCCTGGGCAGCAGAGTAAGACTCTGGTTCAAAAAATATACATACAGGGGCCAGGCGCAGTGGCTCACGCCTGTAATCCCAACACTTTGGGAGGCTGAGGTGGGTGAATCACGAGGTCAGGAGATCGAGACCATCCTGGCTAACACAGTGAAACCCCATCTGTACTAAAAATACAAAAAATTAGTTGGGTGTGGTGGCAGTGGCCTGTAGTCCCAGCTACTCAGGAGGCTGAGGCAGGAGAATGGCGTGAACCCGGGAGGCGGAGCTTGGAGTGAGCCGAGATTGCGCCACTGTGCCCCAACCTGGGTGACAGATAGATACACACACACACACACACACACACACACACACACACACACACAGGCTGTTTCTCATTAGTACTGTTTAACAGTTTTATTTTATTTTATTTTTATTTTTTTGAGACAGAGTCTCACTCTGTTGCCCAGGCTGGAGTACAGTGGCCTAATCTCAGCTCACTGCAAGCTCCACCTGCCAGATTCAAGCGACTCTCAGCCTCCTGAATAGCTGGGATTACAGACGCGCACCACCACGCCTGGCTAATTTTTGTATTTTTAGTACAGACAAGGTTTCACCGTGTTGGTCAGGCTGGTCTCGAACTCCTGACCTTGTGATCCACCCGCCTCAGCCTCCCAAAGTGCTGGGAATACAGGTGTGAGCCACCGTGCCCGGCCTTTCATTAGTATTGTTAAAGGAGACAGCAGGCACAGGCTTTTGGATTTCATGTGGCCAGGAATGGGATATGGTATAGAAGGCTGACTTTTCTAGCAGCTGTATAGGATATTGATAAATGGAGGAATAAAGTGACATTTGACCAGAGCTTATGGTTACTCCTCTAAGCAGTCATTGATTAGAATGGGAAGGAAATAAGTAAAGGGGTAGTGAGAATGGGGAGAAACAAAGATGGCAAGGTAAGGTTAGGCTTGACCAGGTTGTATGTAGGAATCAAGAGTCAGGCAATTTTAACACTGTAATCTAGAAGAAGGGTGTCTAGAGGATGGAGGTGTTCATCCTACTGGTGGGATTGTTGTCAAGAGGCATACCTGTGACACTTAACACTGAGAGTATCATATGAGTCTTGAAAAAGGTTGGGGGCCTTCAGTCCTCATCTTTCCTTTGATCCCCTATGTCCTCACACAGAACTCATCATCCTTATGGAAGTCTTCAGGGGCCCCAGAGACACTGCAGAGAGTGTCAGGGATTTCCTTCCCCACAACAGAATTGCTGAGGGCCTGGGAAGCATGGAGGGAGGAAGCAGAATTGCGGGACCACCGGCGCATTGGGAAGGTACAGAGATTGGGAAGATAGGGAGGGATGGTGATAAGGGTTGGAGAGAGATGACGCAACCTGATTATGAAATTGGGAGCAGGTTCAGTCACATAGACTGAGCAGCTCCGTCAGTTGTTCTGAGTTCCAAAGCCACCTCCTTGCCCTTGAAGTGACCCAATATTGCTATTCCTGACCCCAGGAACAGGAGCTCTTCTTCTTCCATGAACTGAGCCCTGGGAGCTGCTTCTTCCTGCCACGAGGGACAAGGGTGTATAATGCGCTAGTGGCGTTTATCAGGGTAAGGGGACCCAGGTCTAGAGGAAAGAAGACCAGGGGGCGGCTGAGGGCCTAGAAGAAGCTAAGGTGTTTGTGTTAAAAGATGGGGGTTGGGGCCGGGCGCGGTAGCTCACTCCTGTAATCCTAGCACTTTCGGAGGCCAAGCTGGGAAGATGACCTGAGGTCAGGAGTTAGAGACCAGCCTGGCCAGCATGGCAAAACCCCGTCTCTACTAAAACAAATACAAAAAATTAGCTGGGTGTGATGGCAGCACCTGTAGCCCCAGCTACTGGGGAGTCCGAGGCAGGAGAATCCCTTGAACCCAGGAGGGGGAGGTTGCAGTGAACCGAGATCGAGCCACTGCACTCCAGCCCGGGTGATACAGTGAGACTCTGTCTTGAAGAGAGAAAAAAAAAAGAGGGGGGTGGTTTGGAATCATAACCATAAATATTGAAAGTGCTGGTGACCTTTAATACTACAATTGTGTGGTCTGCAGTTGGGGAGCATAGAGATGGACATGGTATTTAATAGGTTGTGGTTGCAATCAGCATGGCCTGAGGGCCCAGGAAGATCACACAGCTGACACCCTACCTGGTTTCCTTCCAGTTACTCTGACCTTCCATTTCTGTACCCTCCTCTCCAGGCTGAGTATGCCCGTCGTGGTTTCTCTGAGGTGAAAACTCCCACACTGTTTTCTACTAAACTCTGGGAACAGTCAGGGCACTGGGAGCATTATCAGGAAGACATGTTTGCTGTGCAGCCCTCAGGCTCTGACAGGCCTGCCAGCTCCCAGAGTGATGATTCTACCAGGCATACCACAGATATACTCGCCCTCAAGCCCATGAACTGCCCTGCACACTGGTAAGCTGGGAGCTAGGGTTACAATCAAGTTGCTAAATATTAAATAATAGAAAGCACCTTGGGGCCGGGCGCGGTGGCTCATGCCTATAATCCCAAC
>NW_012101354.1:2200988-2204336 GCF_000951045.1 Mandrillus leucophaeus | reverse complement strand
TAAATGATGTCTGTTATTGTGTTACTGAGAAATCCACTTTTGAACCGCAGGGCTCAGACTGTGATGAGTGGGATTGACAGGACTCAGTGGGAGGATGTGGTGAGGTTGGAGAGGGCTATAGCAGATGGTGCAGAGAAGGTAGGCAAGCAGATTGGGTGGAGGAGCAGTCTTCGGGGGCTAGTCCTCCCTATGGCCCTGACTCCTCTGCACCCCAACCTCAGCCTGATGTTCGCCCACCGGCCCAGATCCTGGCGGGAACTGCCCCTGCGACTAGCTGACTTTGGGGCCCTACACCGGGCTGAAGCCTCTGGTGGTCTGGGGGGACTGACCCGACTGCGGTGCTTCCAGCAGGATGACGCTCACATCTTCTGTACAACAGATCAGGTGGCCTTTCCCTGGCTCCACCAAAGGTTTTCTAAACCACCTTTCTCCCTATGAACCTGCAAACCCCTGATTATTTGCCCCCTGTATGTACTATAATTCAGCTACATTCTACCCCTAGCTTGCTTCTGCTTCCTCTCTGTTTTTGCCCTTTGTTTTCCTCAAACTGCCAGCATCCCTGATCTCTAGCTGGCTCACAGCTCACTGACCCTTATTTCCTGCCCCCAGCTGGAAGCAGAGATCCAAAGCTGTCTTGATTTCCTCCGTTCCGTCTATGCCGTTCTTGGCTTCTCCTTCCGCCTGGCACTGTCCACCCGGCCATCTGGCTTCCTGGGGGACCCTTGCCTTTGGGACCAGGCCGAACAGGTGAGTAGGAGGTACAGAAATAGAGGCAGATAAACCACTCTCTGGTGGGAAGGAGTGGAGAATACAGTAACCAAGGTTCTCAGAGGTATCTGGTGAGTGGGTCATTTGTTGGGGATCGACCAGATGTGTTGCTTTTGAAGTCTAAGATGATGTATTCTATTCCACTCTTGTCTCATTCCTTCAAAGGTCCTTCAACAGACCCTGAAGGAATTTGGAGAACCCTGGGACCTCAACTCTGGAGATGGTGCCTTCTATGGACCTAAGGTAAGCTTGGGACCCTGGTTATTGTTGTATTTATTTATTTTTTGCTTTGTTTTAGTAAATATTTAATAGATACAAATAATTTTTTTTTTTTTGAGACAGTCTCACTCTGTCACCCAGGCTAGAATGCAGTGGCGTGATCTCAGCTCACTGCAACCTCCAGCTCCCTGGTTCAAGCAATTCCCCTCCCTCAGCCTCCCGAGTAGCTGGGATTACAGGTGCACACCACCACACCTGGCTAATTTTTTTGTATTTTTAATGGAGACAGGGTTTCACCATGTTGGCCAGACTGGTCTCGAACTCCTGACCTCAGGCAATCCACCCGCCTCAGCCTCCCAAAGTGCTTGGATTACAGGCATGAGCCACCGCACCCAGCCACAAAGAAATTTTTTTTTAAGTTATGTAGGATATAAAGAAAAACAAGATATTTTCTGCCTTCTTGGCATTTGCAATCTAGTGAGGGCTACTGGAGTTAAATAGGCCATGTCAGTGCTGTGAGATCCATGCAAGAGAGCACGTTAGCTGGGGTTAGCGTTACTCCGGGAGGTTACAAAAAGTTTCCTGCAGGAATCACTTTCCAATCTGAAAGGTGAGTGTTGGCCAAGTAAAGATGTGTTTCAGGAGGGAACAGTGTAGGCAGAGGGGATAGGGATAAAAACACACGGCAGACCAGTCTAGGCAACATAGGGAGACCCTGTGTCTACCAAAAAAAAAAAATTAGCGGGTGCAGTGGCTTGTGCCTGTGATCCCAGCTACCCAGCAGGCTGAGATGGGAGGATCACCTGAGCCCAGGAGGTAGAGGCTGCAGTGAGCTGAGATTGTGCCCCACTGTACTCCAGCCTGGGTGACAGAGTGAGACCCTGTCTCAAAAAAAAAGAAGTCAAGGGAAAAAAAGCACTGAAAAGTGTCCACTGGATTTAGTAAAAAGGGTGATGGATTTTAAAGGACCATTTTCAGTAAAGTAGGGCCTGAGGGTGGGGTTAGAAGGTGAATAAATGAGGCCTGTGTGGTGGCTCATGCCTGTAATTCCAGCACTTTGGGAGGCTGAGGTGGGTGGATCACTTGAGGTCAGGAGTTCGATACCAGCCTGGCCAACTTGGCGAAACCCCATCTCTACTAAAAATATAAAAACTGGTTGGGTGAGGTGTTACACACCTGTAGTCCCAGCTCATCGGTAGCCTGAGGCAGGAGAATCGCTGAACCTGGGAGGCGGAGGTTGCAGTGAGCCAAGGTCACGCCATTGTACTGTAGCCTAGGTGACAGAGGAAGACTCCGTCCCAAAAAATAAAAATAAAACAGGCCGGGTGCAGTGGCTCATGTCTGTAATCCCAGCACTTTGCGAGGCTGAGGCAGGTGGATCACCTGAGGTCAGGGGTTTGAGACCAGCCTGATCAACATGGTGAAATGCTGTCTCTACTGAAAATACAAAAATTAGCCCAGTGTGGTGACAGGCACATGTAAACCCAGCAGGTGGAGGTTGCAGTGAGCCGAGATCGCACCATTGCACTCGAGCCTGGGCGACAGAGTGAGACTCCATCTCAAAAAAATAATAACAAAATGAAAAATAAAATAAATGCTATGATGAGAGGAAGTCTATTTGGAGGGAGAGGTTGAATTTATAAAAGAAGTTGTAGTAAAGGGAAGTTCCTGGAGAGGTTTAAGGTGGGATTGAGAAACCTTCATAGAAGGGATCACCATTGCCATTTTATCCAGGGTGGAAGGAAAGACTGAAGGTAGATGCAAGGAAGTTTATAGGCATGGTGACAGGAAGTTGAGGCTCTTCCCATCCCATGGTATCAATTATCTGAATTCTTCCTGAGGCAAGATCATTTGCTGAAATGAGAGTGGAGAAGAGGAGAGTTGTCAGTGAGGGGACTGAAGATATGAAGAAAAGGCTGGGCGTGGTGGCCCCCTCTTGTAATCCCAGCACTTTGGGAGGCTGAGCTGAGAGGATCACTTGAATCCAGTAGTTTGAGACCAGCCTGGGCGACAGAGTAAGACCTCGTCTCTACAAAAAAAAAATTTTTTTTTTTTTGAGACAGAGTCTTGCTCTGTCGCCCAGGCTGGAGTGCAGTGGCTCGATCTTGGCAGCTCACTGCAAGCCTGCCTCAGCCTCCTGAGTAGGTGGGACTACAGGCGCCCACCACCATGCCCAGCTAATGTTTTTGTATTTTTTTTTTTTCAGTAGAGACGGTGTTTCACCGTGTTAGCCAGGATGGTCTCGATCTCCTGACCTCGTGATCTGCCCGCCTCAGCCTCCCAAAGTGCTTGGATTACAGGCATGAGCCACCGCACCCAGCCACAAAGAAATTTTTTTTTAAGTTATGTAGGATATAAAGA
>NW_012101354.1:2186543-2200528 GCF_000951045.1 Mandrillus leucophaeus | reverse complement strand
ACCTCAGATGATCCGCCCACCTTGGCTTCCCAAAGTGGTGGGATTATTACAGGCGTGAGCCACCTTGCCTGGCATTTTTTGGTTTTTTTGAGACAGACTCTTGCTCTGTTGCCAGACTGGAGTGTAGTGCGGATCTTGGCTTACTGCAACCTCCACCTCCCAGGTTAAAGCAATTCTTTTGCCTCAGCCTCCCAAGTAGCTGGGACTACAGGTGTGCCCCACCACACCCAGCTAATTTTTTTTTTTTTGAGGCAGAGTTTCACTCTGTCGCCCAGGCTGGAGTGGAGTGTCACAATCTTGGCTCACCGCAACCTCTGCCTCCTGGGTTCAAGCATTTCTCCTGCCTCAGCCTCCCCAGTAGCTGGGATTACAGGCACCCACTACCACACCAGCTAATTTTTGTATTCCTATTTTTAGTAGACGGGGTTTCACCGTGTTGGCCAGGCTGGTCTCGAACTCCTGACCTCAGGTGGTCCGCCTACCTCGGCCTCCCAAAGTGCTAGGATTACAGGAGTGAGCCATGTGCCTTGCCTGGCTAAAATCTTTTGAGTACTCAAAGTTGCTGTTTACTGTGCTGGGGTCTTTTATTCAGGTAACATGTGTATTACTCATTTTTATGTCCCAAGTGTCTATTCCAGTATATGGTATTTATTTAGCTGCTTCAATAAGTAGTTAGTAAATTAAAATATTAACAGTAATGCAAATGTGTCTTCTGATTTATTTCAGCAATAATAGTAGGCAAATAAAATATCTTTATTACTAAGAAAAAAATTGAGAGAGGTTAAACATTGTGCTTAAGGTTACAGAGATAACAGTCATAAAGTGCATAAAGTGTGTATTATGTTGAATCAGTCTAATAAGTTGCTGGTTAAGATACTGCTATAAAAAGAGAGAGCAAAAAGCTAGAAAACCCCTGAGGAGAACAGAGCATAGAGCTTATTAGGGCAACCCAAAGGATTGCTGGCAGCAGCCAGGGACCAGCTGAATCTCGAAATACTGACTTCCGTGGTGGCATCAATCTCTGCATTTGCATCTGTGTGGTTTGTGACATATTGGGCAGCACTGAGCAGTTCTGTTGCAGGGCCAAATATGTAGGAGGCTAAGGTGCAGAAGAACAACGAATGGTACAAGGGAACTAGGGAAAATGGTACAGCTTCATGGGGAAAGAAACAAAGGTGGAAGGGGCCTGAGGATGATAGAGAAAAAGAGGAGTTAAAGAACCTGTGAGTTGAAGTGCCATTAATAGGAATAGTTGTCATGGCCGGGTGTGGTGGCTTACACCTGTAATCCCAGCACTTTGGGAGGCCAAAGTGGGCAGATCACTTGAGATCAGGAGTTTGAGACCAGCCTGGTGAAACCCCATCTCTACTGGAAAAAAAAAAATACACACACACACACACACACACACACAGACACACACACACATATATATATATGTTAGCTGGGCGTGGTGGCATGTACCTGTAGTCCCAGCTACTCAGGAGGCTGAGGCAGGAGAATTGCTTGAAACCAGGAGGTGGAGGCTGCAGTGAGCTGAAATTGTGCTGCTGCACTCCTGCCAGGGTGACAGAGCGAGACTCTGTCTCAAAAAAAAAAAAGGAATAATTGTCAGAGCTAGCTGACCAAGAGACAGTAATCAGAGTAGGGTGTCTGATGGACTGTTTCAGAGGTACAGCCATTGAGGGAGAGGACAGGATAAAGGGTGTAGCCATAAATGGGTGCTGGTGAAGATCTCTGAGCTCATCTCAAGGAATTGAGAGGCCAGGGTGTGGACGTCTGGTAATATTATAACATCATTATTAAGTGGAGAGAGCTGCTGAGAACTACTGCCAGAGTGAGATGAGTAGAGTGAAGTGGAGGGGTAGCGTATGATAGTGCTGGGTGCCATGATGAGGGTAGTAGCCCGGGATAAGGGTAGGTTAAAGGGTGGGATGGCACAGGTAATGAAGGATAGTGGTTCTGGATAATGCTTCTGGCTTATTTCATGCCTTCCCATCTGTTTCCTGTAGATTGATGTGCACCTCCATGATGCCCGGGGCCGGCCACATCAGTGTGGAACAATTCAGCTTGACTTCCAACTGCCCCTGAGATTTGACCTCCAGTATAAGGGGTATAAAGCCTTGCCGTATCCTCTTTTCTCTTGACAGTGCATGGAATAGGTCCTTCTGCCTTTGGCCCTAAAAACCAAATCCTCTACACCCTCTCCTGCCAGAGCTGAATATTTCTTAAAAACTGGAAGGTGATCTTGGGTACACAATTTGTGATACTTCCACCATTCCATCTACTCCCCTTTTTCCTTTCAAGGCAGGCGGGTGCCCTGGAGCGTCCAGTCCTCATTCACCGAGCAGTGCTTGGTTCTGTGGAAAGACTGTTGGGAGTGCTGGCAGAAAGCTGCGGGGGGAAATGGTGAGACCTCTGACCCTGGATTTCTCTTCTGGCCCCAAACCAGATAGTTTATGCTCCCAATCCTGTCGCCCTTCATATGCCAGCCTTTTTCCTTCTCTAGTCTGCTCTGTACAACCACACTACTGGCAAGAGCCAGAGTGACTAATTTGCCATCATCTGTTCTTTCCCTACCAGGCCACTGTGGCTGTCCCCGTTCCAGGTGGTGGTTATCCCTGTGGGGACTGAGCAAGAGGAATATGCCAGGGAGGTAAGGAGTTGAGGCAAGGGAGGGGGCAGAAGCAGGTCCAGTAGAGTCTGGTGCCCTGCAGTGGGCAGGAAGAGGCCACACGGGTGGTGGAGGAAGGAGCACAGCCCTTGGAGCCACAAGACTGGGCTCGAGTGGCTGCTGTCCTAGATGCTGGAAATCCTGTATCTAAAAAATGTGATTAATCCCTACCTTGTAGAGATGTATGAAAATTAAACAAATTAACAAATGTTGAAAGCCGCCAAAAGGGCACTTGGCACAAAAGTGGGATTGAGTACACAGTTTTTCCTTTCTAGAGAGAATTGAGGATATGGATGGTACTGGAGTTGAACAGCTGGTTGGGTAGAGCAGTGGCTAGGAGGCAAAGCCCAGGGAATAATTGGGGGGCCATCTCCAGTAGGAGGCAGACGGAAAGGTTGTGGGGCTGGGGATGAATGGGGAGGAGGCCTCAATGTGGAGATGAAATGAGGAGAGGTTGCTGGTGAGAAGTGGAGAGCCCCGAGGCAGGGAAAGGGGGAACAGATGGGAGAATTGAGGGAAAAGAGCATCAGACTATTCTAGCTCCTCAACTTTCCAGTAAATTAACTTCCTGTCACCAAACCTCTGATGCAGGCACAGCAGAGCCTGCGGGCTGCAGGACTGGTCAGTGACCTGGATGCAGACTGTGGACTGACCCTCAGCCGGAGAATCCGCCGGGCCCAGCTTGCCCACTACAATTTTCAGTTTGGTAAGCTGAACCTCAGAGCCGATGTTCTCCCACCTGCCGTCTGCATTCTTGCTGTTAAGTTTACCAAGTCTGGTAATGCATATTTGGGTTAATTGGGGCTCATTACCTGAGCAGGTAGGAGCCAGGATTCAGGACATCTGACTCATTTGGGCCCTGTGTTCCTTCACATTGCCCTGCCCTCCCCATAACCACTTCTGACCTTAAAAATAGTTTTCCTCTTTTTAACTCCACTCTAGCTGTTGGTGTCTGTTAGGTTAATTAACCAAGGGAGCATCAGAGAGAAAGGGACAGGAGGGTTAATATGATGTTAATTACCCTTGTTTATTCTAGACCTAGATGGAATCAGCCCTAAGGGATGAGGAGAAGGGCCTTAGGGAGAAAATTCTGGCACTGCCATGCTCCCTTTTTCATTTTCCAGGGTTCAGAGCTCTATCTCAAAGGCAAGGGGCAGAAACTCCTCAGCCAGATTACCTGATTCTTGAGTTTTGCACACCCCACTCGCCCCACAAGCACCCACAGCAAGCTGTGCCACAATCCCATGGACCTGCACATGGCCCCTCTCCCTCCCTTACCGCCCAGTCAGCCCCTGCATACATCCTCCTCAGCAGAGGCGCCTCACTCTGTGAATCCAGCCCTAACAGACACCAAGAGCCAGAGTGGGACTGATGAGAGGAAACTGTTCTAAGGGTCAGAAGTGGTTGCGGGGAGGTTGGACAGCGTGAAGGCCACACCACTCCTGCCACCTTCCCCTTCCTCTAATACCCCCTTCAGATACACACACACACACACACACACACACACAGGTTGGACAGCGTGAAGGCCACACCACTCCTGCCACCTTCCCCTTCCTCTAATACCCCCTTCAGATACACACACACACACACACACACACACACACACACACAGAGTTTCTCTCTGTGGGGTTCTCAGTGTTTGTCTTTCTCTGCTTGACTCTAATGTCTGTGACCCTGGAGCTCCTGACCAGAAGCGATAAGGCCCATGGGGACTGAAGCATTTCCTTGTCTCCTCAGGGTGAGCAAGACTGGTCATTTAGTATTTAGCAGGCACAGCTGAATACTTCCTTTCTGTGAACCATATCTGGGCTCTGCTCCCACCCTTCCTAAAGATTTAGGTCTCTCAAGTTTCTGCAGAGCAAAAGAAACTATCCCATGTGGATGAATTTGCCCTGAGGTTCCCAAACTTCCTCTACCTGCAGTGGTTGGCCAGAAAGAGCAAAGTAAGAGAACAGTGAACATTCGGACTCGAGATAATCGTCGCCTTGGGGAGTGGGACTTGCCTGAAGCTGTGCAGCGACTGGTGGAGCTACAGAATATGAGGGTCCCAAATGCCGAAGAAATTTTCTGAGCCTTTGTACATAGATGAGGCAAAAACCTGTGAGAGCCATCAGCCTCCCTCACATGGGAGACCCCAGAACCTCAGAACTGCGTGGAGGCACGTGTCTGCTCTCCTGAAAAGAGACTTGGTTTGGCGACCCCACAAAGGGAGGGAAGCTGTAGCTGTTTGGATGTGAGGAGAATGAAACTAAAAAAAAAAATACACTGGGCCAGGTGCAGTGGCTCGTGCCTGTAATCCCAGCACTTTGGAAGGCCAAGGCGGATGGATCATGAGGTCTGGAGATCAAGACCACCCTGGCTAACACAGTGAAACCCTGTCTCTACTAAAAATACAAAAAATTAGCCAGGCGTGGCGGCACACACCTGTAGTCCCAGCTACTCAGGAGGCTGAGGCAGGAGAATTGCTTGAACCCGGGAGGTGGAGGTTGCAGTGAGCTGAGATCGCGCCACTACTCTCCAGCCTGGGCGACAGAGCGAGACTCCGTTTCTAAATAAATAAATAAACAAATAAATAAATACTGGAAGCTGCTGGTCATATGTCTTCATCTCTGACTCTGGAGAGGTGGGATAAAAGGATGTTCCACTTTGTCTCCCTCTTTTTTGTCCCAGAGTGTTAGGGAAATTGAAAAGGGACAGTCCAGACCTCACACTGGTAGGGGAGATCCCTTGGATAGGTGTCCTGCTCCCCCCCGTAAACTCCTTTGTGCCCTGTTTCCCCAACCCCAGTTCATGATTTGGCAGATCCCCTCTCCACAGAAGGCAGCATGTAGATGGAGAAACTGAGGCACAAACTAGGGGCTCAAACACCTCTTGCTCTTTGATTCTCTGAATCAGTTTCTCTTGAGGGTCATAAGAATGTTCTCCTCTGGTCAGTCCCATTCTTCTCAATTCTCTGATGAGGCTTCAGGGTGACTTTTGGAGGAGTGGCTTCCAGAGGAGGAGCAGCTGGGACTGAGTCATGGCAGGAAGCTGAGGAGGGCGGGAGATCACACCAGACAATTATAAAAGAAGAGCCGGTCCTGAAGCTCACGACAGTAACAGCCACCAGACAAGCTCCAGCAGCTGGCCCTTCACATCCAGACTTGCCTGAGAGGACCCACCCCTGAGTGTCCGGTGGTCAGTTGCCCCAGGATGGGGACTACAGTCAGAGCAGCCTTGGTCTTGGCCTATTTGGCCATTGCTTCTGCTGCCTCTGAGGGAGGTGAGTTGGAGGGTCAGCACTTGGGAGAGGGTCTGGGCTTGCATGGCAGGGGTTTGGGTCCAGGCATCCCAGATGGCTCATCACTAGCAGAGTGATTCTCCATTTGACTTGCCTTTTCTGAGCAGGCCCAAAGTGGGCCTGGGCCACTGGAGCCTTTAACCAAGGAGGCAGAGAGCAGGGGCACAGAAGGAGAGGGGCTCCTAGAAACTGCTGCCAAGAAACACAGAATCCCAGTCAAAGGGACAACTGAGTGGGGGTGGGTTCACAGAGTGAGGGTCTCCTGCTGAGGAGGATGTAGGGAGGGGGCTGGTGGGACAGGCAAGGGAGGGAAAAGGGGCCCCCAGGCTGCTCAAAACCGGATTGCTGACCCAGCAAGCCTTGACGGGCTCCCTGTCTGATTAGAGGAGTTGAGGGGTGTCCATCCACAGAGCCACCCTCCATCCAGCACAAACACATTCTTTATCCACTTTCATGCCTGAACAAAACAGGAACCCCTCAATGCTATGGGTGGAAACTAAGAAAAAAGGGAAAAGAAAAGGAAAAAAAACCAGCCAGGGCACTCCTGCGGGAAGTTGCTGAGGATGTCAGCAGATCTGTCTGCTTCTCTGTGAAGCCTCATGTCATCATTCTTCCCAGCTCCTGGTCTTTTGTGTCTGCAGATCACCTACAAGTGACTCCCTTCCCTGTGCCTGTCCCAGTCCCCCAGGCCCTAAATTGAGACCTAAACTAAGGAGGAGCTGAGACTGGCTGAAGGGGAAGTACTCAACCTTCAGGAAGCCTCCTTAGCCAAAGGCCTAAAGATGTTTCAAGGGCCTGGAGTAGGAGGGTGGGTGGAGGAGGTGGATAGGGTAGGCTCCAACCAGCTCAAGGTCTAGACTTTTTCCTCTGAAAGCTAGAGACTCATCCCAGCAGAGACTGGGGAGGACAACCCACAGCCCTGAGGGAAAGACGCTGGCAGAGGAAATGAGGGCATCCCTCCCCAATCCCATATGCCATACTCCCTTTAGGCCCAGCCTCTGAGCCAGTAGAGGTGGAGCTATCAGAACGCCACAGGCTTCCTCAGAACCCAGCTGGTTATGTCTAGGTGTGTTGGGGCTGGGAGAGGATTAAGGGACACGGGGCAGGTGAATACAGAGGGGTATCTCGTGTCTTGCTTGTCTCTCCTACACTCTTGATCTCCATAGCCTCCCCATCCCTTGCTGAAGTCCAGGGAAGGCCCTCCCAGTGGCCCCTGACTTGCCCTTCTTCCTTCCAGGCTTCAAGGCTACAGGGCAGAGGCAGCTGAGGCCAGAGCACTTTCAAGAAGGTAAGAGTTTGGGGGAGCAGCATGGGGTTGGGACTCCAGGAGGCATCGTAGGCTCTGATGTCTCCCCTCTTGCCTCTAGTTGGCTACGCAGCTCCCCCCTCCCCACCCCTATCCCGAAGCCTCCCCATGGATCACCCTGACACCTCTCAGCATGGCCCTCCCTTTGAGGAACAGAGTCAAGGTAAGGTCACCCCATGCCCTCCTCAGTGATCCTCCAGGTTTCTAATCTGCCCTACATGCCACTTTTCAGATGGAAAGGAGGGAAGAGGCCCTCGCCCCCTCTCCCAGCCCTGGCTAGGAGAAAGGATGGGCTGCTCACACATTCCCCCTTCTATAGTGCAGCCCCCTCCCTCTCAGGAGGCCACCCCTATCCAACAGGAAGAGCTGCTGCCTGCCCAACTGCCTGCTGAAAAGGAAGGTGAGCACTTGCCCACCCTCTCTCACCTCTGTCCCACTATGGATCCTGTTGGCACCAGGCTGATCCCTGCTCCTTGGTGCCCTCACCCCTATCTTGCAGTGGGTCCCCCTCTATCTCAGGAAGCTGTCCCCCTCCAAAAAGAGCTGCCCTCTCTCCAGCAGCCCAGTGAACAGAAAGAAGGTAAGCAGCTCCCTCTCTTCTTTACTCACCTTTACCCCATGGCCTTCCCCAAGAGCATGGGCTGGGGGCAGACAAGATGGTGGGCTCTGCCACTCACCAGTTATATAACCTTGGGTAAGTTACATACTTCTCCAAGCCTTTGTTTCTTCATCTGTAAAACTGAGGATATACCTGTTTTAGAAACTTATGTGATTAAATACGCAAAAAAAGCATCTATTTTCACTTCCTTCTCTGCTGAGTTCTTCTTTGTGTACGTAAACTAGCCAGGCTTTCTCTGCTAGAAATGGCCATCCCAACATGGCTTTTGCTTACTCCTTCCACCCCAGTAGACCCACCTCTTCCATATCAGGAGGAGATAATCATACGATCCATGCCGAGAGAGGGTGAGTGACAGCTTTGGTCTGTCCATCCCCCTAACTTAGTGCTCAGGACCCTGGGGAGAGGAGCAGGAAGCCCGAGCCCTGAGAAGCAGGAGGAGGTGGGGGCAGGCTGTGAGCTGACACCTTTCACACCTTGCTTCTCTTTTCCTTTTAGTTATTTTAAAAGGAAGAGCCACAAATTGTTCTTTCTCATTTCCCTTATATCCTCCCAACACTTTCTCCTCCATCCTGGATTCTTTCAATCCTCTCAGCTCATCCAGCCTTTGTGGATTCCTCCACATGTCCCCGCTTCCCACTGTTTTCCCATTCCAGGAATGCCAGCTCCGTTTGGGGACCAGAGCCATTCAGAACCTGAGTCCTGGAATGCAGCCCAGCACTGCCAACAGGGCCGGTCCCAAGGGGGCTGGGGCCACCGGCTGGATGGCTTCCCCCCTGGGCGGCCTTCTCCAGAAAATCTGAACCAAATCTGCCTTCCTGACCGTCAGCATGTGGTATATGGTCCCTGGAACCTACCACAGTCCGGCTACTCCCACCTCACTCGCCAGGGTGAGACCCTCAATTTCCTGGAGATTGGATATTCCCGCTGCTGCCACTGCCGCAGCCACACAAACCGCCTAGAGTGTGCCAAACTTGTGGTAAGGTTGGGTTCTTGATGCCGGGGGGGTGTCCTTGAACTCCCAGACAGTAGGTGTGTTTTAAGGGTTAGAGCACTAGGCCTGGGTCTGGAGGAACCTCAGGTCCCATTCACTGGCCCTACCCTGGGCCTCCCCAGTGTGCCAGGGGAGCAGAGGACAACCACTGTTTCTTTTCTATCTGCCTGCCCAGGGTCCTTTCCTGGAACCTGGGAGCAAGGCAGGAATGTGGAAAGTGGGCTGATCCTCCCCTCTTGCTCTAGTGGGAGGAAGCAATGAGCCGATTCTGTGAGGCCGAGTTCTCGGTCAAGACCCGACCCCACTGGTGCTGCACGCAGCAGGGGGAGGCTCGGTTCTCCTGCTTCCAGGAGGAAGCTCCCAAGCCACACTACCAGCTCCGGGCCTGCCCCAGCCATCAGCCTGATATTTCCTCGGGTCTTGAGCTGCCTTTCCCCCCTGGGGCGCCCACATTGGACAATATCAAGAACATCTGCCACCTGAGGCGCTTCCGCTCTGTGCCACGCAACCTGCCAGCTACTGACCCCCTCCAAAGGGAGCTGCTGGCACTGATCCGGCTGGAGAGGGAGTTCCAGCGCTGCTGCCGCCAGGGGAACAATCACACCTGTACATGGAAAGCCGTAAGTGGGCGTCCCAGCCTCCCCGAGAGCCTGTTTGCCTGCCTGCCCATCTTCGACCTCTGATCCTGCCGGTCCGTCCATCCATGTAACCCTGCTGTGAGTGCGTCCACCCGTTCATCTGCTTGTGGCTGTCCGTCCATCCACTGTGTTCGTCACCTGAATCTGTTCATCTCGAGCTTCGTACTACACTTCTGGCCTCCTCCACTCATGACCCACACATGCACCTGTCTACCATCCATCCATCTGTCCAGCTCTGGCCTCACCTGACCTTCTCCAACCACTGTTCCAGCTCATCTCCCGGCGCCAGCTTGGAACCTCATCCAGGCTTCCACCCATCCACCTTCCCAAGCCCACACATCAACAGTTGCCTCCTAACCCTCTACTTCTTTGCCATCCCCTTTGGGCCCCTGGGGCTGGGAGCCCCTCATCTAGTTGCCAGGGGCAATAAGAGAAGTCAATGGTCAGGAGAGAAGGGGCCAAGTGTCCAGCTTCTGACTTTCCTGTCTCTGGCCCACAGTGGGAGGATACCCTTGACAAATACTGTGACCGGGAGTATACCGTGAAGACCCACCACCACTCATGTTGCCGCCACCCTCCCAGCCCTATTCGGGATGAGTGCTTTGCCCGTCGGGCTCCGTACCCCAACTATGACCGGGACATCTTGGCCATCGACATCAGCCGAGTCACCCCCAACCTCATGGGCCACCTCTGTGGAAACCAAAGAGTTCTCACCAAGCAGTAAGTCTTGCCTAGTCCTTCCCCACTCTCTTCCTTTCCCGAAAACTTCCCTTGGGGACACCTTTGGGAAAAGCAAAATCATGATATCCCAACCCCATCTGATGCCAGAAGATGCCCAAAGACCATAACCCCTGCCCCTTTCACACCAACATAGTAAACATATTCCTGGGCTGATTCACAACATGACCGCCCGCTGCTGTGACCTGCCATTTCCAGAACAGGCCTGCTGTGCAGAGGAGGAGGTGAGTGTGTGGAGTCTAGTCTCCAGAGGAATGCAGGGGAGGGAAGGGAAAGAGCTAGAACTGCAGGCCACCCCTTCTCTTTAGTACCTCAAACCAGCCCTCAGTTATAATGACTAGTGGGGGAGGTGTTTTTTTCTTGGTTCCAGAAAAGTCTTCACTCTGACCTGGCCTGTTCCCCATCTCTAAGTTCCTATTTATGCCTTCTCTGGGCCTCAAACTTCTGGCATTTCCAGATGTACACATCTGTCAGTCACAAGGAATCCAGCTGTGCAAGGCAGGCTTGTACTCTCTCTGGGCCCCAGGAGGGGAACCAGGGAGAGAGCAGTAGAAGCTCATGAAAGGGGGACTTTGGGCACCCAGGTATCTACATCTGTCCTTGGACCACCTCCCCACCCCATCATCTGTTTTACTTTTCTCCTTCATCAGAAATTAACCTTCATCAATGATCTGTGTGGTCCCCGACGTAAATTCTGGCAAGACCCTGCCCTCTGCTGTTACCTGAGTCCTGGGGATGAACAGGTCAACTGCTTCAACATCAATTATCTGAGGAATGTGGCTCTAGTGGCTGGAGACACTGAGAACACCAAGGGCCAGGGGGAGCAGGGCTCAATTGGAGGAACAAATATCGGCTCCACCTCTGAGCCCAAGGAAGAATGAGTCACCCCAGAGCCCTGGAGGGTCAGATGGGGGGAACCCCACCCTACCCCACCCCTTTGAACACTCATTACAGTAAACACCTCTTGGATTTGGTGTCCTCGTTGTCTGTCTAATGCCTCACCCGCAGTGTTTTAAGTGAATCTTGGTGTCCTAGCCCAGGAGGGCACTGGCGTTTTCAGACACATCACACACACAAACACACCCTCCTAAGCCTGCCTGTATTTCCTTCAGTGCCTGGCCCCTGAGGCCCACTGCCCTGTCCCCTTCACTGAGCAGATGTTCCACAGGCTGTGTGATGGGACCATAACTAAACAGCTTGACATCACTTTGCCATCTTGAATTTATTCACACATTTTGAAAGGAGCACCACCTTGTTAGCTAGCTATTAGGACTCAAAGAAGATACAGTTCTTGGCCTTGGTGAGCCCCCAAAATGCCACAGCCCAGCCTAACATTTATAAAGCTTCACTTTTGATCCTTAAAATCCATGCCTTCCTTCATTCAATATCCTTTTTGTTTCTTTTCTTGAGACGCAGTCTCGCTCTGTCACCCAGGCTGAAGTGCAGTGGCACAATCTTGGCTCACTGCAACTTGCAAACTCCACCTCCTGGGTTCAAGTGATTCTCCTGCCTCAGCCTCCCGAGTAGCTGGGGTTACAGGTGTGCAACAGCACACCCAGCTAATTTTTGTGTTTTTAGTAGAGACGGGTTTTCGCCATGTTGGCCAGGCTCCCAAAGTGTGGGGATTATAGGTATGAGCCACTGTGCCTGGCCGATATCCATTTATTGAACCCCTGTCTATGCACACTCCACAAGACTTGGGGATACACATCCAGAACACACACAGTCCCTGCCCTGAGGTTGTTCACTCTCCCTGAGCCTAGCAGGTGTCACAAGTGTTGTGGTACAGGGCCCCCAGTGTGCTCTGAGCATGACAGGAATGTACCAAGGTGGCAGTGGGGCTGGGGGCAGCACAGGTTCACAGGAGGGGCATCGAGGTCAGAGCTTCTCCATTAGAGTAGAGGGTGTGAGCGGGCAGAGTGTGCACAAGCGTCAAGGTTGAAAGGGCCTGACTCTTTGTTGGCTTTCCTCTCAGATATGGCTGGAATGATAAGCAGGAGCTCATCAATAATGCCTCACCCACAGGGTTTTAAGTGGATCTTGGCACCCTGGCCTAGGGGGCACTGGCATTTTCAAGCAGAGGATGTGTCCGATTTGCCTTTTAAAAATGTCTAGGCCGGGTGTAGTGGCTCAGGCTGTAATCCCAGCACTTTGGAAGGCCAAGGCGTGCGGATCACTTGAGGTTAGGAGTTCGAGATCAGCCTGACCAACGTGGTGAAACCCCATCTCTACTAAATTACCCAGGCGTGGTGGTGCCCGCCTGTAAGCCAAACTACTCCGGAGGCTGAAGCACAAGAATCACTTGAACCTGGGAGGTGGAGGTTGCAGTGAGCCAATATCGCACCACTGCACTCAGCCTGGCTGACAGAGCAAGACTCTGTCTCAAAAAAAAAAAAAAAAAAAGAATGTCTAGTCGGAGAGCTGGGGAGGTGGCGTGCGCCTGTAATCCCAGCCACCTTCGGCTACTAGGGAGGCTGAGGAGGGAGCATCGCTTGAGGTTAGGAGTTCCAATGAGCTATGGTCTCGGTACTGCACTTCAACCTGCGAGATCCAGTCTCAAAAGCAAAAAAAAAAAAAGTTTAGTCGACAGCCAGCCAGGCGGGACGGTGGGAGGCCAGTTCATAGAGTGTCATCCCAGTGCCAGAGGGAAGGAACTGTAGTCCCCATCCTGAGCTGGACCCAGGGGCGACGATGACTAGGAGTCTCAAACCCTACAAAACTGCTCCCAGGAACCTGGGGCCTCAAGGCTGGATCTGAAAGAATCGGAATGAAGAGTCCCAGGGGGATGAGTCCTCTGTGACTCCACCTCCAGGACAACCTTCCAGAAAGCGGACTTCACCGGCCCCAGTTCTGGCGGAGACGGGAGAGAGTGAACCAAGAACCACCATCCTGGCTGGGCGCAGTGGCTCACGCCTGTAATCCCAGCACTTTGGGAGGCCGAGGCGGGCGGATCACGAGGTCAGGAGATCGAGATCATCCTGGCTAACACGGTGAAACCCCCCGTCTCTACTAAAAATACAAAAAATTAGCCGGGCGTGGTGGCAGGCGCCTGTAGTCCCAGCTACTCGGGAGGCTGAGGCAGGAGAATGGCGGGAACCTGGGAGGTGGAGCTTGCAGTGAGCCTGGGCGACAGAGCGAGCTCCTCCTCCACAGACTTTCATTTATTTACTTAGGTATTTTTAGCCAAGTAGCTGTTTCCAGCCCAGCGGCTCCTTAGATCTTTCGCCAGCTGTCCGCCCCACCTGTCCGTCAACACACTGGCCAATGAGCGGGCGAGGGCAGCGCTGTGCCCCGCCCCTGAGCCGGCAGCTCAGTCTCCCGAGCCTTGTGCCGCCGGGGTCTCCTGCCCGCAGCGCTGGAGTCTGGAGCTGGAGAGTGACGCTGCGCATGTGCGGGCGTCCCGCGCAGCTCCTGCGGCCTCCAGCACAGAGGAACCGGGGAGGCAGGGTGAAAAAGGCCGTCCCAGCTCTTCGCCTACACCCCGGCCCGACGTGTACCTCCTGGCCTGGGTCGCCCTAACCCACGGGGAGCGGGCGGAGTCCTGGCCCGCGAAGCCTTGTCACCTGGCGGGCGAATCCGCCAGCGGAGACATGTCTTTAAAGGGCTTTGGGCCGGGCGTGGTGGCTCATGCCTGTAATCCCAGCACTTTGGGAGGCCTAGGCGGGTGGATCACGAGGTCAGGAGTTCAAGACCAGCCTGGCCAAGATGGGGAAACCCCGTCTCTACTAAAAATACAAAAAAT
>NW_012101354.1:2183983-2186298 GCF_000951045.1 Mandrillus leucophaeus | reverse complement strand
GGGGGGGAGGGGGCCTTGATCTGTGCAGAAGCTTCCCGGAGATGCTTTAGAGCTGCGTTTGCAAAGTGCAGCGCCAAATGCTGCAAAGAGAGGGGGCAGTCAGGCGAGGAGGACCGCGGTCCCAAACCCTAGCAGTTTAGTCTATCGGGGAGGAGACGAAGGGAACCCCGAGAGCACTTGTAAGCTACAATGCTGAAAGAGGAGGAGGTACTGAATTGAGCATCAAGTGCAGAGAGTTTAAGAATTCTCCCTAGGGACCAGCCAGCTATTAACTGGAAGCAATGAGTTTGGATAGAGCCCGGAAGGAAGCACGGGTAGCATTGCTGTTAGCAATAAAAGGTGAACGTGTTAACATTCACTGCAATTCGTTGTATACACTATTAAAATATAACTTGCTCAATTCAGGGGTGGTGAGTAAAGTAAGGAGTCAGAGCTGCTAACTATTGGAGAGGCCGGGGAAAGCTTCACAGAATTCAAACTTGAGTAGGGTTTTGTTGGAAGGGAAGGAGATACAAAGCATTGAATGTTTGCACAATTCAGCTAAAGTAAACAGTCCTTTATGTGTTAGGCAGAGTGCTAAAAGTACTCTGGCTACAACGAAGACTACAACACCACCTTCAAGGACTTTAGTGTCTGTGGAGACTTGACCATCTAATGATAGAAATATTCTCAGAATTCTGAGACAGCCTCCTAGACTGGCCTTCAGGGAGATCTTCCAGGAAGAGGAAATAACACAGGAAGTGTGGTATATTTAAATATACCTAGCCAGGCGCGAGGCTCACACCTGTAATCCCAGCACTTTGGGAGGTCAAGGCCCGTGGATCACCCGAGGTCAGGAGTTCGAGACCAGCCTGACCAACATGGTGAAAGCTGTCCCTACTGAAAATACAAAATTAGCCAGGCGTGGTGGCGCATGCCTATAATCCCAGCTACTTGGGAGGCTGAGGCAGGAGAATTGCTTGAACCCAGGAGGCAAAGGTTGCAGTGAGCCGAGATTGTGCCATTGCACTCCAGCCTGGGTGACACAGCCCGACTCCGTCTCATAAAAAAAAAAAAAAAAAAAAAAGGTTGAGAGCATAGTGAGGAAGGGGACATTTTTTAAAAGCTCTTTAGGAGACAGAGTTGAGAGAACCTGTTTGCTGGTGTCAGGGTTGAGAGAACCTGTTTGCTGGTGTCTAGGGTGACTGCCAAGTTTGAGGCTCCGGTAACTAAGGTGTTACAGACTGAATGTTTGTGTACCCCCAAATGCATTTGTTGAAATCCTAACCCCTAATGTGATGGTATTAGGAGGTGGGGACTTTGGGAGGTAATTAGGTCATGAGGACCCTCATAAATGGGATTAGTGGTCTTATAAAAGGGACCTCAGAGAACTCTCTAGCCCCCTCTGCCATGTGAGATACAAGAAGCTGGCAGGCTGCAGCCTGGCAGAGGGCCCTCACCTGAACCTGACCATGCTGGCACATGATCTAGGACTTCTAGCCTCCAAAACTGTGACAAATACGTTTCTGCTGTTTAGCCCACCCTGTCTGTGGTACTTCACAGCTCATACTGACTAAGGCAGCAGGACATACAGGGGGAAGAGGAGCAGGTTTCACAGAGGGAAGACATGAGTTCGATTTTGGACTTCTCAGTAGTTGGTGTCCTCAGTGGTAGCATCTTTAAAAGGAAGGTGTCAAAAGTCAAAATCTGGAGAGCTGAGTGTGAATGGGAGGTGAAGAAAAGGAGGCAGCACTTGTAGCCTGCTCTTAATGTATTTCTGCCCTCTACACTAGTGGCCTATTACACAGGACACTTGGATGTCTCCTAGATTTCACAAATTCAGCTTGTTCAAAAATGAATTCTTCTAGGTATATGGAAAGATGTGAAGAAGAAAATATAGCAATAAGTTAGGTGGTAGGTATATGGGTGTTTACTGTACAATCTGTCAGTTTTTCTGTGTTTTTGAAATTTTTAATAATAAAAAAAAAGTAGTAGGCCCATCCTCTTTACCCTCCACCTATTCTTCTTCCCATGGGCCCTATCTCAATAAATAGAACAACTGTATAGTCAGTTGCTTAGGCCAGAAAATATCAGAGTTGTTAGGCCTGGGAATATCATTCTTTAATTTCTCTCCTTTTCCCTTGTAGTCCAATCAGTCACCAGGTCTCTTAAGTAGCTCTCAAATCCATCAGCAATGGAGTTACACCTTACACTAAAGTTAGGTTATAAGTCAGTACATAAGGCCAAAGTTACATAGTTAACATAACCTTTGAAAATCCCTGGCCCAGGCGCTGTGACCCACGCCTATAATCCTGGCACTTTGGGAGGCTGAGGGG
>NW_012101354.1:2180980-2182158 GCF_000951045.1 Mandrillus leucophaeus | reverse complement strand
ATTTTCTTTTCTTTTTCTTTTTCTTTTTTTTTTTTTTGAGACGGAGTTTCACTCTTGTTGCCCAGGCTGGAGTGCAGTGGCACAATCTTGGCTCAGCGCAATCTCAGCTCACCACAACTTCCATCTCCCGGGATTCTCCTGCTTCAGCCTCGCGTGTGGCTGGGATTACAGGCACCCACCACTACGCCTGGCTAATTTTGTATTTTTAGTAGAGACAGGGTTTCTCCATGTTGGTCAGGCTGGTCTCAAACTCCCAACCTCAGGTGATCTGCCTGCCTCAGCCTCCCAAAGTGCTGGGATTACAGGCATGAGCCACCGTGCCTGGCCTCATTTTCATGTGGAATTCTATTTCAGAAATATGCCACAATTTATCCATTCTACTGTTGATAGATATGTGGATTGTTTCCAGTTTTAAGCCATTTCAAATATGCCATTATAAAAATGGTAGATATTGCATAAATTTCTGTCAGGTATACAGCTAGGAGTTGAATGGCTGGGTCAGAGTTTATTCGGCTTAACTAGAGAATGCCAAAGTGGTTGTACTAATTTTTCTTCCCATAGGCAGTGTATGAGAGTTCCAGTTGTTCTCACCCTCTCCAGTTCTTGAGGTTGTCAATGTGGTTGGCCATTCTGGTGAGTCTGTGGTGCAATGGTACCTCAGTATGGGTTTAACTTGCATTTCTGTATTTATAAATGAGGTTAAACACCTTGTGATATGTCAACCGATCATTTGGATATCTTCTGTGAGATGCCTGCTCAAGCCCCTTGCCTATCTTCTGAAAGTGTTATTGTCTTATTTGCTCATTTAAGATTGGTAACCAGCTGGAGTTGATTTTGACATTTATTGGGAGGTAGAGGGTCATGATTCATATTATTCCATTTGGAGATTCAGTTATTCCAGCACCATGTGTTGAAAGACTGTTGTTACCCCTCTGCAGGCCATGTTTGTCATAAATCAAGTGTCCATATTTGCATGGGTCTATTTATGGACCTTCCGTTCTAATACCTGTTCCTTCTTGCGCAATACTGCACAGTTGATAGCTTTATATTAAAGTTTGATATTTATAGGCCAAGCATTCCCTCCCACTTTGTTCTTCAGGAATGTCTTGGCTATTGTTTAACGATTGGACACAAATTGTAGGAACAGTACATACAAATTCTTTTTTTTTTTTTTTTTT
>NW_012101354.1:2175628-2176850 GCF_000951045.1 Mandrillus leucophaeus | reverse complement strand
GAGGTCAGGAGTTCGAGACCAGCCTGGCCAACATGGTGAAACCCCATCTCTACTAAAAATACAAAAATTAGCCAGGCATGGTGGTGCATGCCTGTAGTCCCAGCCTCTCAGGAGGCTGAGGCAGGAGAATGGCATGAACTCGGGAGGCAGAAGTTGTAGGGAGCCGAGACTGTGCCACTGCACGCCAGCCTAGGTGACAGAGTGAGACTCCGAAAAAAAAAAAAAAAAAAAAAAAAATTACATATGTGGCTTACATTGGTGACTGAAATTATATTTCTGCTGGACAGTGTGGTGGGCTGAATAATGTCCCCAAAGATTTCCAGGTTATACTCCCTGGAAACCATGAATGTTATTTTACAAGGCAGAAGGAACTTTGCAGATACAGCCAACGGTATGGATCTTGAGATGGGAGCTTATCCAGAATTATCTGCGCAGACCCTGAATGTCATCACAAAGTAGGCAGAATGAGATTTGACAACAGAAGAGAAGGAATTTGACTGTGGAAGCAGAGATGAAGGTGATCAATGTGGGTAGCCACCATAAACGGGAAGAAACAAGCAAAAAGAATCTTTCTCCCCCAGAGCCTCTGGAAGGAACCAGTCCTGCTGACACCTTGATTTTAGCCCCATAAGACTCATTTTGGACATTTGGCCTTCTGGAATTATAAGAGAATAAATGACTGTTGTTTTATGCTGCTAAATTTGTTTTTAAATTTTTTTATTTTTAATTTTTTTTAGAGATGGTATCTTATTTTGCCGCCTAGGCTGGAATGCAGTAGTGCGATTCGATCTTACTGCAGCCTTGGACTCATGGCTTCAAGAGACACTCTCACCTTAGCCAACCAAAGCACTGGGATTACAGGTGTGGTGCACAACTGTGCCCGGCCAAACTTCTTTAAATTTAAATATTATATACACCAGAGACTCAAAAAAATCTCAGGCTTTCACTGCATGATAAGTTATTAAGAATAACTAGACTACCACTACAAAGATGTCAAAAAAAAGTCACATCATCCTGATAGTGAAATCCAAAACCAGAGTGTAGTTGAGTTTAAGACATAATTCTACTGAAAAACAACATGGGTGTATATGCAGCAAAGAATATCCAGAACTCATGCCTCAATGATAAGACAAGTCAATCAAAAGATGGGCGAAAGATTTGAATAGACATTTCATCTAAGAAGATATACAGATTGCTAATAAGCAATGAAAAAATGCTGGCC
>NW_012101354.1:2171892-2173013 GCF_000951045.1 Mandrillus leucophaeus | reverse complement strand
CAGGAGGCGGAGGTTGCAATGAGCCGAGATCCCACCACTGCACTCCAGCCTGGGTGATTGATAGAGCGAGACTCCATTTCAAAAGAAAAGAAAAATTGTTTGTAACTGGGCTTGGTGGCTCATGCCTGTCATCCCAGCACTGGGAGGCCAAGCTGGAAGGATTGCTTGAATCCAGGAGCTTGAGACATGGATTTAGGAGTTCAACTGGGCAACATGGTGAGGCCCCATCACTGCCAAAAAACAATTTAAAAATTAACCAGGCATGGTAAGGCTGGGCGCGGTGGTTTACGCCTGTAATCCCTGCACTTTGGGAGGCCGAGGCAGGTTCTTCATGAAGTCAGGAGTTCAAGACCAGCCTGAACAACATGGTGAAACCCTGTCTCTACTAAAAATACAAAAATTAGCCAGGCATGGTGGCACGCACCTGTAATCCCAGCTACTCAGGAGGCTGAGGCAAGAGAATCGCTTGAACCCGGGAGGCGGAGCTTGCAGTGAGCTGAGATGGCACCACTGAGCTCCAGCCTGGGTGACAGAGCGAGACTCCATCTCAAAAACAAAAACCAAAAAAAACCCAAAACATTAGCCAGGTGTGGTGCCATGTGCCTGTGGTCCCAGCTACTCTGGAGGCTGAGGTGGGAGGATCACTTGAACCTGGGAGATCAAGGCTGCAGTCAGCCATGACTGCACCAGCCTGGGTCACAGAGTGAGACCATGTCTTTAAAAAAAAAAAAAAAAAAAAGCATACAGTTCAATTGGAAAAAAAAAATCTAGTCTGCAACCACTGCCTTTTAAATGAAACATTTGGCCCATTTACACTTAATACAAATCTTGATTTTTAAAAATTTGAATCTGTTTTGGTTGGTCCCACCTGTTCTATGTTTTGTTTTTTTGTTTTCATAAAGATGGTGTCTTCCTCTGTCACCCAGGCACTAATGCAGTGGTGCAGTTATAGCTCATTTTGCTTAGCTTATTTAAGGCTAGTAACCACCTGGAGTTGATTTTACAACCTCAAATTGCTGGGCTCAAGTGATCCTCCTGCCTCAGACTCCCAAGTAACTGGAACTATAGGCACACGCCACCACACCTGGCTAATTTTGTAGAGACAGAGGTCTTACTGTATT
>NW_012101354.1:2167150-2168382 GCF_000951045.1 Mandrillus leucophaeus | reverse complement strand
GGCAGGAGAATCATGTGAACCCAGGAGGCAGAGGTTGCAGTGAGCCGAGATCGCACCACTGCGCTCCACCCTTGGCAACAGAGCAAGACTCCATTAAAAAAAAAAAAATTGGCCAGGTGTGGTAGCATGTGCCTGTGGTCTCAGCTACTTGGGAGGCTGAGGTGGGAGGATCGCTTGAACCTGGGAGATCAAGGCTGCAGTGAGCCATGATTGCACCAGCCTGGATCACAGAGTGAGACCGTGTCTTTAAAAAAGAAAAAACATATAGTTAGATTGAAAAAAAAATCTAGTCTGCAACCACTGCCTTTTAAATGAAACATTTTGTCCATTTACACTTAATACAAATCCTGATTTTTAAAAATTTAAATCTGTTGGTTTTGGTTGGTCCCACCTGTTCTATGTTTTGTTTTTTTTTTATAAAGATAGGGTCTTCCTCTGTCACCCAGGCAGGAATGCAGTTATAGCTCATTTTGCCTAGCTCATTTAAGACTAGTAACCACCTGGAGTTGATTTTGCAATCTCAGATTGCTGGGCTCAAGTGATCCTTCTGCCTCAGGCTCCCGAGTCACTGGAACTACAGGCACACACCACACCTGGCTAATTTTTAAAAAAATTTTTCACAGAGACAGAGGTCTTGCTGTATTGCCCAGGCTGGTGTCAAACGCCTGGCTTCAAGCAATTCTTCCATTTCAGCCTCCCAAAGTGCCAGCAACCATGCCCAACCCTGTATGTTTTATGTAAATGGAATTATTCCATATGTGGTCTTTTTTTGTTTGGCTTCTTTCACTCAGCATAATGTTTTCCAGGTTCATTCATGTTAAGCATGCATCAGTACTTCATTGCTATTTTTAAAAGTTTTTTTTTTTTTTTTTTGTAGAGACAGGGTCTTGCTATGTTGCCCAGGCTGTTCTCAAACTCCTGGGCTCAAGTGATCCACCCACCTCATCTTTCCAAGTTGCTGGGATTATATGCATGAGCTACCACACATGGCGAGTATGTCTCTGTTATCTATTGAACCTAATGTTCTTTTTTTGAGTCTGAGTCTCTTGCTCTGTCACCCAGCCTCAGCCTCCCGAGTAGCGGGAACTACAGGCACATGCCACCACGCTCAGCTAATTTTTGTATTTTTATTTCTATTTTTATGTATTTATTTATTCATTGAGAGAATCTCGCTCTGTTGTCCAGGCTGGAGTGCAGTGGCGTGATCTCGGCTCACTGCAACCTCCACCTCC
>NW_012101354.1:2165525-2167100 GCF_000951045.1 Mandrillus leucophaeus | reverse complement strand
AAAAAAAAAAAAATGAAAGAAAAAATAAATATTGTTAATAGAAATATTTTGATATGAAAGCAGAAAGTGATAAAAGAAAAGAAAAATACTTTGAGGCCTGGGATAAATATTGTCTTCCTTTAAAGAGAACTTTTTATTATGCTGCCAGGCTCTTTAGGGCAGTAGCACTTCAAAATCACCTTAAGTCAAGCTCAGGGCTTGAGATTTTCTGGGTCAGTTTGTACCCAGCAAGCATCCCTTAAGCATCACACCCAAGGCAGAGCGATGTTTACCAGAATCCCTATTCTTCACAGGACTCTGAACTCTGAATTTTTCACCCTAGCCTGCAAGGCTGCCAGAATTGCAGCTCAGCCTCTTCCAGAACAAAACCCCAAGGTTATTCAGCCTTCAGCGGAGGCTTCACTCCTCGACTTTTCCATCCTCTTCAGTATTTCAGCATCTCAATTCAGTAATTCCTCAAATCTTGTTAATTATCTGATGTTTTTTGTTTGTTTGTTTTGTTTTTTGAAACAGAGACTTGCTCTGTCACCCACGCTGGAGTGCAGTGGTGTGATCTCGGCTCACTGCAACCTCCACCTCTTGGGTTCAAGCGATGCTCCTGCCTCAGCCTCCTGAGTAGCTGGAATTACAAGCGCCCACCACGACACCCGGCTAATTTTTTGCATTTTTGGTAGAGACCAGATCTCATCATGTTGGTCAGGCTGGTCTCAAGCTCCTGGCTCTCGCCTCAGCTTACCAAAGTGCTGGAATTACAGGCATGAGTCGCTATCCCTGGCCAAACTAGCAGAGTTTTGTTTTTGTTTTTGTTTTTAAGTTACACATACATTTACCATATAAGCCAGCAGTTCTACGGTTTAGTATTTATCCAAGATAAATGGAAACATAGCTGGGTATGGTGCCACACACTTATTGTCCCAGCTACTCAGGAGGCTGAGGCAGGAGGATTACTTGAGGCCGGGAGGTTCAGATTGCATTATACCATGATCATACCTGTGAATAGCCACTGACTGTAGCCTGAGCAACATAGCGAGACCACATCTCTAAAAATAAGAAAAACAAATTTAGGACCGGCACAGTGGCTCACACCTGTAATCCCAGCAATTTGGGAGGCTGAGGCGGGAGGATTGCTTGAGTCCAGGAATTCAAGATCAGCCTGGGCAACATGGCAAAAATTCCATCTCTACAAAACATTAAAAAATTAGCCATGTGGCTGGGTGCGGTACCTCACACTTGTAATTGCAGCACTTTGGGAGGCTGTGGGTGGATCACCTGAGGTAAGGAGTTCGAGACCAGGCTGGCCAACATGGTGAAACCCATCTCTACTAAAAATACAAAAATTAGCTGGGTGTGGTGGTGGGCACCTGCAGTCCCAGCTACTGGGAAGGCTGGCAGGAGAATCATGTGAACCCAGGAGGCAGAGGTTGCAGTGAGCCGAGATCGCACCACTGCGCTCCACCCTTGGCAACAGAGCAAGACTCCATTAAAAAAAAAAAAATTGGCCAGGTGTGGTAGCATGTGCCTGTGGTCTCAGCTACTTGGGAGGCTGAGGTGGGAGGATCGCTTGAACCTGGGAGA
>NW_012101354.1:2162405-2164585 GCF_000951045.1 Mandrillus leucophaeus | reverse complement strand
GAGAGAATCTCGCTCTGTTGTCCAGGCTGGAGTGCAGTGGCGTGATCTCGGCTCACTGCAACCTCCACCTCCTGGGTTCAAGCAATTCTCCTATCTCAGCCTCCCAAGAAGTTGGGACTACAGACACCCACCGCCACACCCAGCTAATTTTTTATTTTTAGTAAAGACAGTGTTTCACCATATTGCTTGGGCTGGTCTCGAACTCCTGACCTCAGGTGATCAGCCCACCTCGGCCTCCCAAAGTGCTGGGATTTCAGGTGTGAGCCACCATGCCTGGCCTATTTTTATTTTTTATTTATTTACTTATTTATTTTTGAGATGGAGTCTTGCTCTGTCACCCAGGCTGGAGTGCAGTGGTACGATCTTGACTCGCTGCAATCTCTGCCTCCTGGGTTCAAGCGATTCTCCTGCCTTGGCCTCCTGAGTAGCTGGGATTACAGGTGCCCACCACCATGACTGGCTAATTTGTGTATTTTTAGTAGAGACGAGGTTTCACCCTGTTAGCTAGACTGGTCTTGAACTCCTGACCTCAGGTGATCCGCCCACCTGAGCCTCCCAAAGAGATGGGATTACAGGTGTGGGCCACTGTGCCTGGCCAAAAACTTTAAAAGCTTGAAAAACTCATTTTAAAAGCATGTGGTGGCCGGTCTCGAACCTGGAATTTGAGACCAGCCTGGCCAACATGGGGCCAACATGGCAAAACCCCACCTCTACTAAAAATACAAAAGTTAGCTGGGCATGGTGGTAGGCGCCTGTAATACCAGCTACTTGGGAGGCTGAGGCAGGAGAAACGCTTGAACTCGAGAGGCGGAGGTTTCAGTGAGCCAAGATCATGCGCCTGAACTCCATCCTGGGCAACAGAGTGAGACTCCGTCTCAAAAAATATGTAAGTAAGTAAATAAGTAAATAAATAAATAAAAGTTTTCATTGGTAGGAGGACTTGCCTGAATTATCTAGCATATATATGCAGAATTGGTGGTCCCATTGACCCTCAAGTGAGGCATCCAATAGGCAGCAAATATTTGCAGGGAAGGTGGGGTCCTCACTGTATTACGGAAGAAATCATGATTGCTCTAAGTCAATCATGGTAACCCTCTTCCTCTTCGCCTATCTGGGGTGGGCATTTGACCCAGGTTTGACCGAAAAGACACAAGAGGAAGACTCCAGGGAACTTAGTGGATGAAGTTTTGTGCCCAGGCAGGAGTGCAGTGGCACAATCTTGGCTCACTGCAAACTCTGCCTCTCGGGTTCACACCATTCTCCTGCCTCAGCCTCCCGAGTAGTAGCTGGGACTACAGGTGACCGCCACCACACCCCGCTAATTTTCTTTCGTATTTTTAGTAGAGACGGGGTTTCACCATGTTAGCCAGGATAGTCTTGATCTCCTGACCTCGTGATCCGCCTGCCTCGGCCTCCCAAAGTGTTGGGATTACAGGCGTGAGCCACGGCGCCTGGCATTTGTAATTATTAATATGTATTGAACGATGGTCTTTGTCTTGGGGCTATTTGCTCCATGAGAGCAGAGACTCTGACAGGCATCCCAGAGCCTAGCCCAATGACAGGCACAGGAGCCAGCACATAAATAGCAAAAAAAAAAAACAAAAACCCCATACACACACACACAAAAACGAAGGATCTAGAGCACAGGTGGAGGGAGAAACGGGATAAATCTGTGGAAGGTGTGAATTGAAATACGTGCAGCTGGGCTTCTACTATCGCATGAAAACTTTAAAGCTTAATGAATCATTAAAGAAGGGTTGGAATGACCATTGTGGGAACGGGATGTGAGTGTTTATCTGGTACAGTAAGAGCTGCCAAGTAGTGTTAAAGGCCCAGCTGGGATTAGAAACCATACGTGTGCATTGGCAGAAACCAGCAGAATTAGAAGATTTTCTCCAGCAGCGTTCAGCCCTCTGGGTGTGGGAGAGAAGCTGGGTAATTAGGTCAGCCCCAAGATGGGGGCTTGGTGGGCAGGCTGCTGCTTTTTGTTCCTTTCTCAGATGAAGTAAATGAAAATAGAGTGGGGCCGGGCGCGGTGGCTCAAGCCTGTAATCCCAGCACTTTGGGAGGCCAAGACGGGCGGATCACGAGTTCAGGAGATCGAGACCACCCTGGCTAACACAGTGAAACCCCGTCTCTACTAAAAAATACAAAAAAAATAGCCAGGCGAGATGGTGGGC
>NW_012101354.1:2152031-2162345 GCF_000951045.1 Mandrillus leucophaeus | reverse complement strand
GCCACTGCACTCCAGCCTGGGCGACAGCGCGAGACTCCGTCTCAAAAAAAAAAAAAGAAAAAGAAAATAGAATGGAATTGTGGAATTGTGTTTTCCTTGTCCCCAGAATGAAACCTTGCAGAACTCAAAGGCTTGCCCTTTGGCCCCAGACTGGAGCCAAAAAGGTGAAGCATTTACCCCAAACGTCTTCCCCTATGGCCCACTTGCCTAGTGAGGCCCATGGAAAGATTTGTAGGGATCTGTGAATTTCCTAAAGTATGCAAAATGCTGTGTGTCTGTGTGTGTGTGCATTTTTCTGGGGAGAGTATCTGTAGCTTCCATCAAATTCTTGAAAGGGTGACCCAGAAAGACAAGAGCCCCTGACCCGGGTCAGCTCGTAGCCCAGGCCCTGGATTCACTGCTGCGGATCAAGCACTGACTGATGGGCAGTTACCTTCCTGCCTATTGACAAGGGGCAGCATGGCACAGAGTTAGATGGGCAGGGGCTGGACTGTACCACCTCAGGGAAGCTACTTAGCTCCTTAGTTTTCTCTTCTGTAAAATGGGAATGATAATCCCAGTTCCTTATTTCAGAAGGCTGTGAAGATTAAGTGAGATAATACATGCAAATGCTTAGGCCATGCTGGGTACTTAGTAATGGCTGGGTACTTACTAATAGGGCACACATTCAAGAACAAGGATTTTGAATCGGGAGGCAGCATCTGGGGGAGCACAGTTACAGATAATTTTTGTGCAAAGCACAACATCTGATCATTCTCTCCCCTCTGATACTGTGTGGTCCTGTGCAGGTTCCTTAATCACTGCCTCAGTTTCCTCATCTGTAAAATGGAGATGATAACAGTAACTGCCTCATGGTTTGCAGGGACTCTCTGAGGCCGGTGCTCACTAAGTGCAGGTTATTACTGCGATTTTTACTGCCCAGGACCCAAATTCAGGCTCCTCATCTTGATAAGAAAGGCTCTTCCCACCAGGCCTTGCCCCGCACTGAAGCCTTCACAACCCAGCAGGCATCTTCACACGGTCTCCAGTGTCCAGTGGCTCTACGGGCTGAAGCACCGAGCACAGAAGAGAGCGAGTGACCAAACGGAGGCCCGCAACACCCGTGCCCTTCCTCAGAGTATTCCCTTCCAAGAGCGCCCTCGCCCTTCCCTTCCCAATTTCCATCTATAGATATCCCGCTTTTAGTTCAAAGCGGAACTCCAGAAACCACACTGTCCATAATGCCTTCCTAATTCCTCTCATCAGAACCCCCTGTTCTGAGCCAGTCATGTGGCATATGCAGTTAGCAGGAACAACACGCCTCAGTTCCCTAACTGCCCTGCAGCCTCTGGGGACAGGCCTGGCCCTGTCCTGTTCTTTTTACCGCATCTGTCACCATCTTTGCACAGAGAATGCCTTTGGTAGAGAGCTCCTGAACAAAGGAAATGAAATACTCAATGATTCTACTATTCCAAGGCATTCACACGTCTAAGGTAAGGGAGAAAGAATCCCCAAATGACTGATCTGCTGTGTAGACTAAGAAACGGATTATACGGGCCGGGCGCGGTGGCTCACGCCTGTAATCCCAGCACTTTGGGAGGCCGAGGTGGGAGGATCACGAGGTCAGGAGATCGAGACCATCCTGGTCAACACGGTGAAACCCCGTCTCTACTAAAAATACAAAAAATTAGCCGGGCGCGGTGGCGGGCGCCTGTAGTCCCAGCTACTCCGGAGGCTGAGGCAGGAGAATGGCGTGAACCCGGGAGGCAGAGCTTGCAGTGAGCTGAGATCCAGCCACTGCACTCCAGCCTGGGCGACAGAGCCAGACTCTGTCTCAAAAAAAAAAAAAAAAAAAAACAAAAAAAAAAAAAACAAAAAAAAAGAAAACAAAAATACAACTCTCACCCACAGTCTGCAGTCACTTGCCAGGGAAACTAACATTATCTGCAACAATTAACCTGGGAGGTCTTCCTGCTCAAAGTCAGGCTTGCAAGAAGCCAGATTGCTATCTCTGGCGACAATCCAGGAAGTTAAACAATAACCAATAAGGTCTGTAACTGTCAGCCCCAAATGGCCAGAACTTGATTAGTAACCGACAGTTTCCTTCATTTTGTTCTCACTTGCAATTTAGGACCAACCAGGGAAAGCACCCCTAACCAAGCACACAGGATACCCTGCTTCTAGTTAGCCCATGCACAGGCAGCTTCCCCACACCAACAGCCTCCAATCAGGGCACACCTGAAGCCTTCCCTTTCCTCAGCTATAAAGCTGTCCTACTCCTCTGCCTGCCTTCGAAGCTCCGTCAAAATGCAAGTGCAGATGGCTGACGCCCTTGCTCTGTCGCCCAGGCTGGCGTGCACTGGCACAATCTTGGCTCACTGTAAGCTCCGCCTCCCGGGTTCATGCCATTCTCCTGCCTCAGCCTCCCGAGTAGCTGGGACGATAGGTGCCCACCACCACACCTAGCTAATATTTTTGTATTTTAAGTAGAGACGGGGTTTCACCATGTTAGCCAGGATGGTCTCAATTTCCTGACCTCGTGATCCACCCGCCTCCGCCTCCCAAAGTGCTGGGATTACAGGTGTAAGCCACTGCGCCCGGCCAGCTTTGCTTTTTTAAAGTTGGTTTTCCTTTATTTCCACAAGACCCGGGAATGCAAGGGCAGGGAGCAGAGGCTGGACCGTCCTCTGTCAGTTCCCTTGTTCCCCTGGAGTGGAGCTCTGAGCCCTGGGATCACAGAGTTGGCTTTTATACTGGAAATACTGATCAGACCTTTGGACTCAGCTGAGCTAAGGCTGGAGAAGCCAATTGACTCAGATGAAATACCCCAGGCATAAAATCACAAAAGAGTTTTTGTTAGATACTGGTTGGGAGGGCGTGGCTCTAGAGATCTGGGAAAAGAGCAGGCCGGCAGGCAATAGAGACATGAGGGAAAGGCAGGAATTTTGCCTAGAATGGGAGCCAGGGGTTGCCAGGACCCGCCTTGGTGGGACAGAGAATTGAGTCAAGATTCTTATCTCACCTCCACTATGATCCTTTTTTCATTCCACAGATATTCACTGAGTGCATAGCGTGTGCGCCAGGCCCTGTTCTGGGAGATGACAGTCAAGGCCACTGACTTCGTGGAGCTCGCCCCCTAATGGTGAAGACAAAAAGTGAATGACTAAGGAAAAAAAAAAAGGTAATTTCAGAAGTGGCAAGTGCCCTGAGCAAAATAAACTAAGATGGTGCAACAGAGAGAAAGGGTGCTGGGGATGGGTGAGGACACACGCCCCTTTCTAATGCTGCTTCTCGGAGGAAGGTAACTGTGCTGACACCCTAGTAGCCAGGAGCCAGCAGTGCAACTAGAGAGCAAGAGCTTTTCCAGGCAGGGGGAGCAGCTCCAGCAAAGACCCTGAGGTGGCCCGGGATTGACATGTCCAATAAACAACGGAGAGGCCAGTGTGGCCGGAGTAGCAGTAATAGCACTGGGATGAGGCCAGGGAGGAGGCTCAGGCCTGGTCAGGCGTGAAGGGCCTTCTTGGCCATGTCAAGAGTTTAGATTTCATTTTATTCAACAAGGAACTGAATGGCTAGCCTGCCTCAGCCGTTTTCCAGGGCCTTAGAAGAGCTGCTTTGCCAGGCTCCTGTCGGGATTGCAGCAGAGGGCAGCCGTGGGTGTTGGGAGACGGCCTTGAGAGGATGGAGTATAGATCAGCCTCACTGACGTAAGCCACAACCGAACCCCTTGCTGAGTAGGGCAGATGGGCCACATGGTGTGTGGAAACCCTGAAACTCTATCCTAAATGTTTTTTGTGTATACCTATCTTAGGAAGAGAACCAGAGCTTTTTTTTTTTCTTTTTTTTTGAGATGGAGTCTCACTCTGTCACCTAGGCAGGAGTGCAGTGGCGCAATCTCGGCTCACTACAACCTCCTCCTCCCAGGTTCAAGTGATTCTCCTCTCAAGTAGCTGGGACTACAGGTGGCGTGCCACAACACCTGGCTAATTTTTGTATTTTTAATAGAGATGAGATTTCACCATGTTGGCCAGGCTGGTCTCAAACTTCTGACCTCAGGTGATCCACCCGCCTCCTCTTCCCAAAGTGTTGGGATTACAGGCATTAGCCACCATGCCCCACCTTTTTTTTCAGATTCTAACTCTTAAGCACTAAGAACCCAGAGCTTTTATCAGCCTCTCAGGAGAGTCTCTGTGACCGAAAATGATAGAAAAAGGAGAATATTGACACATGTACTTCCATATGCTTGGGGTATTTTAATAAGGATGTACAGATGTGGCCTTGGAGGAGGAGAGAGGGAGGCTGGAAGAAGGAGACGTGTCCTGGATCCTGTGTGTGCTTTACCTGTTTTTAAACTATGGCGTAAAGGACTAACACCGTGGACAAGGATGGCGTGGGGGGAAAGGTGCTGAAGTCTCGGCACGGCAGGAACCTCCTGGGAGGCCCTTCCCACTCTTAACTCAGCCTTCTTGGCAGGGTGGAGCAGTGACAAACCCACAGTCAGATCCTAACCCAGGTGGCCCCACCTCATGCCTAACCTGTGCTCACAAGCCTCAACTCTGAGGAGCTGATCCTGGAGAGGCAGGGCGCAGGAGAGCGGCACCTCCCCTGAGCCCAAGGAGGCTGCAGCTGCCCTGCAGGTGTGGGCTGCACTGCTCTGCAAGAGCCTCCCTGGAGAGGGATGCCCTTTGTCCGGGCCACTGAAGCCACTGTCGTCCTCTGCGCAAGCCCCAGGCTCTTCTGAGCCCCTGCACCTTCATGGAAAGAGGCACCTGGCCGGCCCCAACAGGATCACTTTGCTCGGACCTGAGTTCTTATGAAGGGCTCAGTCCCAATGTCTTGGTTGGTCATTTTGCTTTCAGTCAAAGTTCACCTCACTCTGCCTGGTATCTGTGCCCAGCCCCACTCAGGAGAGGGAGGCTGAGATAGAAATGTCCTCTCTAGCCGGGCACAGTGGCTCAAGCCTCTAATCCCAGCACTTTGGGAGGCTGAGGTGGGCGGATCATGAGGTCAAGAGATCGAGACCATCCTGGCCAACATGGTGAAACCCCGTCTGTCCTAAAAATACAAAAATTAGCTGGGCGTGGTGGCGCGTGACTATAATCCCAGCTACTCAGGAGGCTGAGGCAGGAGAATCGCTTGAACCAGGGAGTTGGAGGTTGCAGTGAGCCGAGATCGCGCCACTGCACTCCAGCCTGGCAACAGAGTGAGACTCTGTCTCAAAAAAAAAAAAGAAAAGAAAAGAAAAAAATCCTCTCTACCTCTCTCCAGAATCTTGGCTGGAATTGACTTTGCCTCTCCACAAATAGGCTCTGGCCTGGCCTTCAGGACCCACCTGTTTTCAGCAATCAGCCAGGCCCTCCTGGTGTTCAGATCCCCAGTAATCTGGGGCCACGAGCCGGGGAACAGAGTTGGCTGGTGGTGACAGGTCCCTGGCAGGACACAAAATAGCTGAGGGCCTCCTGGGCCAGCACTTGGGTAAACCAAAGCGCCACCCTCCTCTGCTTGAGAACAATTAGGACTGCTGCACAGCTTCCTCCTGAGGCCTTCGAAATGTCCTCCTCTGACAGATAAAAGCACAGTCACCCATACTTATGTTGACAAACAGTATTTTAATGCCAAATCTTCTAACTTAATTTTTTTTTCTTTTTGAGACCGAGTCTCACTCTGTTACCCAGACTGGAGTGCAGTGGTGCAAACTCGGTTCACTGCAACCTCCGCCTCCCAGGTTCAAGCGATTCTCCTGCCTCAGCCTCCCAAGTAGCTGGGATTACAGGCACCCACCACCATACCTGGCTAATTTTTGTATTTTCAGTAGAGACGGCCTTTCACAATGTTGGTCAGGCTGATGTTGAACTCAAGCGATCTGCCCGCCTTGGCCTCCCAAATTGCTGGGATTACAGGCGTGAGCCACCACACCCAGGCTCAAATCTTCTAACTCTAAGTTAAATAGTAATACAAATAGCCAATATATGTGGGGGACCTATGGGGGCCAGGCACTGTTTAGTTACGGGCTTTATGTGTATCTTTTCATTTAAACTCCACAGAACCCTGACGCTTGGCATGGTCCACGGCCCCCTCCACACAGCCAGTTGGCCAGGGAGCCGGGGCAGCCTGTAAACGCTCTGCCTGGAGCTGCTCATAAACAAAAACAGAGTGATCCACAAAAGGGTCCCACAGTCTGGCACGGAATGGAATCCCACCTTCGGTCCAGCAACTGGAGAACAAAAGTCCACATCCTGATGACTGGTTCTGCACCTGGGGCTTAGAGCACGTAGCAAGGGGCTGAGAAGCAGCCACCACATAATCAGTGACTGAAATTTCATCACACAGTCCTCTGTGCCAGGCCCTGTGGGGAAACCAAGACATGTAAGGCAAGCCCTGCTCTTAGGAATTTCTAATCTCAGTACTGAAAAGTTAATAACATAAAGACGCAGCCTGTCTGTGGTCACACCATGGCATGAGCCATGTGGATTCCAAGTGCTGAATGAAGCTGGAATGGCAGAGGTCACATTGGGCCAGTATGTGCTTCTTGGAAGAGGTGGCATTTCAGTCACTTGAAGAATGAGCAGGAGATGAGGGATGGGAAGGGTCAGGCATTCCTGGGATGCCATGAGCAAAGTGTCACAGTTTTGCATTGATCACTGTCATCCATGTAAGAGCAAGAACAGCTCAGGCAGGTGGTGGCCGCAGAATGGAGGTGGACACATAAATATGTGGAGAGGGAAAGAAGCCTTTGGGTTAAAAGACCAAGACTTGACACCTGTGAGGACATGGAATCTAACTCTGTGTTTGTCTCTAAACCCAAGACAAGTGACACTTCTGAGGCACAGCTTCTTCACCTGTAAAATGAAGGGACCGGGCAAGACGGTCTCTAAAGTTCCTATGGCCGGGTGCAGGGGCTCACGCCTATCTTCGCAATACTTTGGGAGGCCGATGCAGAAGGATCACTGGAGCTCCCTCAAGACCAGCCTGGGGAACACAGGGAGAACCTCATCTCTACAAAAAATTAAAAATATTAGCTGGACATGGTGGCAAGACCTGTGATTCCAGCTACTCAGGAGGCTGAGCGGGGAGGATCGTTTGGACCTGGGAGGTCGAGGCTGCAGTGAGCTGTGATCACAACACTGCACTTCAGCCTGGGCAATAAATAAACAAACAAACAAGTACTAAAGTTCCTTACTACTTTAGAATCAGGGTAGAAAGGAGTGAAGATGACTTTAGGATTTTGAAGAACAGTCCCAGCAGCAGGAGATGAGGAGTCTGGAGAAGAGCAGGTCTGAGGAGAGGCCTTCAGCTTCAGATCAACTGCGTGGACCCCTTCGCAACCGTTCCTTCTGCTGGGGTCCACCAGCACTGCCACAGGCTGACCTGTTCTCAGACTTGCATGGGACATGTGTTGCCTCCCTACGTCTCTCCCTGAGATGTGAACCTGGCTACGTCAAGGCCAAAGCAGTGAGAGGCAGCAGCCCTTGCCCCAGCTTTTCCCCCGTGAGGAAGCACCATCATCACCAACACCATCTTGCCACAATAGCACTGGAGAGCCTGCAGGTAAAGGTGGGAGTCCCCCACATTCACAATTAAGTTCCTTTGCCCCAGGGAAATGGGCACTGGAAACAGAAATCAGGTCGTTACTGAGAAATCAATTAACTTATGGTCCCTGCATACTTCTGTTTGAGGGCCCCAATTAGCTCATACCTGGTTCACAGGCAAACTTTCCAACAGGCGGTGCAGATCTCATGCTTGGGTGTGTATAAGGGGCCCTGTGGAGGCCGGGGGCAGCGACTCACAACTGTAATGCCAGCACTTCGGGAGGCCAAGGCGGGAGGATCGCCTGAGCCCAGGAGATCCAGGCTGCAGTGAGCTAAGATCACGCCACCACACTGCAGCCTGGGTGACAGACACCCTGTCCCAAAAACTAAAGAAGAACCCCTGTGGAGCTCATGAACAGAACCACCCAAAGGAGGGGACTGGGCACCTTTATTTTCATAACCTCCGAGGCAATTGTTAGACGCACTAAAGTGAGAGACTCTTTGGGGTGGATAGAGCTGCCCAGGGGGTTTGGGCTGGGAGAGCGGCGGGGCTGGGGCCCTAGAGTGAGACTGAGCTGTTTCTCCACAGAGGGCAGGGGAGAGAGGCTGGCCCTGGGCGGAGGGGGTGAAGCTGGAGAGGCAGTGGAGGCCAGAGGGCACAGGTTTTGCAGCTGAGCAAGGGGCCAGGGCCAGATCCTGAAGCTACCGGGACGGGGGTGTGGGGCTGTGAGCAGGGACAGGAGGCCTTTCTGAGGCAGGAGAATCACTTGAACCCGGGAGGCGGAGGTTGCAGTGAGCTGAGATCATGCCACCACACTCCAGCCCGGGCAACAGAGCGAGACTCCATCTCAAAAAAAAAAAAAGCAGACACGCACCTTCCTGTCCACCCTTTGTCCACTGAGATGAGCTGGGCCCGTGGTGGGAGGGGTGAGCACCTCCTGCCTCAACTTGCGTTTCCTTCCCAGCAGGCCCCGGCTCTCCTGCATCTGACTTCAAGTCCTTGGTATGTATGAAATTCCTGCCTCTCCTCTGGCCGCCCTGCCCGCCTCCCTGGCTGCAGTTACAGTTTTGTCCCTTGTTCCTACCCTTTTATGTCTGCCTTTCTCAGGCCTTCAGCCCAATGTGTCAAGACTAATTTGACACCAAATTGGCTTTCTCTAGAAATTCAAGGAAACTTCTAGGCACAAGAACAAGATTCGTTTGGGGAAAATGCTCATGGCCCCTTCCTCAAGGCAGTCCTGGGGTTGGAGTCCTTGACCCAACCCCAGCCGGGATAGCACCCTGGAGCGGGAGGCCCCGTCTGGAGGGAAACAGCTCGCTCGGGGTCTTCCACCCGCCCGGCCCCCTCAACCAACCCCCTGCCCTGCTCCTGACAGAGAGAGACAGGTCCTCCTGAAAGCATGACTAGAGCCCTTCTCACCCCCAGAGCTCGCCTCTCTGTAAGCCTTTGCTCTGCTTGAAAAAAATTCATTTGCTTTTGGACTGGGGCGACAGGTTGCAATTTGGGGCCATCATGGTGTGGACGTTTATGTTCTCGGAGGAGCCTCTTTGGGGAAGGAAACTGGGTTTCTCTCACCTTCCTTACTTGAGACAAAATGTACTATTTCCTGCTCTTAATTCAGCATCTACAATTGTCCTGGGAATTGGTCACAGTGCCATGGGGTCAGGACAGTAGTGTGATTCCAGACTCCAGAACAAAACAATAGGTTGCTCTGTTTCCTCAAAATGCTTTGAGTCCTCAGGCCTGGCCCCCCAACCACTAGGCAGTGCCCATCCTTCCTCTGTGGTCTCACCCCTCTTCCCAGAGCATCTGCCCTCACAGCCACCTCACATTCTGTCCAGAACCCCCAAGCACAAGGAGCCTGCCAAGCTGGGAAGTCATCACGGAACTCAGGTCCACTGGCGTATCTGCCGCCAGAATTCGTGGTAAAGAGGACGGTTCTGGTTGGGTGCATGGCTCATGCCTGTAATCCCAACACTTTGGGAGGCCAAGGTGAGTGGATCATTTGCGCCCAGTTCAAGACCAGCCTGCACAACATAGTAAGACTCCGTCTCTACAAAAAACCTTTTTAATTAGCCAGACGTGGTGGTACACACTTTATAGTCCCAGCTACTCAAAATTAGCTGGACGTAGTGGTGCAGGCCTGTAATCCCAACTACTCGAGAGGCTGAGGCAGGATAATCGTTTGAATCCGGGAGGCAGAGGTTGCAGTGAGCCGAGATAACGCCATCGCATTCCAGCCTGGGCAACAAGAGCGAAACTCCATCTCAAAGCAGAAGGATTGCATGAGCCCCAGAGTTTGAGGCTGCAGTGAGCTCTGATCACGCCACTGCACTCCAGCCTGGGCAACAGAGAGACACCCTGTCTCAAAAAAAAAAAAAGAAAAGAAAAGAGAAAGAAGAAAGAAAGAAGGGCCAGACATGGTGGTTCACGCCTGTTATCCCAGCACTTTGGGAGGCTGAAGTGGGCGGATCTCCTGAGGTCAGGAGTTCGAGACCAGCTTGACCAACACGGTGAAACCCCCGTCTCTACTAAAAATACAAAAATTAGCTGGGCGTGGTGGTGGGCGCCTGTAATCCCAGCTACTCGGGAGTCTGAGGCAGGAGAATAGTTTGAACACAGGAGGTGGAGGTTGCAGTGAGCCGAGACCACACCATTGCACTCCAGCGTGGGTGACAGGAGCAAGACTCCATCTAAAAAAAAAAGAGAAAAGAAGGCCAGGCATGGTGGCTAATGCCTGTAATCCCAGCATTTTGGGAGGCCAAGGCAAGTGGATCATGAGGTCAAGAGATCAAGACCATCCTG
>NW_012101354.1:2148477-2151257 GCF_000951045.1 Mandrillus leucophaeus | reverse complement strand
AAAGGAAAGGAGGAAAAAAAGGAAAAGGAAGAAGGGAAGGGAAGGGGAGGGGAGGGGAGGGGAGGGAAAAGAAAAGAAAGGTTCTATACAGATGGCAGCATCATTTTTTCCCCCAATTCCTGGCACAGAGGCTGAACCATTATTGTCAACCTACTGTGAAAAGACATTATGTCCTCTCTGTCACTGGCAAATCCTGACCAGAGTCTTGTTGGACTCTGAGAGCATCCCCAGCAAAGAACTGAGCATCACAGCAGGGCAGCTTGAAGTCTTCCTCTAATGTAGTCTTGATCTACCTAGAACATCAGCTACAAAATAATTTTGCACAGCATCATTAACAATAGCACTGCCTTCGTGTTGTACATGACTCCGCAGCTTTCATACATATTCCATCAGTTGTATTTGGGGTTTTATGAAAACCTATGAAGTTGGCTGGGCACAGTGGCTCACACCTGTAATCCCAGCACTTTGGGAGGCCGATGTGGGTGGATCACCTGAGGTCAGGGGTTCGAGACTAGCCTGGCCAACATGGTGAAACCTCGTCTCTACTAAAAATACAAAAATTAGCTGGTGGTGGCACACGCTTGTAAACCCAGCTACTTGGGAGGCTGAGGTGGGAGAATTGCTTGAACCTGGGAGGCAGAGGTTGCAGTGAGCCAAGATCATGCCATTATACTCCAGCCTGGACGACAGAGCAAGACTCCATCTCAAAAAAGAAAAAATATAGGAGTATTTTTTGTTTTTGTTTTTGTTTTTTGTTTTGAGACGGAGTCTCGCTCTGTCACCCAGGCTGGAGTGTAGTGGCCCGATCTTGGCTCACTGCAACCTCTGCCTCCCAGGTTCAAGCAATTCTCCTGCCTCAGCCTCCCAAGTAGCTGGGACTATAGACGCTCTCCACCATGCCCGGCTAATCTTTGTATTTTTAGTAGAGATGAGGTTTCACCATGTTCGTCAGGCTGGTCTCGAATTCCGGACCTCGTGATCCTCCCGCCTTGGCCTCCCAAAGTGCTAGGATAACAGGTGTGAGCCACCGCACCTGACCGAGTATATCTTTTTTTAAAAAAGAAAATAAAGAAATAAAATCTACATAGCAGTGACTGGGAGACCAGAATATCCCATTCATGTCTTGGTCCTCATCTTACCGAATGGATCACATCCTGTTTCTTCATCATTTCATCAACTGCAAGGCAGTTGGGCTGTGATGGGACAGGACAACAGCCAGAAAATGCTGGAATGTGGCCAGAGCTGAGGTAGTGCTCACCCCACACGTGTTCATTAAATGCCTACTGTGTGCAGAGTGAGGTGGTGAATACAAAGGTAAACACAGCAAGGTGGTCTCACCCTCCAGTCCCTGGAAGAGCACAGGTCACCACTGGCTGCTGTCATAGCAGCTGTCGAGTATGGGCAGCTGGGCCAAGCCAAAGCGGAATGGTCAGAAGAACGGCATCAGTGAGACAAAACAGTGGAGACAGCGTGACAGGACACGGACTCAACGGCTGGAGGCCAGCCTGGCACGCAGCAATTGGGAATGGGGTGTCTGTTCTGGAACAAAGGAGTTCAGCAACCATGATTTGGAGAGGCAGAAAAGCAAACACCAGGCTTTCCGAAAATGGTTGCTATGACCACAAACCCAAAGACAGCTGCATGTTCATTTCTGGGCCCCACCTGTACTTATTATTGGTGTTAGCATCAGCATTATCTTGGAATAGGGACAACATCTTATATGAGGCATTCATTCAAAATGTTATTTAATTTGTAAAACTTCCTTATGCTACTGCCACGGGAAAAAATTATTAAGTAAACTCAGCTAAATTTCTGGAAATTTTATTTGCATACAATGTATACAAATAATAGCGCCTAATTTAGAATCCTGGCTCTCTCACTTTCTAGCTGAGAGATTAGAGACAAACTAGTGGATTTGTCTTTGTGTCTTTGTTTGCAAATCTGTAAATGGTGTAACAGTCTCCACCTCACAGGGTTACAATGAGGACAGAGTGACGTAATGTGTGTAAAGCTCTTCTAACAGCCCAGTCAGGGGCACAAAGTAAGTGCTATATACATGTTAGGTATATTATTATTATTAAATCAGTATGTTGAGCTCAAAGTCAGACCAATGTCAGCCTGTCCCCTCTTTTTTTCCTTATTTTCCTATCTTTAGAGATAATTTTGGATGAACATCTACTTTTCTTTTTTCTGAGACGGAGTCTCGTCCTGTCACCCAGGCTGGAGTACAATGGCACGATCTTGGCTCACTGCAACCTCCGCCTCCCAGGCTCAAGCAATTTTCCTGCCTCAGCCTCCCCAGTAGCTGGGACTACAGACGCCTGCCACCATGCCTGGCTAATTTTTGTATTTTTAGTAGAGATGGGGTTTCACTGTGTTGACCAGACTGGTCTCGAACTTCTGACCTCAGGTGATCCGCCTGCCTCAGCCTCCAAAAGTGGTTGGGTTACAGGTGTGGGTCACCGAGCCCGCCCTATTTTTTTTTTGCTCTGTCACCCAGTGCAGTAGTGTGATCTCAGCTCACTGCAACCTCTGCCGCCTGGGTTTAAGCAATCCTCCTGCTTCAGCCTCTGGGGTAGCTGAGATTACAGGTGTGCACCACCATGTCTGGCTAATTTTTGTATTTTTAGTAGAGACGGGGTTTCACCATGTTGGCCAGACTGGTCTCAAACTTCTGACCTCAAGCAATCTGCCCGCTTCGGCCTCCTAAAGTGCTAGGATTACAGGCTGGATGAACATCTACTTATTACATAATCTTCTTTTTTTTTTTTTTTTTTTTT
>NW_012101354.1:2147703-2148427 GCF_000951045.1 Mandrillus leucophaeus | reverse complement strand
GAGATCGAGACCATCCTGGCTAACACGGTGAAACCCCGTCTCTACTAAAAATACAAAAAATTAGCCGGGCGTGGTGGCGGGCGCCTGTAGACCCGGCTAAGGGGGAGGCTGGGGCAGGAGAATGGCGTGAACCCGGGAGGCGGAGCTTGCAGTGAGTCAAGATCGCACCACTGCACTCCAGCCTGGGCGAAAGAGAGAGACTCCGTCTCGAATAATAATAATAAACATAACACAGAGTAAAAAGCAAAAGCCTTTTTCAGTTCTCCTCCAACCCTGAACCCCTCCCCAGATGTCACCAATACTACTGAGTTTGGGGTGCATTCTTCCATATATAAATAGATAAAGAAACATATCCAAGTCCATCGTATATATTAGATTAGTCCCATTTTGCAGATGAGCAAACTGCACCACACAGAGGTGGAAGTATTTGTGGAAGACCACACAGCCGGCAAGTGCTGGAGCTGAGATTCAAAACCAGATCACTCTGACTCAGAAGTCAGCACGTTGTCCTTCCGCTGAGTCCCGAGTGTAAAACCTTACTGAGGGAAAAACCGAAGCTCATAGAAGTCCCAGCAATCAGAACCACAGGGTTCACTGCCCAACACGGGAGAGCTAGGAGTGACTGAGCTTGCAGGTGAGGCTGCGTGGAGGAGAGAGCCTGGACCCACGCGGATCCGGGGCCGCGGGCACCTCCGTCCAGGGCGCCGCCCTCCCGGACTAGCGG
>NW_012101354.1:2143164-2144898 GCF_000951045.1 Mandrillus leucophaeus | reverse complement strand
TTTTATTTTATTTTATTTTATTTTATTTTATTTTATTTTTTTGAATCAGAGTCTCACTCTGTCACCTAAGCCGGAGTGCAGTGGCATCATCTCAGCTCAATGCAACCTCCACCTGCTAGGTTCAAGCAATTCTCCCTTTCTCAGCCTCCCCAGTAGCTGGGATTACAGGTGCCCACCACCACACCCAGCTAATTTTTGTATTTTTAGTAGAGATGGGGTTTCACCATGTTGGCCAGATTGGTCTTGAACTCTGACCTCAGGTGATCTGCCCACCTTGGCCTCCCAAAATGCTGGGATTGCAGGCATGAGCCACCGCACCCAGCCCAATTCTTACATTTTGAAAGCATTTTATGTTTTCATATCCATCATCTTCTTAGAGATAACATCTCCTTCAGCTGAGCCCAGTATTAACCTTCCCATGACCCCATTACCTGCAGTGTCTGTGCCTGATCAGACCCAACTCCTTGAGGCTAGAGACTGTCCTCTTGCTGCTTCCTCAACATCAAGTGCAAAAGGTGCCCAAGAAATGACAGGTAGGGGAACCAAAGACCTCCGATATTTTGTGAGAATGCACGACAATGTTGTTAGAGCTTCTATTTTTGTGTTTTAGTTTTTCAAGGGAAATTTGAAAATATCCAGGTTTTAAAATAGGTATTGACAAGTTATTAAAAAAAAAAAAAATACACCTTTAGGTTGGGCCCAGTGGCTCAAGCGTGTAATCCTGGCACTTTAGGAGCCCAAGGAAGGAGGATTTCTTGAGCCCAGGAGTTTGAAACTAGCCTGTCTTAAAAACAACAAACAAACAAACAAAAACCTTTAAAACACTGAGTAGACCCAACAAAACACAACGCGTCAGTAAATAGAAAGTAAAAATATAGGCCGGGCGCAGTGGCTCACATCTGTAATCCCAGCACTTTGGGAGACTGAGGCAGGAGGATCATGAGGTCAGGAGTTCAAGACCGGCCTGGCCAACACGGTGAAACCCCATCTCTACTAAAGATACAAAAAATTAGCCAGGTGTGGTGGCTCGCGCCTGTGATCCCAGCAGGCAGGAGGCTGAGGCAGGAGAATCGCTTGAACCCAGGAGGCAGAGGTTGCAGTGAGCAGAGATGGCACCACTGCACTCCAGCCTGGGTGACAGAAAAAAAAAAAAAAAAAAGAGTAAAAATATAAAAATAGTAGTGACCATTTATTGTCTACTCTATGCCAGTCATTTTACGTATTTTATTTATGTATTTATTTTTTGAGAAAGGTCTCTCTCTGTCGCAGGGGCTGGAGTGCAGTGGCACAGTCATAGTTCGTAGTTCACTGCAGCCTCAAACTCCTGGGCTCAAGCGATCCTCCCCCATCAGTCTCCTGAGTAGCTAGGACTATAGGTTTTCACCACCACGCCCAGCTGACATATATTATTTATTTTTAATAAATAATAGCCGGGCGTGGTGGCTCACGCTTGTAATCCCAGCACTTTGGGAGGCCAAGGCGGGAGGATCACTTGAGGTTGGGAGTTTGACACTAGCCTGACCAACATGGAGAAACCCCGTCTCTACTAAAAAATATAAAATATATAAAATAAGCCGGGCGTGGTGGTGCACACCTCTAATACCAGCTACTCGGGAGGCCGAGGCAGGAGAATCACTTGAACCTGGGAGGGAGAGGTTGCAGTGAGCCGAGATCACGCCATTGCACTCCAGCCTGGGCAACAAGTGTGAAATTCCGTCTCAAAAAAAAAAAAAA
>NW_012101354.1:2137053-2138639 GCF_000951045.1 Mandrillus leucophaeus | reverse complement strand
GTAGCTGGGACTACAGGCGCCCGCCACCATGCCCGGCTAGTTTTTTGTATTTTTAGTAGAGACGGGGTTTCACCATGTTAGCCAGGATAGTCTCGATCTCCTGACCTCGTGATCCACCAGCCTCGGCCTCCCAAAGTGCTGGGATTACAGGCTTGAGCCACCGCGCCCGGCCTACAAAATCTTCTTAAAAGCTTTTTTTTTTTTTTGAGACGGAGTTTCGCCCTTGTTGCCCAGGCTGGAGTGCAATGGTGCAATCTCAGCTCACCACAACCTCTGCCTCCCACGTTCAAGCGATTCTCCTGCCTCAGCCTCCCAAGTAGCTGGGATTACAGGCATGCACAATCATGCCCGGCTAATTTTCTATTTTTAGTAGAGACAGGGTTTCTCCATGTTGGTCAGGCTGGTCTCGAACTCCCAACCTCAGGTAATCCGCCCACCTCGGCCTCCCAAAGTGCTGGGATTACAGGCGTGAGCCACCGAGCCCGGCCTTAAAAACTTCTTTTAAAAAATTATTTATGTATTTGTTTATTTTTGAGACAGGGTTTTGCTATGCTGCCCAGGCTGGTGTCAAATTCCTGGGCTTAAGCAATCCACCCACCTCAGCCTCCCAAAGTGCTGGGATTAGAGGCGTGAGACACCGCACCCAGCCTAAAAACTTTTTATCCTGGAGACATAAACTTAATCTGATATTTCACAAGTTGCTGAGGCATAGGAAACTCTTTTCTTTATACAATATTTTCAGACCACCAAGCCATGAGAGGTGACAGCAGTAGGAAATCTCATGAGCTCTTTGGTCAGCAGCCATTTCTTAGTGGAAAGGACTATTTCTGACCTTCAATTCTCAGCAGTTACAAATGTCAAAGGCAGACCTTTCCTCTCCTCCCACGCTCCTGTGCTGCAGCTTCCCTCCCTGTAGATAAGTGAATGCCGATGGGGTGTGACTGGGCCAGGACTGAAGGGTCCCTGGCCTAAAATATCTTACTCTGCCTGGAAGGCTGGGCCTCACATAATCTGTATCATACTCTGAGGTCTGGGCAAAGGGGCTTCCCCTTCAAAGCTAGCACTATAAATATGCCTCGAGGTTGTCACCGGGAGTCCCTAGATAAACCAGCCCTCTGGGAGGGGCATTAACCTTTTATCTTCCTAACCCATGTAGGAACTCAGGACCTGGATGGAGGATGAGGAGAGGCACCTCCCGGAGGCACAGGACGATCTGACCCGCGCCATGTTTCGTGGTGTACTTCGTGTTTTCAAGTTGTTGTTTTCAGTGACTTATCAAAAAAACAAAACTCTAATATAAAATAGGAAAAAGTATGGATGATATAAAGTCACACAAATAGTCCTTTATCCTGAAAGAACTTAGGGATTTACCAAGAAAAAATATGCATGTTAGATTTCAAATAATGATACAATTCTTTTTCTCCTTCCTTTCTTTTTTCTTCTTTTTTTTTTTAGAGATGGGGTCTTGCTATGTTGCCCAGGCTGGATTTGAACTCTTGGCTTCAAGTGATCCTCCCACTTCAGCCTCCCGAATCACTGGGACTACAGGTGCCTGCAATTGTACCCAGCTCGGGACACCATTCTTA
>NW_012101354.1:2101434-2133934 GCF_000951045.1 Mandrillus leucophaeus | reverse complement strand
CTCTCCCTGCGCTGTGCGGTCGGTCGCGCCCCCGCCACGACCCCGGCCCCAGCTCCGGTGGTCTCCGACGATCTTTCAGCCCCTGGGGTCGAATTCCTGGGGAGGGGGTCAGATCCCGTGGAACTCTGGCCCCATCACCCGGGCGAGGAGTGAGCCAAAATTCCTCCCAAGTCACACAGCGAAGTTGGAAAACAGACCCACGACCTCCCCGCGCGGGCAGCGCCTCCTGCCCTCTCCCTAGGAGGGTGCTCTCGGACGGTGTGCCCCCCGCCCCCCTACTGCAACTCCTGGAGTTGGAGGACAGGGTCGCCGCGAGGGACGCAGGTGGGTGCCCTTGATCCAGTTCAGTCCGATGACAGAAGAGGTTGACAAAAAAGAAAGACACCTGTTGGGGTGGCCTGCCAGACCCAGGAGTGGAGGGCTCCATGAGGGCCAGGGAATTCGGACTCAGGACAGGGATTCTCTGTGGCTATTCCAGAAACATAGGGGTCGAGCCACACTCTCCAGCAGGGAGACCTGGGGGTGAAGGGGTGAGCCCTGCGCAGGTCTCTGTTCCTTGGTCTTCACTGGGCAGTGTGGAGAGGTGTGGCCCGGAGGAGCCCACATTTGTCCAAACCAGGGTCTATTCTGGCACCAACCTCTGACCTCTCCTTTCCTCGTCCTGGGCCGTGAACGACACAAAATGAGGGACATGGAAAGGGGTGAGAAGCACAAATGTGCGTGTGTTTCTGCAGAGGAGGGGGCATGGGCCCCTGCCGGGCTGCGCAGGGGAGGGTGGGGTGGGACTTTTCCAGAGAGGGAGCCAGGCCTGGCGTGGGCCCCGGGAGCTCACGTCACCCCCACCCCTCACTTCTCCAGGGAACTGCCAAGGCCAAACCCAGCTCGGGACGGGATTATGTGTACTGGGTAGACCCGTGGAGAGGGACGGTGAGATCTGGGTGGCAGAGAGAAACAGAGGCAGAGAGGGCATGGAGAGGGGTCGGCATCAGAGAAGGGGCCGGCAGTGACCATCACCCCCTTTCTTCTTCCCTCAGCTGGAGTAACAGAGTCAGGCAGAGCCTGAACACTTGGGTGGAACATGGGCCCTTCTCTGGAGACCCTGGCCTCCCCCGTTCAGTCAGGGCGGAGTTGCTGACCTCAGTGGCCGGCCCAGCCAGGGGAAGGAGTGGCCATCGGCAACCCCCTCCCCAACCCTAAACCGTGAGGCATGCCCGCTCTGGCTCAGCCACTCTGACCCCTCCCTCAAATTATGAGCCCTAGGTCTCAGGGAGGGCAGTGGGGCGCAGTGTCTGCCCCCAGGCACATTCCTTCCCTTCTCTTGGTCATTTTCTGCCCCAGAGCTGGCCCACCTCAGCAATTCGAGGGCTCCCTGGATTCCTTTCCCGGGTGCCTTTCAGATCCAACAGAAACAGATTTTTTTTTTTCCTGGAAAGCAGACCCAAGAGTGGGATGAGGAGCAGGGGTGGGAAGGCCTCTAAGTGAGAAGGGGGCAAGGAGAGTCAGGCTTTGTGGCTCGGGAGGGTTCCGAGCCTCACTTCTCCAGTGTTCAAAGCTGAACTTCAGATGGACTTCCTGGCTCTTGAGAATGAGAGGCCTGTGGCTGGGGCAAGAGGCAGCCCTGGCTGCACCTCTCCTTCCCGCTTCCCCAGCTGGTAGAGCCGCACAGGAAACAAGCCCTCACTGAACCAATGCTGGATGCTGGCACCCAGAGTGGGTGTTACATTGCCGGCTTCTTCTCTAGAGATTAAACCGTCAACCCATTTAGCTTATCCCTTGGCCAAAAGTGTCTGAGATGTGCCTGGATGTTCCCGCACATCTCTTCCACAGAAGGGAAGAGAAAGTCAGGAGGCAAGTAGGACAGAGAGATGGCTGGGGAAGGTCTCGTTTCTGGAAGACCCGAGGAAGGGGCTTCTGGTGGATCCTCAGAGAGAGTGTCTGGCACATCCTCAGTGGAGCCTTCCTCCTCTACTTTCTAGGCACCTCTGGGAGGGCAGGAGTGGGAGCAGATGACAACCATTTTAGAAGGAGCCCTCTGGCTGGGTGTGGTGGCTCACACTTGTCATCCCAGCACCTTGGGAGGCCAAGGCGGGAGAAGCGCTTGAGGCCAGGAGTTTGAGACCAGCCTGTGCAATTTAGCTGGATCCCGTCTCCACCAAAAAATACAAAAATTAGCTGGGTGTGGTGGTGCACGCATGTAGTCCCACCTACTCAGGAGGCTGAGGAGGAAGGAGAGCCTGTGAGTTTGAGGCTACAATGAGCTTTGGTGGCACCATTGCACTCCAGCCTGGATGACAGAGTGAGATCTCCATCTCAGGAAAAAAAAAAAAAAAAAAGCCGTTTGTGTGTGCCTGAGCCGGCCTAGAAACAGTCTCTAGGTAGGATTTGGGGAGGAGCTAAGAAGCCCCTATAGGGCCCAGGGGTGGGGACTGAGCCTTAGTTGGAAGGCTGAGGTCAGCCCCCGACCATGTAGCCTCTACAGATGGACAAGGCAGTGATCCTCCCTGCTCCCACCCTGAGGATCCTAAAGGGGTGGGCCAGTCTCACCACCTCCTCCACTCTGATCTGTCCTCCCAGCCCCAAGCTCTCTGGACACTGGAGAGGTAACCACCAGGCTTCTGTCCCTGCAGAGAGCACCCTCCACACCCAGATGCCTACCCAGATGCCTGCCCAGATGGCTGTGTAGTTTTTGTGACCAGTCCGCTCCTCCCTTGCCCTGGGGCAGTAGAGGGGGGAGTGATGGAGAACTGGGCAGGCAGGTGAGAGAAGGGGCCATGGAGGGGAGGGAAGTGGGGGTTGCTGGGACGGCTCTGTGTCTGGAAGTGAGGGAAAGAGGACCACTGGGAGGGGCAGGGGAAGTGATGAGTAACTTCTGCTTTCTGAGAAGTTGGTAGTCAGGATATGGGGAGCCAGCTGGGGGCGGAGGGTGGTGTTGCAACACCCCCTCTGGCTCCAGTCTGACGTCCCTCCCATGGCCTTTGGTTTGCAGGCCCTGGCTGTATCTGCTGCTGCTGCTGCTTCTGTCCCTCCCTCAGCTCTGCCTGGATCAGGAGGTGAGCTTTGGACAAGTGAGCAGCTGCAGCCTGCCTGCCACCCTTTCATCTCCCCCTGGGCTCCCACCCCATCTCTCCAGGCCACGCCTCCTTTCCCCACAGCCCATCCACCTCCCCTGCCAACTCCACAGTTACTTGCCTCACAACACCAAGAGGCCGAGGTGTAGTTCTCCCTCTGCTGCTGAATGTGACCCTGGACTGGCAGCGACTCCGTGAGCCCCAGTGGTGGTCTAGATGGACGCTCTGGACAGTTCCCTCTAATCCTTCCAATTCTGTCTGACCTTTTTCTCTATATAGGTGTTGTCCGGACACTCTCTTCAGACACCTACAGAGGAGGGCCAGGGCCTCGAAGGTGTCTGGGGACCTTGGGTCCAGTGGGCCTCTTGCTCCCAGCCCTGCGGGGTGGGGGTGCAGCGCAGGAGCCGGACATGTCAGCTCCCTACAGTGCAGCTCCGCCCGAGTCTGTCCCTCCCTCCCCGGCCCCCAAGACATCCAGAAGCCCTCCTCCCCCGGGGCCAGGGTCCCAGACCCCAGACTTCTCCAGAAACCCTCCCCTTGTACAGGACACAGTCTCGGGGAAGGGGTGGCCCACTTCGAGGTCCTGCTTCCCACCTAGGGAGAGAGGAGACCCAGGAGATTCAAGCGGCCAGGAGGTGAGAGGCCTGGGTGGAAGAGGTGGGCCTTGGGCAAGGTGGGGGCTTAGCAAGAAGGAAAGGGGAGCACGGGTGACTTCAGAGGGCTTGTCTTTGGTGCCAGGAAGTAAACTGGGGAAACAGGGTCAGAGGTGGTCAGAGCTGTGCCCCTACATCTGAAACACCTTCTCAGGTCCCGGCTTCGAGACCCCATCAAGCCAGGAATGTTCGGTTATGGGAGAGTGCCCTTTGCATTGCCACTGCACCGGAACCGCAGGCACCCTCGGAGGCCACCCAGATCTGAGCTGTCCCTGATTTCTTCTAGAGGGGAAGAGCCCATTCCATCCCCTACTCCAAGAGCAGAGCCATTCTCCACAAACGGCAGCCCCCAAACTGAGCTCCCTCCCACAGAACTGTCTGTCCACACCCCATCCCCCCAAGCAGAACCTCTAAGCCCTGAAACTGCTCAGACAGAGGTGGCTCCCAGAACCAGGCCTGCCCCTCCACAGCACCACCCCAGAGCCCAGGCCTCTGACACAGAGCCCCCCTTACCCACGCACTCCTTAGGAGAAGGTGGCTTCTTCCGTGCATCCCCTCAGCCACGAAGGCCAAGTTCCCAGGGTTGGGCCAGTCCCCAGGTAGCAGGGAGACGCCCTGATCCTTTCCCTTCAGTCCCTCGGGGCCGAGGCCAGCAGGGCCAGGGGCCCTGGGGAATGGGGGGGACTCCTCACGGGCACCGCCTGGAGCGTGACCCTCAGCACCCGGACGGCTGGCTGCCCCTGCTGAGCAACGGCCCCCATGCCAGCTCCCTCTGGAGCCTCTTTGCTCCCAGTAGCCCTATTCCAAGATGTTCTGGGGAGAGTGAGCAGCTAAGAGCCTGCAGCCAAGCGGTGAGTCTCCTCAGGTCTCCCCTCCCAACCCCAACCTCCAGTGTGGCCTCCCCGCCCTGAAGCTGGGCCCTCAGCTTCTTCTCGGCCCCTGAGGGAGAAGGGCCTTGGCATCTGACCACCTCAGGGCAGGGGTCTTGGAGCTCTTCCGCTGACCTGATCCTCCCACCTGCTCCCCAGGTTCAGCCCTGACCTTACCCTCATTTTGCTCCCCAGCTCTGACTCCTTTGTACCCCTCACCGCAGCCCTGCCCCCCCGAGCAGCCAGACCCCCGGGCCCTGCAGTGCGCGGCCTTTAACTCCCAGGAATTCATGGGCCAGCTGTACCAGTGGGAGCCCTTCACCGAAGGTGAGGTTTCTTGCCCACCCCTGGGCAGTGATGACTTGGAATTGGGGATGAAGGGGAGAGGAGACACCTGCTTACTCCCAGCCCTGAATGACTTCCGGCCCCTCTGCTTCCCCTGCTCCGTGCCTTCTTTCTTCTCCCTGGGCTGAGGCTGGGTCAGGAGACAGCACAGGTGGCGGCGAGTGGTCTGCAGAGGGGTCGGGGTGGGAGGAGGAGGTGCGGGAGACACGCTTTGTCCGGACTCCTCTGGGAAGGCCATCACTGGGGGTCGGGTGGCTGTGACACAAGAGGGCCACAGTGGGAGAGATCCTGTCCAGCCGTGACAGCTGGGTGGGGGTGTGCCACGTATCCTGGGCACTACCGTATCGGTTGCTCCCAGGTTACCGTCCGCTTCATTTTAGGCCTGTGTTGACACCAAGACAAGCACTCAAGAGCTCTGAACACACAGAATCATGGGCGTCAGGGATTGCTCCTCTCTCGGTTCAGAGTCCCCTTGATGGTCTCAGTGACCTCGACTGACCTGACCACCTTCCTTTTTTTTTTTTTTTCCTGAGACAGAGTCTCGCTCTGTCACCCAGGCTGGAGTGCAGATTTCGGCTCACTGCAACCTCTGCCTCCTGGGTTCAAGCAATTCTCCTGCCTCAGCCTCCCAAGTAGCTGGGACTACAGGCATGTGCCACCATGCCTGGTTAATTTTTGTATTTGTAGTAGAGATGGGGTGTCACCATATTGGCCAGGCTGGTCTTGAACTCCTGACCTAATGATCTACCGGCCTTGGCCTCCCAAAGTGCTGGGATTATAGGCATGAGCCACTGTGCCGGCCCTGACCACCTTCTCAGCTTGCGCTGTTGTCACATTTCCTTCATCCACAGTGACCTGGGCAACCTCAAGGTGCCCCCCCGGGGCCTCTCTCAGCTAACCTCCCACCAGGGAGCCCACTAACCACCCTTCTACCCTGTCCCTTAGTCCAGGGCTCCCAACGCTGTGAACTGAACTGCCGGCCCCGTGGCTTCCGCTTCTATGTCCGTCACACCGAAAAGGTCCAGGATGGGACCCTATGTCAGCCTGGAGCCCCTGACATCTGTGTGGCTGGACGCTGTCTGGTGAGGGAAGATGGGGTGCACACACACACATGCATATGCGCACAGATACACACCCCTGTACACATACACATGTACACACACATATGCATGAACATATGCACACATGCAAGCATGTACACACATGTATGCAGACACACATGCATATGCACACCTATGGACACAGACACATGTATGCATACACATGTGCACTCGTGCATGAACACATGCACATATGCATATGCACACAGACACACACGGACACAGATGCACACACGCATATGCGCACGCACACCTGTACACATACACATGTAGACACATGCATGAACACATGCACACATGCACACACACGTATTTGCACAGTCTCATTAATTAATTCAACAACAAAACACCATACTGAGATAACCAAGGGAGAATTCTAACCTGCCAAGCTGGGCTGAGCAGAGCCTGAAGGATCTGATGGGGCACCTGTCCGTGTCCCTGGGTCTGACTGGGGACGGTGGGGCTGCTTTTGTGCTCTCACTTGTAGCACAAAAAGCAGGGTAGTGAGCTGAGGCTCCCGAGGGGACCGGGGTGGGGTTGAGGTGGTGTCTGGCATTCTGTGGCCGCTGCCTCACCTCACTCTCTCCAGAGCCCCGGCTGTGATGGGATCCTTGGCTCTGGCAGGCGTCCTGATGGCTGTGGAGTCTGTGGGGGTGATGATTCTACCTGTCGCCTTGTTTCGGGGAACCTCACTGACCGAGGGGGCCCCCTGGGTTATCAGAAGATCTTGTGGATTCCAGCGGGAGCCTCGCGGCTCCAGATTGCCCAGCTCCGGCCTAGCTCCAACTACCTGGGTGAGCACCCAGCTGCCTCCCTTTCACTTCCATCTCTGTTCAGCCCTCCATACCCTCACTCAGTGCAGTGAGCAAGCCAAACGGGGAAGTCCAGGGTCTGGCCCCTCCCCTTGTGGAAGGAGTGAGGAAGCTGAGAGGGCTTGGGGGGATCTTAGGTTCCGGTGGGAGCTTCTATAGGCTGAGGACACGGTGTGGGAGGAGGAAAGTATTATCACCCTGGAATTTCCCAATCTCTCACCTCTGACCTGCAGCACTTCGTGGCCCTGGGGGCCGGTCCATCATCAATGGGAACTGGGCTGTGGATCCCCCTGGGTCCTACAGGGCCGGCGGGACCGTCTTTCGATATAACCGTCCTCCCAGGGAGGAGGGCAAAGGAGAGAGTCTGTCGGCTGAAGGCCCCACCACCCAGCCTGTGGATGTCTATGTGAGCCTGGGGCCAGGGGCAGCTGGATGCTGGGGAGGGAGGCTGTTCCCTCTAAGGGCAGAGCTGTGGTTGTCAAGATGGGAGATAGAGCTGGTGGCATCCCCCTCTGGCCACCCCCAAACATTCATTATCTTCTCTTCTCCCCAGATGATCTTTCAGGAGGAAAACCCAGGCGTATTTTATCAGTATGTCATCTCTTCATCTCCTCCAATCCTTGAGAACCCCACCCCAGAGCCCGCTGTCCCCCAGCTTCAGCCGGGTAAGACTCTGACCCCTGCACTTGGAAGGAGGAGGGAGAAGCTGCAGGGGTGGCTCTGGGGCAGTGGGGTGGCATCTGATTCGCCTGCTCCCCTGCACAGAGATTCTGAGGGTGGAGCCCCCAGTCGCTCCAGCGCCCCGCCCAGCCCGGACCCCAGGCACTCTCCAGCGCCAGGTGCGGATCCCCCAGATGCCCGCCCCGCCCCATCCCAGGACACCCCTGGGGTCTCCAGCTGCGTACTGGAAACGAGTGGGACACTCCGCATGCTCAGCGTCCTGTGGGAAAGGTGAGACATCGCACCTTGGACCAGCACCTCAGTCCAAGCCCCCCAACTGACACTCCTGATCCTGCATCCGGGATAGTGGGGCCACGCCCGACCCTGCATCTGGGACACCACTGAGCTTGGGCTCCAGCCTCCTGCCTCCCTGGCTGCCTTCTCACCCACTCAGGTGTCTGGCGCCCTATTTTCCTCTGCATCTCCCGTGAGTCGGGAGAGGAACTGGATGAACGCAGCTGTGCCGCGGGTGCCAGGCCCCCAGCCTCCCCTGAACCCTGCCACGGCGCCCCGTGCCCCCCATAGTGAGTATGGCCCACGGGGAGGGTTAGGGTACTGGAAACACAGCAGTTGCCCCCAGAATCTTACCTGAATTCTGCACTCAACGCGACATCTCCTGGCTGCAGAGAGACAACATTAGATTAGAAAGGCGGACATTCGGTAGGCAGCAAGAAAGCCATGGCAGGCTGAGCCCCCCAGGAACCCAGACTCCAAACGCCAAACGTGCCCACTCTTCTCTGAGGCCCCCATGTCCAATGTGTCTTCCATCTCCCCTGCCATGGCAGCCCCACATATCTCATCTGTGTCTCCATCTCTTCCGTGCCCTGCTGGTGCCTGCAGCTGGGAGGCTGGTGAGTGGACATCCTGCAGCCGCTCCTGTGGCCCTGGCACCCAGCACCGCCAGCTGCAATGCCGGCAGGAGTTTGGGGGGGGTGGCTCCTCGGTGCCCCCGGAGCGCTGTGGACATCTCCCCCGGCCCAACATCACCCAGTCTTGCCAGCTGCGCCTCTGTGGCCATTGGGAAGTTGGCTCTCCTTGGAGCCAGGTGAGTGCGCCCGGGCAAGGTGCCGGGGAGGGGAATGGGCACCGGTGAACAAGAGCAGCGGTTTTTCAACTTCTTTTTCATCAGCAGAAACTATTTACAAACAGGGTTTCATATGGACCCCCAATATAGAAGTCAGATAAGGGACTGAATCAGGGATTGGGGGCCCGGGGCCCTAGGGCTCAGCCTCCTCCTCAGCCCATGAAACCATGTGACTGCTGGGCTGGGGATCGAACGCAGAGCCTGGTTCTGAAGCCCTAGAGCTGGAGGCTGGCTGAGAAGCCCAGCTCCCTGGATTCCCCTCGCCCCCTCAGTGCTCCGTGCGGTGCGGCCGGGGCCAGAGAAGCCGGCAGGTTCGCTGTGTTGGGAACAATGGTGATGAAGTGAGTGAGCAGGAGTGCGCATCAGGCCCCCCGCAGCCCCCCAGCAGAGAGGCCTGTGACATGGGGCCCTGTACTACCGCCTGGTTCCACAGCGACTGGAACTCCAAGGTGAGCCCCGAACCCCCAGCCATGTCCTGCATCCTGGGTGACCATGCCCAGGACACCTCAGCCTTTCCAGCACAGCTCAATAAACTTGTATTGATCAAGTGCCTGCTATATGCTTGACGCTGGGAACTCAGAGGTAAGTGAGAACAACTTCCATGAGCGGCCCAGCTAGGATTCCCCGTCCAGGCCTGGTACCCGGGGACGTTCCCTACCGCCCAGGATTCGGACCCAGGATGCATCCCTCCCTGCCCCCTCTCCTGTCCCTTGTGCCAGTCACCAGCAGGCCCCTCACGCAGGCCGCTCTCCTCCTCCGCAGTGCTCAGCCGAGTGTGGGACGGGAATCCAGCGGCGCTCTGTGGTCTGCCTTGGGAGTGGGGCAGCCCTCGGGCCAGGCCAGGGAGAAGCAGGAGCAGGAACTGGGCAGAGCTGTCCACCAGGAAGCCGGCCCCCTGACATGCGTGCCTGCAGCCTGGGGCCCTGTGAGAGGACTTGGCGCTGGTACACAGGGCCCTGGGGTGAGGTGAGCTGAGCACCTGCTGAGGGCAGGAAGGGGGTGCCAGTCCCAGTGGGATTCCTTGTGGGCACTTGGGGCACTCTTTGTCCTCCCCTCCCCTCATCACCCTGCCCTCCCCCTACACTAGTGTTCCTCCGAATGTGGCTCCGGCACACAGCGTAGAGACATCATCTGTGTCTCCAAACTGGGGACGGAATTCAACGTAACTTCTCCAAGCAACTGTTCTCACCTCCCCAGGCCCCCTGCCCTGCAGCCCTGTCAAGGGCAGGCCTGCCAGGACCGATGGTTTTCCACACCCTGGAGCCCGGTGAGTGCCTGGCTACCCTGCCCTGCTCAGCCTGGGCCCCCAGGGGAGGTCCTCTCACTGTACCGCCTCCAGGCCTCTCTGTGCCCCAGAATAAGCCCAGCCAAGTATTACCACTGTCCTACTTCTTATAGACTTGGAGGACAGATGGGCCCCCTCCACTTGGGATTTCACAATGTCCTAGGAGGGTCCCCACCACCACCTTTTGGGGAGAGAAGTGGCAGCCGGGGGTTAAGGAGGATCCCAGGCCTGGCAAAGGTCTGATATGATGGCCGGGGTCGCCCCAGTGTTCTCGCTCCTGTCAAGGGGGAACGCAGACACGGGAGGTCCAGTGCCTGAGCGCCAACCAGACCCTCAGCACCCGATGCCCTCCTCAACTGCGGCCCTCCAGGAAGCGCCCCTGTAACAGCCAACCCTGCAGCCAGCGCCCTGGTAAAGAGCCCCCTCTCCCCAGTCCCCAATAGAGTGGATTAGCTGAAGTATGGGAGGAGATGAGAAGGGACCAGTGGGAATGGGCAGCACACCCATTCCCAGACAGGTGGGTCCTGGTGACTGTCTTGTGCCCACTGGCCTCCTCTGTCCCTAGATGATCAATGCAAGGACAGCTCTCCACATTGCCCCCTGGTGGTACAGGCCCGGCTCTGCGTCTACCCCTACTACACAGCCACCTGTTGCCGCTCTTGCGCACATGTCCTGGAGCGGTCTCCCCAGGATCCCTCCTGAAAGGGGTCTGGGGCACCCTCATGGTTTTCTATGCCACCATCGGTCACCCATTGATCAGCCCACTCTGAACCCCCTGGCTCTCCAGCCTGTCCCAGTCTCAGCAGGGATGTCCTCCAGGTGACAGAGGGTGGCAAGGTGACAGAAAGTGACTTTCAGGGCTATGGTTGGGTCCATGTGGTGGTGTGATGGGTGTGTGCACATATGCCTCAGGTGTGCTTTTGGGACTGCATGGATGTGAGTGTGCTCAAACGTGTATCATTTTTCAAAAAGAAGTTACACAGACTGAGAAGGACAAGACCTGTTTCCCTGAGATTTTCCTAGGTGGAGAGGAAAGCAAGTCTGCAGTTCCTTGCTAATTTGAGCTACTTAGAGTGTGGTCTCCCCACCAACTCCAGTTTTGTGGCCTAGGCCTCATTTCTCATGTTCAGGCCTCATATCTTCTAAGCCGCCCTGTGTCTCTGACCCCTTCTCATTTGCCTAGTATCTCTACCCCTGCCTCCCTAATTAGCTAGGGCTGGCGTCAGCCACTGCCAATCCTGCCTTACCCAGGAAGGCAGGAGGAGAGAGACTGCCTCTTCAGAGCAAGGCCCAGCTGGGCAGAGTAAAAAAGAGAAATGTGAGCATGAGACGCCCCCAGCCCCTAGCCCCACTCCCTGCCTCCTGAAATGGTTCCCACCCAGAACTAATTTATTTTTTATTAAAGATGGTCATGACAAATGAGAAGCGGGCTCTTCCTTATCGGCTACGGGCCCCTCAGCAGTGTGAAGGCAGAAGGTAGGGTGCGCAGGGGAACAGCATTAGAGCCCAGGAGGAGAGTTTGGGCCAGAGGATCCCTGCCAGCCCCAGGCCCTGCAGGCTGGTCATGGGCCACTAGGGGTCACCAGTTCTCCCAGTTGAGGTGTGGTGTGGGGCGCTGGGCTCCAGAGCTGAGGGAAGGGCTGCGCGGCCGCGGTGCCCTTTATTTTGGGCCAAGTCTCTCTGGGAAGTCTCCCGGAATCTGCGCCTTTCCTCTGGGGCCTGAGCGAAGGGCAATTGGCTTGTCGAAGCTCTTTTTTCCTGTTTCCTTTCTCTAGCCCTGCCTTCTGTCTCCCTTTCTGCCGTACGCGTTGGCCTACCCTCTGCGGCTTCTCCTGGGGTGGGGAAAGGGAAGAGATTCCTGCCCCGAGCCTTTCCCCTGGAGAGGGAGGAGCCCGGCCCGGCTCCGGGGCCCTGGGCGGGGCTGAGGGAGGAGCGGGGCGGCACTGGATGTCCTGCCAAAGCCACATTCCTCAGAGATGGCTCAGCCTGGCCTCCTCCTTCCTCCTCCCACTCGCTTCTCCCAAGGTGGAGAACTTGCTAGAGGCGACCTGAGAGGGGCAGACCTCTGCCGTTCGGAGCCTGGGGCCAAGTCTCTCCTGGAAGCCGGGCTGCCTGGGAGGGGCGGTGCCACAGGAGCGCCCCCGCTCGCGGCTCCACAAGCCCAGCTGAGCACGGCGGGGAATACGGGGCCTGCGGAAACAGTGAACTCAGTGGCTGCTGTTTTCTGAGCACCTGGACCCTGCGGGGGACGACAGAGTTGCCCAAGGCGGCAGGATCTCCCCACACTCGCGGCCCCCCGCACATCTTCCTGTTGCTTTGGGACTCGGGCTTTCTCTGAGTTGAAAGTGGCTGAGAAGGAAGAATTTGGACACCTTAAGAGGAGAGCGAGTGGGGAAGGAGGCAAAAGGGAATGGAGAAGGAAGACAAAACTGACGTCAGCCCAGGGCAGGCAGCGAGGAAAGGGGGCCACAAGGGAAGCCCAGTTCCAACGGCTCCGCTGAGCCTAAAGAGGCGTCAGCAGGGAATCACAGATGTGGGGTGGGGGGCCAGGGAAATGGGACCCGAGCCCGCCCAGTAGGTATAGAAGGCCGAAAGCAGAGTCCTGAGACCCAGGGAGGGGTGGGGTGGAGGCTGGGGCCCTCCCAGCGATTCCTGGAAGCCCCGAGCTGGGCGGCGCCGGCTCAGCTGACTTCCCCGAAGCTCCCCTCCCTCTGCTCAGGGCTGTTGCTGGGCAGGTTTGGCGTTTGCCCTGAGCCTGAGAACCAATCGCAGGTGGAGGTGCGGTCGCAGCCCCTCGCAGGGCTCCCCGGTTTCAGCACCCGTTTTCTCTTTCTGCCCGCCCCTGAGCTCCCTCTCGGCCTCCAGCCTCTGACCTCTCAGGAGGTGGGCTCTTATCTGGGGGTCTGTCCCCCTTCCCCTCTTTATTTTAGAGCTAGGACTCAGCGCAGCCCCTAAGGATTCCTTCCTCTGGTCACTGATGTCATTATGGGGGTCAATGTGGAAGTTCTCAGGAAGGGGAACCTGACCCAAGCAACCCCTTTTCCTGGCCCCGTAGAGGGGAGTAGTGTGGCCAGACACCGCTGACCTCTGAAACGCTCTGGAGGGACTGGGGAGAGCAGAAGCTGCAGCCTGAGGGCAGAGGAATGTGGGGAGGGCCCCTGGGTTTGGTGCACTGCTGGGAATTTAGGGAAGGACTCAGAGGAACTGGACCCCTGAGAAGTGAGATGAGGGTGGGGTAGTGATAGGAACAAACTTGATATGCACAAGAGAGATCAAGCATGCAAAAGGCCTGCAAATTGTTGAGGATGCCTCCTTTCTGTGGGTGTGCTGGGTGGGGGAGGGGGTTGTGGTTTGAGTATCATTGACACTAGGGGTGATCTGTGCTCTCACGAGTTCAGCTGGGTCAGGATTCCTCTCCCCTCCCCCTCCCAGCTTCCCCAGGGTAAATACCCACCCAATTTAAGTTGCAGCTTTTGGACTAAATTTAGCTCCTGGACTTCCCCAACCCCCAGGCCTCCCTATGAGCAGGTGCTCACAGCTGCAGCGTGGGTCTGGTGGAGAGTTTGAACCTTCTCCTCACCTCCACTCATCCAGATTCCACCCTTCTGGTAACGAGGAATGAAGCAGAGTACAGGAACCCAGTGGCTGGCCCAGGGCATAAGTGTCTCAGCCTCAAGCCACCTTCTCCCAGGAAACCTGTAAGAGAAGAGCTCTGGTGGGAGGCTCTAGATGGACATGGAGGGTGGTGGGATAGAGAGAGAACAAGATGCTAGGAGAGCCTCCCTCCAGATTCTCTCCAGCCAGACCCTCTCTCATTCCTTGCTCTCCCCTTGTCCCCAGGTTTACAAATAAAGACTTCATGTTAGCATCCTCCCCACCAGAGTAAACTGACCCAGGAAGCTCTCTCCTCTCTTTGAACCATGGAGAATCATGCTATGGTAGAAATTATGGTTTGGGGAGGTATGTGTTTCAAGTAGAGGTGGTTTATTTGCCACAGGTAGGTGATGAAGAGGTGTCAGCTTTAAAGGGCAGAGAAACCGTCTAAAGGAAGTAGAAAGCCTCAGGAAAGTACCTAAGTCTAAGTCTGTCAACAAGAGACAGAAAAAGTTTGGGTTAACCTCAAAGTAGCCAGCATAAACCTGACTTTTGGGCTCCTTGACCTAGGAGACTGGGAAAACTCCAGAAGAGGGTGTTTCAGGGCTGAGTCTGAAGGAAGAAAGGATTTGAGGGAGGAATGTAAAAGATTAATCCAAAACAAGGTATGCACGAGATATGGCAGTCAGATGCCAGGGAGCCATCAGCTCTGCCAGCTGAAGGGGAGGTACAGAGCTGGCTGGAAGGTGGCCAGAGCAGAGCATTTCTCCTGTGAGCACTGGAGAACTGTGCTGAGAGGCCTGGGAAGAGCCCCGGGCTGTGGGAGGAAGGCTAGGTTGGGTCGGCATGTTTGTGTGCTGTGCTCTTCTGAGCCTTACCTGAATCTCTTGAGATAGCTCCACTGAATTTTGAGTGAAGAGTAAAAGAAACTGGGGGAAAGAGGGTGGGATTATAAAAAAAAGGAGCAGACTGTACCCCTGGGATCCCTAGGCCAAAAGGCCCTCCCCTTGATGGACAGGCAGAGATCATCTCCCATGGAACAAGGTTACCCTTCCTGTCTCCCATCGCTACAGTCCTCTCCTCCTTACTGTTGACTATTGGTTGCCTGCCTCTTTCATCAAAAAATGAGACTCCTCTTTAGCTCTAGTAGAGGGTTGGGCAAACTTTTTCTCTACAGGAGAGATGATAAATATGTTACGCTTTGCAGGCCCTATCATCTCTATTGCAGCTTCTCTACTGTAGCAGCACAAAGCAGTCATAGACGATAAATAAACAAATGGGCGTAGCTGTGTTCCAATCAGACTTGTGACACTGAAGTTTTAATTTTTTTTTTTTGAGTTGCTTTGTTGCCCAGGGTAGAGTGCGGGGGTGGGGCGCAATCATAGCTCACGACAGCTTTGACCTCCAGGGCTCAAGCCATCCATCCTCCTGCTTCAGCCTCCCAAGTAGCTGGGACCACAGGTGCAGGTCACCACACCCAGCTAATTAAAAACAATTTTTTTTGTAGAGACAGGGTCTCATTGTGTTGCCCAGGCTGGTCCTGAACTACTGGGCTCCAGCAGTTCTCCCACCTCAGTCTCCCAAAGTGCTGGAATTACAGGCATGAGCCACTGTGCCTGGCCCATTTTTTTCAACCATTTAAAAATACCAAAATGATTCTTAGCTTGTGGGCCATACAAAAACAGGCGGCAGGGCAAATTTGGCAGGGAGGTGGTTTCTGACCCTGGGGATTTTTCCTAACTGGTGACTCCTGCTCTGCCTAGCCATAGAAAGTCCTGTTTATGTCTCTTCTGGGCCTCAAAATACAGCTGTAGAACCTTTTAATTCAACATACTGTACTGATGCCTGGTTCTTAATTGCTTCTCCTAGGGCATTTAAGGATTTGAAAATGGTTAATAGAGTAAACCCTTAAGGGACAGTCCTGAAACTCCTTCTGTTTGTATAGTGCTTTAAGGTAAAAGCACAAAGCACGTGTATCAATAAACTCTCTTTAAATCTTGCAGTAATAAGATAGCTGACAGTATTGTTAAGTCCTGTTTATAGGGGAGAAAATTGAGGCTTCCGATCTAGTTTCTTCGCTTTTTTTTTTATTTTTTTTTTAAAGGCAGAGTTTTGCTTTTGTTGCCCAGGCTGCAGTGCAATGGCGTGATCTCAGCTCACTGCAACCTCCACCTCCCAGGTTCAAGCGATTCTCCTGACTCAGCCCCCCAAGTAGCTGGGACTACAGGCACGTGCTACCACGTGCAGCTAATGTATTTTTTTGTTGTTGTTGAGACGGAGTCTGGCTCTGTCGCCCAGGCTGGAGTGCAGTGGCCAGATCTCAGCTCACTGCAAGCTCCGCCTCCCGGGTTTACGCCATTCTCCTGCCTCAGCCTCCCGAGTAGCTGGGACTAGAGGCGCCCGCCACCTCGCCCGGCTAGTTTTTTGTATTTTTTTTTTAGTAGAGACGGGGTTTCACTGTGTTAGCCAGGATGGTCTTGATCTCCTGACCTCGTGATCCGCCCATCTCGGCCTCCCAAAGTGCTGGGATTACAGGTTTGAGCCACTGCGCCCGGCCTAGCTAATGTATTTTTAATAGAGACGGGGTTTCACCATGTTGGTCAGGGTGGTCTCGAACTCCTGACCTCAGGTGATCCACCTGACTCGGCCTCCCAAAGTGTTGGAATTACAGGCACCACGCCTGACCAAAATCACTTTTAAAAATGTATTTTTGGCCAGACATGGTGGCTTACGCCTGTAATCCCAGCACTTTGAGAGGCCAAGGCAGGGGGATCACCTAAGTACAGGAGTTGAAGACCATCCTGGGCAACTTAGTGAGACCCTGTTTCTATTTATGTAAAAATAAAAGAATTTTTAAAAATTATATATATAGAGAGAGATTTATTTTTTATTTTGTATTTATTTATTTATTTTTGAGACGGAGTCTCGCTCTATTGCCCATGCTGGAGGGCAGTGGCTGGCTATTCACAGGTGCAATTCTACTACTGATGAGCTCAGGAGTTTTGACCAGCTCTATTTCCAACCTGGGCAGGTTCACCCCTCCTTAGGCAACCTGGTGGTCCCCCACTCTCAGGAAGTCACCATGTTGATGCAGAAATTAGCGTGAACACCAGATCAACATAGCACACTATAGCCCTGAACTCCGGGGCTCAAGTGATTCTTCTGCCTTAGCCTCCAGAATATCTGGGACTACAGGTGCATGCAACTGCACCTGGCCAATTTTCCTGGGTCCAGGAAATGACAGTTTTCCTGGTCTTTGTTGGTTAGGTACACTGTCTTACAAACATAGGCTTATGTATAATGGTAAGCCACAAGCATTTACTCATTTTTTTTTTTTTTTTTTTGAGACATAGTCTTGCTGGCCCAGGCTAGAGTGCAGCAGCATGCTAGGCTCACTGCAACCTCTGCATCCCAGGTTCAAGCAATTCTCAGGCCTCAGCCTCCCGAGTAGCTGGGACCACAGGTGCACAGCACCACACCCATTTTTAGTAGAGACAGGGTTTTGCCATGTTGGTCAGGCTGGTCTCAAACTCCTGACCTCAGGTGATCCACCCACCTCGGCCTTTCAAAGTGCTGGGATTATAGACATGAGCCACCGTGACTGGTCAAATTTTTCTTTCATACAGTAGCACTGATATACCTTTCACTGTTCATGATGGGGAAGGGAAGATACAGAGACTTCCATCCTGTTTCACACCTGACCCCAACCACCCAGCTTTGAAGTGGGGCAAGGGGCAAGGAAGCAGGTAGTCCAGCACTCCTCCCCGCCATCACCAGGCTCCTCTGCAGAGCTGTTGTTCCTTAAAGCTGACAACAAGCCGCCTCATTTCAAAACACACACACACAACCTCATTTTGACACAAGGTTGTTTCCCTCTTTCTGTTTCTCTGCTTTGCCTCATGAGGGATTTCTGAGAAATGAAAAAAAGTCACCTCCCACAGCCGCAGCCTGCAGTTTTGTTTTTTGGTTTTGTTTTTACAGATGAAGAAGAGGGGGGTGGAGGAAAGGAGTATACCGCTTAAGCATTTAGTATTAATCCAAAACTCTGCAAAGTAAGAGAAATGCTCTTCCCACAGCCCTTCACCTGAGGTGTGCCCCACTTTCCTTAGATCTGGGCTCTCATGCAAAAGGAAATAAACAAGGTATCCTCCCCTCAGGAAAGTTCAGTAACAAAGCAGTGAAACCGAACAGCTGCTCCCTTGCAGCAGGCCAGCTGTCTCCCCTCCCCCCATTTCCACCAAGGGCCAGAGACGGTGGGAATTGCTCCAGGCAACCTAAAGGATGGTGGTGTGAGCTGAGAAAGGCAGGCCTGATAGATCTGGGCATAGGAGCTTCAGGAATAAAATGCATGTGAATGCGGTGTTTCCCAGGGAGAATTAACTGCATTCTCCCCTTCAAATATGAATACCTGAGAGTCATAACCAGCCCAGTAGGGTAGACTATGAAATGTAGAGCAAAATTTTCAAAACCAGCTCCTCCTACCAGACAAGAAAATTATCATTTTTTAGGGCACAGAACTGAAAGCATATTTACTGAAATCTAATCCAGGATGAAACCTAACAGTTAAACATTCTTTTCCTTCTCTGCTTCCTTGGCTGTCTATCCCAGCACACCTTGTCCCAGGCTAACTTGAGTAAACATACACATGTGACCACATGAGGGCGGGAAGCACACCAAGTGGGGGTGGTGAAATTCTGAATGGAATGCAGCCCCAGCTAGTTAGGGGGCCCCGGGCTGAGACCTCTGGCACTGGCAGTAGATTTATACAGGCAAAGAAGCCAAAACAATGAGCTCATGGGCAAGAATGCAGCCTGTGGGGAAGTCTGGGCAGCTAGAGCAAACTGGTTTTTTGAATTAGGATGGGAATAGCAATAGTCGAGTCTCCCACGGGAACAGGATCAGGGAGAGTGGAAGCCACCATTCAGTATCTTGGGGTTCCAGTTAAGTAACTTTTGGGAGCTCTTATTAAAATTCTGTTCTGCAGACAGCATAGTGCTCTTAGGCAAAACCTTGGTTCCTTTCCCTGACTATGTAAAACCTAGAGGGTGAAGGAACAGTGAGGCTCCAGTGACCTATCTTAGGTGATGCTCTTAAAAGGGCAACTTTATTCAAACCAGGCCTGCCAATGCCAGCTCCTTCAGTCTAGATTCAAAGATGGCTGTGACCCTGAGATTGTGTGCTTAGGGTCACCACTTTAACATGATATAGGAAGCAATTGAGTCTTTTCTACTTCCTAAATAAACACAATCCATTCAGTTGTGTGTCATGTATACCCAATCCAGACTTATTTAGACCAAAGAGCCTTTTTTTCCCTACCAGTGTTTTCCAATTTTTATCTTAAGAGGCAGGGTCTTGCTATGTTGCCCATGCTGGAGGGCGGTGGCTGGCTATTCACAGGTGCAATTCTACTACTGATGAGCGCAGGAGTTTTGACCAGCTCTATTTCCAACCTGGGCAGGTTCACCTCTCCTTAGGCAACCTGGTGGTCCCCCACTCCCAGGAAGTCACCATGTTGATGCAGAACTTCGCATGAACACCAGATCAACATAGCACACTATAGCCCTGAACTCTGGGGCTCAAGTGATTCTTCTGCCTTAGCCTCCAGAATATCTGGGACTATAGGTGCATACAACTGTGCCTGGCCAATTTTTTTTTTTTTTTGAGATGGAGTCTCGCTCTGTCGCCCAGGCTGGAGTGCAGTACAGTGGTGTGATCTCGGCTCACTGCAAGCTCTGCCTCCTGGGTTCTGGTGATTCTGGTGCCTCAGCCTCCCGAGTAGCTGGGCCTACAGCCATGAGCCACCATGCCCAGCTAATTTTTTTGTATTTTTAGTAGAGATGGGGTTTCACCATGTTGCCCAGGCTGGTCTCAAACTCCTGGGTTTAAGCAATCTGCCTGCCTTGGCCTCCCAAAGTGCTGGGGTTACAGGCATGAACCACTGCGCCCAGCTAGATCGCAAACTTTAACATCTAGCCACATTTGCCTTCTCATTATGGGATTCGTTATGCATAAATTCCTTAGCACACATCTCCTAAAAACAAGGTATAATACTCAAGAAATTTAACATCAATACAATACTAACAAATACAATCCATAAATTTCCGCAAATGTCCCCACGTCCTTTATAGCTTTTTGACGTGTAGTTGTCATGTTTATTTTGAACTATTCCCCAGTCTTCTGAGTTTTTTTTTTCTTTTTTTTTTGAGACATTGTCTCACTCTGTCCCAGGCTGGAGGCAGTGGCCCAGTCTCAGCTCACTGCAACCTCTGCCTCCCAGATTCAAGCAATTCTCCTGCCTCAGCCTCCTGAGTAGCTGGGACTACAAGTGTCTACCACCACGCCTGGCTAATTTTTGTATTTTTAGTAGAGATGGGGTTTCACCATATTGGCCAGGGGGGTCTCGAACTCCTGACCTTGTGATCTGCCCGCCTCCACCTCCCAAAGTGTTGGGATTACAGGCGTAAGCCACCGCGCCCAGCCTCTTTTTGTGAGTTTTTTTTTTGAGACGGAGTCTCGCTCTGTTGCCCAGGCTGGAGTGCAGTGGCGCAATCTCGTCTCACTGCAAGCTCCACCTCCCAGGTTCATGCCATCCTCCTGCCTCAGCCTTCTAAGTAGCTGGGACTACAAGCGCCCGCCACCAGGTCTGGCTAATTTTTTGTATTTTTTGTAGAGATGGGGTTTCACTGTGTTAGCCAGGATGGTCTCGATCTCCTGACCTCGTGTTCCGCCCACCTCAGCCTCCCAAAGTGCTGGGATTACAGGCGTGAGCCATCGCACCTGCTTTTTTTGTTTCTTTTTTTTTGTTTGTTTTTGTTTTTGAGACGGAGTCTCGATCTGTCGCCCAGGCTGGAGTGCAGTGGCCGGATCTCGGCTCACTGCAAGCTCCGCCTCCTGAGTTTACGCCATTCTCCTGCCTCAGCCTCCCAAGTAGCTGGGACTACAGGCACCCGCCACCTCACCTGGCTAGTTTTTTTGTATTTTTTTAGTAGAGACGGGGTTTCACCATGTTAGCCAGGATGGTCTCGATCTGCTGACCTTGTGATCCGCCCGTCTCAGCCTCCCAAAGTGCTGGGATTACAGGCTTGAGCCACTGCGCCCAGTCTTTTTGAGTTTCTTAAGAGTAAGAATGATCTCTTTATAATTCCAGCATCTAACAGTTCATGATACATAGTAAGCAGTCTACTGTCATGTAATAGAAAAATGAAGACTCTCAACATCTGGCTGTCTAGAGCTCCTGCTAAATAGACAAGCCTGGGCAATATAGAAAGACCCCATCTCTGTGAACAAAACAAAACACAAGGCATGGTGGGGTACCTGTAGTCCCAGCTACTTTGGAGGCTGAGGTGGGAGGATTGCTTGAGCATGGGAGTTCAAGGCTGCAGTGAACTGTGAGTCCCACTGCACTCCAGCCTGGGCAAGAGTGAGACCCCACCTCTTAAAAAAAAAAATCCCAGCTTACCTCAATGTTGAGGATTTATCATTTACCAATGGAAAAGAACTATTATTCTATGCAAGTCAAGAAGGGATCTGCCAATTAGAAACCAGGTATAGTATGGGAACAAAAGCTTGCTACATATATCCTTTTTCTACTTCCCAAGAATTATTAGTAAAGGATACCACATTTTCAGGTTTTTTTTTTTTTTGAGATGGAGTCTCCCTGTGTCTCCAGGTTGGAGCGCAGTGGCGTGATCGCGGCTCACTGCAATCTGGTACTACAGGTACGCGCCCCCATGCCTGGCTAATTTTTGTATTTTTAGTAGAGATGGGGTTTTACCATGTTGGCCAAGCTGGTCTCGAAATCCTGACCTTGGGTGATCTGCCTGCCTCGGCCTCCCAAAGTGCTGGGATTACAGGCATGAGCCACTGCACCTGGCCTCTTCTGTTTTTGGAGGAAGTCTCGCTCTGTCACCCAGGCTAGAGGGCTAGAGTGCAGTGGCATGATCTTGACTCACTGCAATCTCCACCTCCTGGGTTCAAGCGATTCTCCGGCCTCAACCTCCTGAATAGCTGGGAATACTGGTGCCCGCCACCACGGCTAATATTTCTGTATATTTAGTAGAGATGGGGTTTCACTGTGTTGGCCAGGCTGGTCTCAAAATTCTCACCTCAAGTGATCAGCCCACCTTGGCCTCCCAAGGTGCTGGGATTACAGGTGTGAGACACTGCACCAGAAATGTATTTTTTTTTTTTGAGACAGTCTTACACTGTCACCCAGGCTGAAGTGCAGTGGCACAATCTCAGCTCACTGCAACCTCCGCCTCCGGGGTTCCTCCCGGGTTCACGTGGTTCTCCTGCCTCAGCCTCCCAAGTAGCTGGGATTACAGGCGCCCGCCACCATGCCCAGCTAATTTTTTTGTATTTTTAGTAGAGATGGGGTTTCACTATGTTGGCCAGACTGGCCTCGAACTCCTGACCTCGTGATCTCTCCACCTTGGCCTCCTAAAGTGCTGGGATTACAGGCATGAGCCACGGAGCCCAGACCAGAGAGCAGTTTCTTAATCCACCTGGAGGAAAATCCCCAGCCCCCAACTTTCCACATACTTCACATAGGTAAGATAACACTGTAACAACTTTGAAACTAAGAGGAAGAGAATTAAGCTTTCGATTTTGAAATTGAGAAGCCTTTGAAGAGTGGCAGCGTTCTAGAAACAAAGTTCCATAATGATTGAACAAGTGAAGTAAAAACTAGGATAGAGACTCAACTGATCATCTGAACTCCAGCAATTAATGGCTAGTGCTCTGGGCATCTGGCTGGAGCCATGCTACACACCAGTTGTACAAGTTATTTCACTTTAATTTTGTAAAATGCTTCAGCTGTCACAACTGTTTTAAATAAAAATTTTCTGAACGAAAACAGTATGAAGACCTTGCTCTAGACACAAAACAGGAACTGAGAAAGTCTGGTTATGTCAAATAAAGCGAAGTGTTGATTATTCTGACTAGTGATTAAGGTTACCCAGTTACTATTAAATCCAAGTTTTTAAGGTGCTGAGCAAAGGAACACTGCACCAGAAACGGCTTCACATCATAGCACATCAACGGGAGCAATAGCACTAACTTAACTCAGGCCAAGGCTTGGGCTTGGGAGTGCACTTACACAGCTTTCTTTGTAATGATACAAAAAGCTGCTGCCTTTTGGTAGTTAGGCTCCAGAAAGGGGCTTCCAAACCAAAACGTGCTTTTAAATAGAAATGCAACTGAATGCAGGAAGGCACAGAATCCTGACTGCCTGATTAGCATCTGGTGCTCAAGGCTTAAAACCAAGTATGCAAACCTCACATTTGCACATTTCCATGGTGATTTAGCTTGCTTTCAAGGTACCCGAAAATACAGGCAGGATAGGGGTTTTTGAAATTGACTGGCTTCTTTTTACCTCCTTTTGGAAAATGGAAGGGGAAAAGCACTGCTCCCAAGAACTTCATCAAAACTCTTTTAACTTTAGGTATTATTTAGGTGTCATGATAGAGTAAATGCTGTACAGTACCCTTACCTCAAGATCAAGGCCAGGCGCGGTAATTACAGGCTCAGGCCTGTAATCCCAGCGCTTAGGCTGAGGCAGGTGGATCACTGAGATCAGGAGTTCAAGACCAGCCTGACCAACATGCCAAACCCCACCTCTACTAAAAAATACAAAAATTAGCCAGGCAGGCCGGGCGCGGTGGCTCACGCCTGTAATCCCAGCACTTTGGGAGGCCAAGGCGGGCGGATCACGAGGTCAGGAGATCAAGACCATCCTGGCAAACATGGTGAAACCCCGTGTCTACTAAAAATACAAAAAAAAAATTAGCCAGGCGTGGTGGCAGGCGCCCGTAGTCCCAGCTTCTCGGGAGGCTGAGGCAGAATGGTGTGAAGCTGGGAGGCGGCAGAGCTTGCACTAAGCCGAGATCGCGCCTCTGTACTCCAGCCTGGGCGACAGAGCGAGACTCCATCTCAAAAAAAAAAATTAGCCGGGCATGGTGGCAGGCACCTGTGATCCCAGCTACTCGGGAGGCTGAGGTTACAGTGAGCCGGGATTGTGCCACTGCACTCTAGCCTGGGCGATAGAGTGAGACTCTGCCTCAAAACAAAACCAACCAACCAACACCTGGTGATTCAAAAAACCGAGACACAGGTTGGGCACGGTGGTTCACGCCTGTAATCCCAGCACTTTGGGAAGCAAAGGTGGGCGGATCACCTGAGGTCGGGAGTTCGAGACCAGCCCGACCAACACAGAGAAACCCTAAAAATACAAAATTAGCCGCGTGTGGTCGCGCATGTTTGTAATCCCAGCTACTTGGGAGGCTGAGGCAGGAGAACTGCTTGAATCCGGGAGGCAGAGGTTGTGGTGAGCCGAGATCACACCATTGCACTCCAGCCTGGGCAACAAGAGCGAAACCTCGTCTCAAAAAAATAAATAAATCAAGACAGAGATTTTGATTTTTTTTTCAGAAGGTTTTTGATTTTTTTACTTGGAGGTTTAGGAACTCCTCCAAGTACAGCAGTAATATATTTAATTAAAAACCCAACACCTCTAATTTGAATTGAAGAAAGGAACTGTCCTTTGCTCTAAGGCAAATCAGCTTTGTGAGGCTTTTGCTTTGAATGCACCTATACATATTTGCTCAGCTGACTTCTCTAAAAGGTTTGCCTAAGAGGGGGAAGGAAAAGAGGCGTCGATGAGAAAAGACCCATATCACACCCTGTATTTGAATAAAAGATTTATTTTCTTTCTCAGGAAAAACAGGAAGTTAGGGAAACACACTACATTTTACAACCAACATTAATTTGTAGTTGGTCCTTTTCCTGGCACAGCTATCAAAAGTACTAGCTGTCTAGCCAGAACCAAGGTGTTCACCCCCACAGAATGCACATGAACACTAGAGGACTGCATGTTTTTCCCTGAGAGAAGCATAAGACAAACAGAAGTCAAAAAGTAGTCACTGAGAGCGCCATCCTTCTAAGCAGCCCCTCCCTTTCCCTTTTGGAGGATTTGCCTGAACTATGTAGCTGACAGTCAGCACTTAGACCACCTGCCTCGTCCTCTCCCTATAAACCCACCACTCCCCTCCTCCTTCCCAAACCACTTGGGGTGCCCTAAGCCCAAAATATCAACTAAGATCCTTGTCTGTATTTCCAGTCATACCTAATGAATTGGGAAGTGGGGCACCTAAAAACCAATTCACATCTACGCACTTGTTTCCACTGGATTTGGGAGACAGGCTGTTTTAGTTACCGTAACTAGATCTTAAGATTAATATTAAAAACTACATAAAGTGCTTTTAGGTCCTTAGAGATACATGATATAAATAAGTGGCTTATGATCAAGAACGATAAATAGATAGGTAAAAATAGCTCTAGCAAAGTTGACATTATGGCTCTGAGATGGGCAGGCAGGGCAATTCTTCCCCATTACATTCTTAGTCATCTTATTCATGCCTATTTTTAAATGGAGTCCACAGACTAAAGGTCATGCTCAGAGACTGAAGCTTTCAAATGACCCTAGTTCCAATATAGACACTTTCTTCAGTTTATCAGTAGCTTTTAAACTCTGAGGTTTAACACAGCTCACCTCATTCTGTAAATTTAAGTGAGCATACTCATATACATAGGAAACTTTAGAGAAAGCCTCGTAAGATGTTCCCTCCTCTGAAAATTCCTGAGGGGACTTTTGAAACATTTCCCCCCAAAAAAGGATAAAACAATAGTTGAAAAGATACCAGTCTAAGGAAAAGGGACTTCCTCCCACCCCTCAATGACTGTTAGTGTCACAGCACCCATGGTATTACCACCTGCTAACAGGATAAAGTTCATGAGAGATGAAAGGTCTGTGGACTCTTGGCGGGGAGGGAGGGTCACTCAGGTTCCCAGCAGGGTTTCACAGTGCCAAAATCTAAAAGGGCTAGAAAGGGATGGCAGCGGAAAGCTGTAGGACTTGATATAAATATCTGTTGAGGGAGCAGAACAAGCAGCAATTTCAAGGAAGGACAGGAAATAAAAGGTAAGTCTGATAGAACAAACATCAAGACTGAAATCCAAAGATGCCAATGCAAAAATCTGAAACAAAGTTTGGGAATCATTAATAGAAACAAAACAGTAAGTATTTGTTTTATTGACATACTAGGCTTAGACCTGTGTGTGTAACAAGCCTAATAATAGCACCATGGTTAGACTTGCTTGCTTTTCCAAGCCATCATTTTACAATTTATTAAGCAAACAAGGGATCAAATGTCTCTCCATCCACCTGATGTGATCTTTTTATATGCACACGGCTAACGAGTTCCATTCAGAACAGCTGAAAATCTTTTAGTAAAAGCTTTAAAGATGCGCTCATGAATTCAGTTTAAATTTCATCAGTTAAATTAGGTCAAATGGAAGGAACTCAAATGAGTATTGCCCAATCAGAGCCCATTATTTGTAAGTCATCAGTAACTTTAAAACTCCACTTAGACCTAATTATTGAAAACTTGCATATAATGAAGTGAAAGAATTTCCATTCATCAACCTCTCAATCCCAGGTTTTCAAAGAAAAACCTATCTAAGGAATACTTACCAAAATCAGATAAGAAAATTTAAACCTGCATAGTTTATCAATCAGATTGGTTCCACTACAACCAGTTTGCGTACAGTTACACATCAATTCGTTCTGTATACACTCTAGAACTGAACAGAACAAAGTTTAGCATAGAAAAGCTGTAAGAAACAGGTTCCTAATTTGCAAAGTTGCAAAGTTCAAAAGGGTATGAAAAAAACTAATGTAAATTCGATACTCTCATTGTTGCAAAGAAATAGACTTTCTGTAAAAATATATACAATTTTTACAAATACATTTACAAATTGTTTGTCTTAAGAATTGAGGATATCCATATTCATAACTAATTACTGAGTCTTCCATCAAGTATTATTGGCCATAAACTAGGCTAATGAAGTAAGAATCATGGAAACCAAGCCAAAGTATAATAGGTATAAAAGTCCTGAACACTTGGACTTTCTATTTCAAGAAGTATACTGGGAAAGCTAATTATAGAGAGGAAAAGCTTCCCTTGTACAGTACTGAGGCTTACAGTCATAGTTCTATTCCTTGTAGCTTTTACACAGGTCACTGGCATTGTTAGTGCTTCTCTTAACACTACAGGAAATTAATGAATTCGGCGGGTAATCAATTCTATGACTTGCCTGACTACTGGCCACTTTCCTGTTCTCAACAAGGAAATTAAGTCTTTCCACCCTACCATCTTCACTAAATCTAAAAGTCCTCCTCCATAGCTTCCCAAACAAAGTTTGTTTGTTGCTGAAACTGAGCTTTGCTTCTTTCAGACAGTGACTCTTCAATCAATGGGGAGCACTTTTCCCATGTATTTATTCTCGTTAGCCATAATCCTCTTGCCACTTGCTTTTCTGGCTAGGTTGCTAGGGTGCACCTCTTGGAAGTTACAGCTTGGAGTCCAACTGCATAAACTGGTTTTGGTGGTTGTTGGTGGTGGTTGGTTAAAAGTCAACTATTGCACTTACAGTAAGGCTATCTTATTAGATATGCCAAACCAGCTCCTACTCCAGCAACACCTGCAAAAGCCAGCAGCACATTTCTGATGCCACCTTCTAGGTCCTCTACATGGAAGAACTCCACAAACCCATCCTACAAAACAAAAAAGAAAAGCACATTTTCAAGTATGGGTTTCTGCTCTCTTAACAACACTACTATCCAGAAAGAAGGTAAATTAAAATATCTAAGGATCCTCCCTAAAACAACAGTAAACCAATTATTATTCACCCTGGGGCAAAAAAAAAAAAAAAAAGACATTTCTAAGTTCTTCAGTTTCTTAAGTGGGCATCCATGATAGTTAAACTTCATTTTACAGTACTATCTTGGTCATATTAGGATTTATCCAAACCAAGGGACTTCCAGAGTTCCCATGAAGTAAAAGACTAAAACACTTATTCTCAAATCTCCACCACCTAATATTTCAGTAACACCTCAACTGCGAAGATCAGTTTTTCTCAACGTGGTTAAGTACATCCTGCATCAGATCTGGGTTTCTGTTTAAAACGCAAGGTCTACCCCGTATCTTCTCAATTAAAACAGGGAGCGCCTTAGGAATGTATTTCAGCTATCCTCCCCTGGTGACTTATTTCTTCATGGTTTGAATCCACTGAAGAGTATTCAACTGAACTGGAACAAAAAATAGCCTAGAGAAAACCAAGATTTTTGATACAATTCAAGACCGCCATACCACTATCTCTAAGGATCCACTACTTAAATCATTATCAAATAAACAATGGTCCTTTAGTTAGAGCCTGCAAACAGCCGTGCGTCATAAAAACCTTTAGATATCCCCACCTCTCTAAATAAATCCTTCATTCTACTTCCACTCCAAGTCCCCTTTCATCCTTAAGGAAAACTTACCCAGCCTCTTTGTTTAACTAGCCAGTCCCGTTTTGTCCTTACGAGAACGTCTGTGATACTTTCTGCTAATGGTTCGATGCAGCTTTCTTGGTTTATGGTCTTCAAGTGTTTAGCCACAAAGGCACCAAAAGAAATGAGAGTCACAATCCTGCCCCAGTTTGTTACGCCGTCGCTGAAAACATGGACCATCACTCGAGACAAAGATTTGACATCGTCTTCGTTTTTGATGTCCAGTTTCCGAAGCATGCCTGGGGAAGAAAAGCATGCAGGTCCTCACGGCCTCCTTTGTCTAAACCGGCGCAAGATTCGCCTGCCCACCCACGGCGGGAAAGTGGCTACTGGGATTTATAGAACTCAGGTCGACCCCACTTGGAATTGACATCCCACCCTTTCCGGTCTTTGAACAAGAGCTGCCATTTCCAAAAGAATCAAGATGGGCGGAAACAATGACTCAAGGCCAGAATATTCTGGTTTCAGGAATAGGATGAGACACGTTTCAACACTGACTCGTTTCGGTTTCCACCCACCCTCGGCGGGTGAGTCCAGGGAGAGATGGAAAAAAGGGAGTGAGGCCTTGGCGATTAATGAACCCCCTTACCTTGGAAGGCCGTCTCGTGGTTGCGCTGCACGCCATCCCCAACCCGTCGTAAGGTCTCCAGAGCCTTCCTGCTGGTGGCCCCAGACCTGCCCATTGGCTTTGTGTCCTTGGCGCCGGTGGCCTGCTCCCGAAGGTACCGAGAGATAATCTCCAGCGACTGCCGGTACAACTCGTCCTCCTCCTCCTCTGCTGGCGGCGGCGTCGAGGGTAGTGACCCATCCGTACTGGGGCTATTACCAGATTCCCCGACCAACTCCAGCAGGGGCAGGACAGCCGGCCGCTTCCCGAGAGGCTCCGGCTCGTACCCGTCCAGCTCCTCTTCGGGCGACATGATGGCGTCGGCGGCCGGGGCTTCCATCTCCTCAAGCGGCGCCGCGCGGCGGGTGGGCGCAAAGAAAAACAGCCTCGCGGGGGTCGCGGTGACGTCGGGGACCTCCGCGCCAATGGGCGGCGGCCGCGCGACCCTCCGGGCGTCTGGCGTGAGGGCGGCCGGGGGGCTTGCGCCGGCGCTTCCGCCAATCACCGTGCCGGCCTCCCCTCCCCCTATCTCTCGCCGGGCCGAGGCCTCCTTCTCCGTAGCCAAAAGCCGCCCTCCCGGAGGGGTGGCGCCGCCGCTGCCGGCCCCCAAGCCGGCCCCCCCACAGTAGAGGTTGAGTCCGATTACCGCGTTTCTTTTGAGGCCAAACATCGCCAGTCGCCGCCGCCGCTGCCGCCGCCTGGCAAGAAAACTGGGGGAGACCCCGACTCCTTACTGGAAGGAAGCGGAAGTGAGAAGTGGCGAGGAGCTCCTTGATCACGGTTTTAGGGCGGCCAGTCCTACTGGGTGGCGTCAGCGAACTTTAATTTTTTTTAAAAAGTATTCCCATAAAAGGGGAAAGGGGCGGCAGCTTCCGGAGGGTTGCGCACGGCACCTACCGGCTGCCGGGCCGGGGCGGGGTCGGGGCCTGAGCGGGGCCTTCCGGTCTTCGGAGGCTCTGGGTGCCGGTTACGTAACGGCGGCTCCGAGCTCCTGGGCTCGAGCTCTTTCCATGAGCACCTCGGGCCTTCTAGTGGCTACCTCTGTGCTTCCCTGAGACCTGATTCGCGAGCCCCTTTTACTGGTTTTTGCCAGAGCTTTTTTACCAAATCAAAATTTCAACCATTGACTAACAGGGGTTGAAGGAAGAGGACGAGGAAGTTCAGTGATGGATAGGAACAACAGTCTTAGATGATAGGGATAATTAAGGGGGCATAGTTGGGAACTTGGAGTTATTTTGCACAGCTCTCAGTTCAATGTTTGGAAATGAGGATGCTCCATGTACTACCCTAAAGAACCATTTATATAAGTGGACTAAGCTAAAACTGCCACGGCTAAACTATTCCTGCCTCCCTGCTTGCTTCTTCCATCTCTGTTGCATAGTCTTTGGCGCTATTTACATATAGGCCTTACTCCATTAGCAACTCGTCTGAGAGTCTTGACAACATTTTTGTTTGTTTTGAGACAGAGTCTAGCTCTGTTGCCCAGGCTGGAGTGCAGTGGCATGATCTCGGCTTACTACAAGCTCCACCTCCCACGTTCAGAGGACTCTTATACCTCAGCCTCCCGTGTAGCTGGGATTACAGGCATGCGCCACCACAGCCGGCTAGGTTTTGTATTTTTAGTAGAGATTGGGTTTCACCATGTTGGCCAGGCTGGTGTTGAACTCGTGGCCTCAAGTGGCCCGCCAGTCTCGGCCTCCCAAGGTGCTGGGACTACAGTTGGGAGCCACCTCGCCCGACTGATTATTGTATTTTTAGTAGAGACGTGGTTTCACCATGTTGGCCAGGCTGGTCTTGAACTCCTGGCCTCAGGTCATTCGCCTGCCTCAGCCTCTTAAAGTGCTGGGATTACAGGCATGAGTCACTGCACCCGGTTGACACCATTTATTTTGGTGCTGATAGTAAGGCACATTTGACTCTAGAGGTTTGTAAAGCCCTTGGGAAAAAGGATCCTGTTATATGCCACGTATGTTAACATTAATTAAAGCAGCCTTTTTGTTAAAAGATCTGTAAAAATAATAGCTAAAATTCGAAAGCAAGGTGCTGAGAGACATAGGAAAGGTGAGCAAGCTCACTTTTTAAAAATTTTTTTGAGATGAGGTCTTACCTTGTCACCCAGGCTGGAGTGCAGTGGCACCATCAGGGCTCATTGCTGCCTTAGCCTCCTGGGTTCCTGGGCTGAAGTGATTCTCCCACCTCAGCCTCGCGAGTAGCTAGGAACACAGGTGCATGCCACCAGGCTTGGCTAATTTTTTTATTTCTTGTAGAGATGGGGTATCGTTATTTTGCCCAGGCTGGTCTTGAACTCCTGGGCTCAGGTGATCCTCCTACCTTGGCCTCCCAAAGTGTTGGGATTACAGGCTGGGCTCTGTGCCTCATGCTAGTAATCCCAGCACTTTGGGAGGCTGAAGTGGGTGGATTGCTTGAGCCCAGGAGTTCGAGACCAGCCTGGGAAACATGGCGAAACCCTGTCTCTACTAAAAACACAAAAATTAGATGGGTGTGGTGGTGCGCACCTGTAATCCCAGCTACTCTGGAGGCTAAGACAGGAGAACTGCTTGAACCTGAGAGACGGAGGTTGCAGTGAGCCGAGATAGTGCCACTGCACTCCAGCCTGGGCAACAGAGTGAGACTCGGTCTCAAAAAAAAAAAATGAGGCCTGGCGCAGTGGCTCACGCCTGTAATCCCAGAACTTTGGGAGGCCAAGGTGGGCGGAACATCTGAGGTTAGGAGTTTGAGACCAGCCCGACCAACATGGAGAAACTCCATCTCTACTAAAAATACAAAATTAGCCGGGCTGTGGTGGCATGTGCCTGTAATCCCAGCTACTTGGGAGGCTGAGGCGGGAGAATCACTTGAACCTGTGAGGCGAAGGTTGCGGTGAGCCGAGATTGTGCCATTGCACTCTAGCCTGGACAACAAGAGTGAAACGCCATCTCAAAATAAATAAATAAAGTGTTGGAATTATAGGCGTGAGTCACCTGCTTGCCCAAAAGTTCCTAATCCCCAAAATGTCACAGTTCAGTAAGGCGATACGGTGTCCATACCACCCAGTTATGTTTTGGGCAGGACCTAGAACCATAGGGGTCTATAGTATGAGCGGTGAGGATAGAGCACTCTGTGGTTGTAGTGAATAAGGAATGGTTTCTCTATTTAAGAAACGTCTAATCTTATACAGCAACTAACCATAATGGAATGTATGCTCTACACAAGGCATTAACAACTTCATTTAGGAGTTAAGAGGTTGGGAAATTCACTTTGGGCTGAGAGAGCTAGAGGAAAGTGTTATGGAGGAGGTAGCTTTGCTGTCATGCTTTATAAAGTAAAATTTTATCAGGTGGTAAAGTGGAAAGAGATTGAGGAAATAGGAAGAGCAATGGTTTTTCCCTTTACAGAGGCTAAAAAAGGAAATGTAAGTTACACTTTAAAATAAATTGCATTTTATTCATTATTTATTATTATTTTTTGAGACGGGTATCACCATGTTGCTCAGGCTGGAGTGCAGTTGCACAATCTCAGCTCACTGCAACCTCGACCTGAGCTCAAGTGGTCCTCCTACCGCAGCCTCCCAAGTAGCTGGGACTACAGGCCAGCACCACCTTGCCTGGCTAATTTTTGTGTTTTTTTGTAGAGATGGGGTTTCACCATGTTGTTCAGGCCAATATCGAACTCCTGGCCTCAAGCCATCTGCCCTCCTTGGCCTCCCAAAGTGCTAGGATTATAGGCATGAGCCATTGTACCTGGCCCTATTTGTTAAGAAATGAAGTCTTGGCCAGGCGCGGTGGCTCACACCTGTAACCCCAGCACTTTGGGAGGCCGAGGCAGGCAGATCACACGGTCAGGAGATCGAGACCATCCTGGCCAACATGGTGAAACCCCGTCTCTACTGAAAAAAAAAAATACAAAAAATTAGCTGGGCATGGTGGCAGGTGCCTGTAGTCCCAGCTACTTGGGAGGCTGAGGCAGGAGAAGGG
>NW_012101354.1:2099143-2100764 GCF_000951045.1 Mandrillus leucophaeus | reverse complement strand
AATGGAGTCTTGCTCTTTCACCCAGGTTGGAGTACAGTGGCGCGATCTCAGATCACTGCAACCTCCGCCTCCCAGGTTCAAGCAATTCTCCTGCCTCAGACTCCTGAGTAGCTGGGATTACAGGGCCGTGCCACTATGTCCAGCTAATTTTATATTTTTAGTAGATACAGGGTTTCACCATATTGGTCAGGCTGGTCTTGAACTCCTGACCTTGTGATCTGCCCGCCTCAGCCTCCCAAAGTGCTGGGATTACAGGCATGAGACACTGTGCCTGGCCCATTTTATTTTATTTTTAGAGAAAGGCTTTTTGTTTGTTTGTTTTGTTTGTTTGTTTTGAGATGGAGTCTCACTGTGTTGCCCAGGCTGGAGTGCAATGGCGAAGTCTTGGCTCACTGCGACCTCCACCTCCCAGGTTCAAGCAATTCTGCCTCAGCCTCCCGAATAGCTGGGACTACAGGCCCGTGCCATCACACCCAGCTAGTTTTTGTATTTTTAGTAGAGATGGAGTTTCACCACGTTGGCCAGGCTGGTCTTGAACTCCTGACCTCATGATCCACCTGCCTTGGCCTCCCAAAGTGCTGGGATTACAGGCGTTAGCCACCACGCCCGGCATAGACAGGGTTTTGCTCTGTTCAGGCTGGAGTACACTGGTGCAATCATGGCTCACTGCAGCACTGAACATCTGAGCACCTCAGCCTCCCAAGTAGCTAGGACTACAGACATGTACCATCACGTCCAGCTAATTTTTAAAAATTTATTTTTGGCAGAGATGGGGTCTCACTGTTGCCCAGGTTAGTATAAACTCCTGGAGTCAAGCCGTCCTCCTGCCTCGGCCTTCCAAAGTGGGATTACAGGCGTGAGCCATTGTGCCCAGCCTGATGTTCCTTTGTATAGCAACCTCTCACCTCCTTTTCTGTCTTGAACCCACTTCTATGAAGCTATGATTCTCACCACTGAAACTTGTCAAGGTTATCTGTGACCTCTACATTGCCATGTCTCAGTGGTCAATTTGCAGGCCTCCTTATACTTTTCAGCAGTATTTGACTTGGTTTATAATTCTTGTATGGAAACACTTTCTTCCTGTGCTTTTTAGTGTACCACACGCTCCTGATTTTCCTTCTTCTATACTGGCTACTCTTCAATTTTATTACTCTCTCTGGTTGTCCACTTGATGAGAGCACTTAACGTACTTCTCTTCATAACCCCAGCCATACCTGACCCATGGCAGACACTCCATTGTTGAATGGATTAACCTGAATGTTTACCAACATGGGATATATAGAAAAGTGCGATGGGGCCAGGCTGGGCGTGGTGTCTCATGCTTGTAATCCCAGCACTTTTGGGAGGCCGAGGTGGTCGGATCATGAGGTCAGGAGATCATGACTATCCTGGCCAACATGGTGAAACCCCATCTCTACTAAAAATACAAAAATTAACTGGGCACAGGCCGGGCGCAGTGGCTCAAGCCTGTAATCCCAGCACTTTGGGAGGCCGAGACGGGTGGATCACGAGGTCAGGAGATCAAGTCCATCCTGCCTAACCTGGTGAAACCCCGTCTCTACTAAAAAAAAAAAAAAAATACAAAAAACTAGCCGGGTGAGATGGCGGGTGCCTGTAGTCC
>NW_012101354.1:2089257-2094244 GCF_000951045.1 Mandrillus leucophaeus | reverse complement strand
GGGAGGATCACCTGAGGTCAGGAGTTTGAGACCAGCCTGACCAACATGGAGAAACCCTGTCTCTACTAAAAATACAAAAAAATTAGCCAGGCATGGTGGTGGGCGCCTGTAATCCCAGCTACTTGGGAGGCTGAGGTAGGAGAATCGCTTGAACCCAGGAGGCGGAGGTTGCGGTGAGCTGAGATTGTGCCATTGCACTCCAGCTTGGGCAATAAGAGCGAAATTCCATCTCAAAAAAAAAAAAAAACATTAATATATAGCTTCTCTCATGACAAGATGGCCACCCTGGTGTTACCAGCAAGTGTTCCTCTAGCTATGCTGCCCCAGTCCTGATGGCAGCCTTAGCCTCGGTCCCAGCCCCAGCCCCAGTGCCAGCACCAGCAGTGGCTGCAACTCTAGCCTCATCTTCAGACCCTACAGCAACAGTGGCTAAGACTGCGGCTCTGGACCAGACCCCAGCCTCAGCGCGAGCTCCAGCGCAGACCCCTGCTCTGTCTGGTCCTGCTATCCCAGGGCCCTTTCCCGGGAGCTGCGTGGTCAGGCTGCATCCTGCCATTTTGGCCTCCATTGTAGACAGCTAAGAGTGACACAATGAGGGAGCTGCCTGAGTTATCAGGAACCTGTTGGGAATTGTTGACAAACACTTAGTGGAGGTCACCAATTGGTTTTCAGTGCCGCACAATGAGTCAGAAGATGAAGTGGCTGTTGACATGCAATTTGCTAAGAACATGTATGAACTGCATAAAAAATGAGCTCATCCTGGGCTGGTAGGCTACAGGCCATGACATCACAGAGCACTCTGTGGTGATTCATAAGTACTATAGCCTGATGGCCTCCAACCCCATCCACCTCACTGTGGTCACAAGTCTCCAGAACCGCTGCGTGAGCATCAAACCCTATGTCAGCACTTTAATGGGTGTCCTTGGGAGGACCATGGGAGTGATGTTCACACCTCTGACAGTGATATATGCATACTATGACACTGAACACATTGAAGTTGACCTGATTATGAAGACCTGTTTTAACCCCAACTAAGGTATCGGACTCTCAAGTGACTTGCAGCAAGTAGGAGGGGCATCAGCTTGCATCCAGGATGCACTAAGCACAGTGTTGCAATATGTAGAGGATGTACTGTCTGGAAAGATGTCAGCTGACAATACTGTGGGCCACTTCTTAACGAGCCTTGTTAAGCAAGTACCCAAAATAGTTCCCAGTGATTTCGAGACCATGCTCATCAGCAACATCAATGACCTGCTGATGGTGACCTACCTGGTCAATGTCACACAGTCACAGACTGCCCTCAATGAGAAACTTGTAAACCTGTGAATGGGCCCCAAGCAGTTTACCTGCCGGTCTAGGTCTCAACCCCAGGACTCAGAATGAAATGAGGGAGAAATGGGTTTTTTGTGGTCTTGAGTCACACTGAGACAGTGAACTGCTTGTGACTCTAATAAACATAGCCTACCTTTTGTAAAAAGTAAAAAAAATACATATATATATTTACATAATATATACTTATATATATTTATAAACATATATATATACCACCACGCCCGGCCTATGCCCTACTCTCTCATACTGTGCTGCCAGCACAGCACCTCCCATCACAACACCATAATCAATCGTTTTTACATAATCATATATATAAAGAATCCCAGCCAGGCGCGGTGGCTCACACCTGTAATCCCAGCACTTTGGGAGGCCGAGGTGGACAGATCACGAGGTCAGGATTTCGAGACCATTCTGGCGAACACAGTGAAACCCTGTCTCCACTAAAAATACAAAAAATAAGCTGGGCATGTTGGCGGGCACTTGTAGTCCCAGCTACTCGAGCGGCTGATGCAGGAGAATGGAGTGAACCCGGGAATTCTGGAAAAAAAAAATTGGGGTTCTGTCAGAAAGGAAGAAAGGGAGAATAAATATTGGATAAGATGGCTGGGCACAGTGGCTTACACCTGTAATATCAGCACTTTGGGAGGCCGAGGCAGGTGGATCACGAGGTCAGGAGTTCAAGACCAGCCTGGCCAAGCTGGTGAAACCCTCTCTCTACTAAAAATACAAAAATTAGGCCGTGCATGGTGGCTCACGCCTGTAATCCTAGCACTTTGGGAGGGCAAGGTGGGCAGATCACAAGGTCAGGAGTTCGAGACCAGCCTGGCCAACATGGTGACATCCCATCTCTACTAAAAATGCAAAAATTAGCTGGGTGTGATGGTGGGCGCCTGCAATCCCAGCTAATTGGGAGGATGAGGCAGAGAATTGCTTGAATCCGGGAGGTGGAGTTTGTAGTGAGCCAAGATCGCGCCACTGCACTCCAGTCTGACAACACAGTGAGACTCCGTCTCAAAAAATTAAAAAATAAATGTTGGCTAAAACAAGTAGCAATGTCTGTCACACCTCCTGAGAGGCTACTGAACTCTAGTTATATGCTAGTGTTACCTGTGGAGACCTGGGCCTGAATTTTTTTTTTTTCTTTGAGACGGAGTCTTCCTCTGTCACCCAGGCTGAAGTGCAGTGGCACAATCTCAGCTTACTGCAACCTCTGCCTCTCGAGTTTAAGCAGTTCGCCTGCCACAGCCTCTCCAGTAGCTGGGATTACAGGCACCCATCACTATACCCAACTAATTTTTGTATTTTTTAGTAGAGATGGGGTTTCACCATGTTGGCCAGGCTGGTCTTGAACTCCTGACCTTTGGTGATCCACTCGGCCTCCCAAAGTGCTGGGATTACAGGCGTGAGCTACCACGCCTGGCCAAATTATGATCTTACATGTGAAAATAATTCAGTATGTAAAAATGATTGATTATGGTATTGTGATGGGAGGCGCTGTGCTGGCGGCACAGTATGAGAGAGTAGGACATAGGCCGGGGGTGGTGGCTTACGCCTGTAATCCCACCACTTTGGGAGGCCGAGGCGGGAGGATCACTTGAGGTCAGGAGTTTGAGACCAGCCTGGCCAACATGGTGAAACCCCGTCTCTACTGAAAATACAAAAATTAGCTGGACCTGGCAGCGTACGCCTGTAATCCCAGCTACTCGGGAGGCTGAGGCAGGAGAATCGCCCCAACCCGAGAGGCGGAGATTGCAGTGAGCCGAGATTGCGCTCTAGCCTGGGCGACAGAGCAAGACTCCATCTCAAAAAAAAAAAAAGAATATGACATAAACAGGCCTTAGAGATTAAAGGCTAAAGATTAGCCTCAAGTTAGGAGAAGAGAATATGGTGCTCCAATAGTTCCAGAAATTTCTATCAGCAGAGTTGAGAGCTTCCCAAAGCACAAATTATATATAGGGCATAAAAAGGAAAAAAAGAAAAACACTGCTTTACTAGGCTAAGGAATAAAGGGGTTGAGTAATTAAGAGAGGCAATCGAGTTAAGAACAAAGAGTTTTTCAACTAGAAGATAGGGGAAGGCAACATGAGATATTAAGTATGTCCAACTTCAGGCTCCCAAAGCCTGGAGAACAAAGCTGTTGAGTACATCTTGTTCCTACACTGGGGCCTAATGTTTTTCCCGTTTTGAAAAAAAAATGATGTAAATGAATTCTCTGAAACAAAGACACATTTTGAGGAGGAAATGTTTGTGGAAGTTTCAAAGGATTCTTTTTTTTTTTTTTTTTTGAGACAGAGTCTTGCTCTGTCACCCTAGCTGGAGTGCAGTGACACAATCTTGACTCACTGCAACCTCTGCCTACTGGGTTCAAGCAGTTCTCTGCCTCATCCTCCCAAGTAGCTGGGATTACAGGCGCCTGCCACCACACCCAGGTAATTTTTGCATGTTTAGTAGAGATGGGATTTCACCATGTTGGCCAGGCTGGTCTCGAACTCCTGACCTTGTGATCTGCCCACCTTGCCCTGCCAGTGCTGGGATTACAGGCGTGAGCCACCATGCACGGCCTAATTTTTGTATTTTTAGTAGACCTGGGGTTTCACCAGCTTGGCCAGGCTGGTCTTGAACTCCTGACCTCGTGATCCACCTGCCTCGGCCTCCCAAAGTGCTGAGATTACAGATGTGAGCCACCGTGCCCAGCTGTCTTATCCAATATTTATTCTCCCTTTCTTCCTTTCTGACAGAACCCCAATTTTTTTTTTTTTTTTTTTTTTTTTCGGAATTACAATGTGCTTATCTTTCCATGACTCCCTTGCCGCCCTGGAAATGTTAATAAAACTTTGTCACAGGCAGGATGCAGTGGCTCACACCTGTAATCCCAGCACTTTGAGAGGCTGTGGCGGGCGGATCACCTGAGGTCAGGAGTTTGAGACCAACCTGGCCAACTGGTGAAACCTGTCTCTACTAAAAATACAAAAAAATTAGCTGGGCATGGTGGCAGGCACCTGTAATGCCAGCTACTCGGGAGGCTGAGGCAGGAGAATCACTTGTACCCAGGAGGCAGAGGTTGCAGTGAGCTGAGACCACACCATTGTACTCCAGCCTGGGCAACAGGAGCAAAATGCCATATAAAAAACACACAAAAACAAACAAACAAAAAATTCATTAATTTTTTGAAGACAGAGTCTTGCTCTGTCGCCCAGGCTGGAGTGCAGTGGCACAACTATGGCTCACTGCAGCCTTGACCTCCTGGGCTCAAGTGATCCTCCTGCCTCTGCCTCCTGAACAGCTGGTTCCACAGGGGTACACCACCACACCTGGTTAATTTTTAAAAATGTTTTGTAGAGACAGGGTCTTGCTATGTTGTCCAGACTGGTGAAGCAATCAATCCTCCCACCTCAGCCTCTCAAAATTCTGGGATTACAGGCGTGTGAGCCACCTGGCCCCAGCCTATGCATGCAATTAACAGTTAAAAAAAAACCATGGAGGCCGGGCGCGGTGGCTCAAGCCTGTAATCCCAGCACTTTGGGAGGCCAAGACGGGCGGATCACGAGATCAGGAGATCGAGACCATCCTGGCTAATACAGTGAAACCCCGTCTCTACTAAAAATACAAAAACTTAGCTGGGCGAGGTGGCAGGCGCCTGTAGTCCCAGCTACTC
>NW_012101354.1:2087212-2088417 GCF_000951045.1 Mandrillus leucophaeus | reverse complement strand
AGATCAACCTGGCCAATATGGGGAAACTCTGTCTCTACTAAAAATACTAATTAGAAATAAAATAAAATAAAATAATAATATAGAGGAGTTCTAAGACAAAAAAAAATTGGGAAACACTGATATATGAGAGTATATATGGGCTGGGCATGGTGGCTCATGCCTGTAATCCTAGCTGAGGCAGGGGGATTGCTTGAGCTCAGGAGTTGGAGACCAGCCTGGGCAATATGATGAAACCCCATCTCTATCAAAAATACAAAAAATTACTTGGGCACAGTGGTGTGCACCTGTGGTCCTAGTTACTTGGGAGGATCTCTTGAGTCTGGGAGGTGGAGGCTGCAATGCTGCACTCCAGCCTGGGTGACAGAGTAAGACCCCATCACACACACACAAAAAAGAGATTATATATACTTGCTTATCCCAGTATCTAATGTATAAACACTCAAATAAATAGTAGTTTTTTTTTTCTTTTTTCATTTTTGGAAACAAGGTCTCACTCTATTGCCCAGGCTGGAGTGCAGTGGAGCATGACCATGGCTCACTGCAGCCTCAACCTCCCGGACTCAGGTGATTCTCCCTCCCTCTCACCTCAGCCGCCCCCCTCCCCTGGCTACCAGTAACTAGAACTACAGGTGTGCACCACTGCCCCCCTTAAACTCCTGGGCTCAAGTGATCGCCTGCCTGAGCCTCCAAAAGTGCTGGGATTACAGGTGTGAGCCACCATGTGCAGCCAGTAGTACCTGTTAATACGTAGTAGGAGCATAGGGGAGTGGTGGGGGCAAAGTTTGAAGTTTGGTGACAGATTGTAAAGGGCTTTCAGTGCTATTGATAAAATTTTAAGCAGGGATGACATGAGTGAATTTTGTAATTTAGGAAGCCAAGTCTAGGAGTGGTGGGCAAAGAGGTGGGGAGGCTGGTCCATGGGAATCTAGCTAGGGAGTTGTTGCAGTTGTCTAGGGAAAACCTGACAAGGAATTGAACAAATGTATCAAGAATGGGAAAGGGGCCCCGTGCGGTGGCTCACACCTGTAATCCTGGCACTTTGGGAAGCCAATGTGGGCAGATCACAAGGTCAGGAGTATGAGACCAGCCTGACCAACATGGTGAAAGCCCATCTCTACTAAAAATACAAAAATTAGCCAGGCATGGTGGCACATGCCTGTAATCCCAGCTACTCAGGAGGCTGAGGCAGGAGAATCGCTTGAACC
>NW_012101354.1:2079101-2086009 GCF_000951045.1 Mandrillus leucophaeus | reverse complement strand
AGGTCTCTGTTGCTCAGGCTGAAGTACAGTGGCGCGATCTTGGCTCACTGCAACCTCCGCCTCCTGGGTTCAAACAATTCTCCTGCCTCTGCCTCCCGAGTAGCTGGGGCTACAGGCGTGCACCACCACACCTGGCTAATTTTTGTTAGTAGAGATGGGTCTCGCCATGTTGTCCAGGCTGGTCTCGAACTCCTGGCCTCAAGTGATCTACCTGCCTCAGCCTCCTAAAGTGCTGGGATCACAGGAGTGAGCCACTGCACCTGGCTTACATTTTTTTTTTTTTTTGTAGAGGCAGGGTCTTGCTATGTTCTTAGGCCGGTCTCGAACTCAAAGCATTGAGATTACAGATATGAGCCACTGCCCCAACCAAGTGATGCTTTTAAATAAGGGTGTATATATTTGGAAGACAAGCTTTGTTGGGAAAGATGATACATACTGAGCCAGAAGTGCTGTGAGACTCAGTAGGTAAGGAATCCAACAGGCAGGCAGAAATGCAGGATTAAGGCTACAGGAATGGTCAGGGCTACAGGAATATTTCAGGAGTTGTCAAGAGGTAGATTTAGTTTAATGAGAAGACAACATTTGCTGAGCATCTGTTAAATGGCAGACACTCTGGTGTTTGTGCATGGGCAGGGCACTCGTAATTGATGGCCTCAATTTTCTTTGAAAGGGAAACCAGGTCGGGCACGGTGGCTCATACTTGTAATCCCAGCACTTTGGGAGGCCAAGGAGGGTGGATTACAAGGTCAGGAGTTCAAGACCAGCCCAGCCAAGATGGTGAATCCCCGTCTCTACTAAAAATACAAAAATTAGCTGGAGCCGGGCATGGTGGCAGGCGCCTGTAATCCCGGCTACTCAGGAGGCTGAGGCAGAAGAATCGCTTGAACCCAGGGGACGGACATTGCAGTGACCTGAGATTGCACCACTGCACTCCAGCCTGGGTGACAGAGTGAGAGTCTGTCTCAAAAAAAAAAAAAAAAAAGAAAGGAAACCCTCGGCCTGGCGCAGTGGCTCACACCTGTAATCCCAGCACTTTGGGAGGCCGAGGTGGCTGGATCACCTGAGGTCGGGAGTTTGAGACCAGCCTGACCAATATGGAGAAACCCTGTCTCTGCTAAAAATACAAAATTAGCTGGGTGTGGTGGTGCATGCCTGTAATCCCAGAACTCGGGAGGCTGAGGCAGGATAATAGCTTGAACCCAGGAGGAACAGGCTGCAGTGAGCCAAGATCGCGCCATTACACTCCAGCCTAGGCAATAAGGGCAAAACTTTGTCTCCAAAAAAAAAAAGAAAGAGAAAGGGAAACCCTCTAAAGGGCTGGGGGGCGGGGCATTTGGTCAGTCTTGATGAGAAGAGTTTGGGACTGCTCCTTTGGCCACTTTATCATTCTTGCAGAGAATGCTCCTGCCTTTGGTGATGCTGTCTTCTCATTAAATGGAAATCAAAGACCATTTCTACTTTACCTTTGACATTTAGCTGTTTTCACAGTTGAAGAGCATAGGCTTTGATGCCAGATAGATGTGGGTTTGAATCTGCTTCTGCCCCTTACTAGCTGAGTGACCCTGCCTGAGTAATTTAACCTTCTTGGTCTGTTTCCACATCTATAAAATGAGTAAAATAACTACCTTGCTGGGTTATTATGGATTAAATGAATAATGAAAGTAAACAATTAGTTCAGTCCCTTCACATAATTAGTGAAGAAAAGATATTATTATTATTATTTTTTTTTGAGATGGAGTCTCACTCTGTCGCCCAGGCTGGAGTGCAATGGCTTAATCTCGTCTCACTGCAACCTCTGCCTCCCGAGTTCAAGCCATTATCCTGCCTCAGCCTCCTGAGTAGCTGGGATTACAGGCGCCTGACACCACTCCTGGCTAATTTTTTGTATTTTTAATAGAGATGGGGTTTCACTATGTTGGCCAGGCTGGTCTCAAACTCCTGATCCACCCGCCCCAGCCTCCCAAAGTGCTGGGATTACAGACGTGAGCCACTGCACGCAGCGAAGAAAAAGTATTATTTCTGAGATACAGTCTCACTCTGTTGCCCAGGCAAGTGGCAGTGGCAGTGGCTTGATCATAGCTTACTGCAGCCTTGAACTCCTTGGCTCAAGTGATCCTCCTGCCTTAACCTCCCAAGTAGCTGGGACTAAAGGCGCACACTACCACACACAGGTAATTAAATTTTTTTTTTTTTTTTTTGTAGAGACAGAGTCTTGCTATGTTGCGCAGGCTGGTCTTGCACTCCTGGGTTCAAGAGATCTTCCCACATGGACCAGCCGCAGTGGCTCATATCTGTAATCCCAGCACTTTGGGAGGCTGAGGTAGGCGGATCACCTGAGGTCAGGAGTTCGGGATCAGCCTGACCAACATGGAGAAACCCATCTCTACTAAAATGCAAAAGTAGCCTGGCGCAGTGGCGGGTGCCTGTAATCCCAGCTACTAGGGAGGCTGAGGCAGCAGAATTGCTTGAACCCAGGAGGCAGAGGTTGTGGTGAACCAAAATCACACCATTGCACTCCAGCCTGGGCAACAAGAGTGAAACTCCGTCTCAAAAAAAAAAAAAAAAAAAGAGTTCTTCCCACATCAACCTCCCACAGTGCTGGGATTATAGGCGTGAGCCACCTCACCCACCCGATTATTATTAGTCCTCCCAACAACTCTTAAGAGAAACATACCATATTCTTATCCCCATTTTTTACAGAAAAAGAAAACTAAATGTAGATTTGGGAATTTATAGCCAGCTTTTAACTGATGGCTAGCATTTGAATTCAAGTCTAATTGTAGAGCCCTTTCTTATCCAGGAAGACTATGTAGCTGGAGAAAGGAGGACCATGTAGAACTCTGAGGAATATCAATGTTTAAGAGGTGGGCAGGAAAAGAGAAAGAAGAACCAGAGATAAATTGTCTAAGTATTAGTTTGTTAGGGCTGCCATAACAAAGTACCAAAGGCTAAGTGGCTTAAACAACAGAAATTTATTTCCTCACACTTCTGGAGGCTAGAAGTCCAAGGTCAAGGTATTGAAGGTTGTTTCTTCTGGGGCCTCTTGTAAATGGCTGTATCTTGTCCGGTGCCCTTTTTTCATTTTTTGAGATGGACTTTCACTCTTGTCACCCAGGCTGGAGTGCAATGGTGCAATCTCAGCTCACTGCATCCTCTGCCTCCTGGGTTCAAGTGATTCTCCTGCCTCAGCCTCCTGAGTAGCTGGGATTATAGGCACATGCCCCCATGCCTGACTAATTTTTGTATTTTTAGTAGACACAGGTTTTCACCGTGTTGGCTAGGCTGGTCTCAAACTCCTGACCCCAGGTGATCCACCCATCTCAGCCTCCCAAAGTGCTGGGATTACAGGCATGAGCCACTGCGCCCAGTCAACCTTAGTTACTTCTTTAAAGACCCTTTCTCCAAATGCAATCCCAGAATGAGGTACTGAGGGTTAGAACTTCAACACAGGAATTTTGGGTGGGGAGAAGGGAGGCAAAATTCAGTCCCTAACACTGTATATGTTTTCATGGCACCCTTTGTTTTCCTTCACAGTATATATTATATATACATACACATACACACATATACATAGTATGTATGTAATTATTTTATTTCTTAGTTATTTGTTGAATTATTGTATCTACATTTCTAGAAATTGTTCCTTTAAAAATCTTTTTTTTTTTTTTAATTTTTATTTTTAGACAGATTCTTGCTCTGTCACCCGGGCTGGAATGTAATGGCGTGATCTCGGCTCACTGAAACCTCTGCTTCCCAAGTTCAAGCAACTCTCCTGCCTCAGCCTCCCAAGTAGCTGGGATTACAGGCATGTGCCATCACGCCCAGCTGATGTTTGTATTTTTAGTAGAGACGGGGTTTCACCATGTTGGCCAGGCTTGTCTTGAACTCCTGACCACCTGATCCGCCCACCTTGGCCTCCCAAAGTGCTGGGATTACAGGCGTGAGCCACTGCACCTGGCCTGTTTTTTTTTTTTTTTAAACCAAGCAATGGTTATCAAAGTCTTGTCATTTTTAGTTGTTTATTCCCTAGCAATACATTGTTTTTTTCTGTCTGGTGCTTGAATCAGGCTTACATATATATTAAACATACTTCTTTTTTGTTTTGCTTTGAGATGGAGTCTTGCTCCGTGACCCGGACTGGAGTGCAGTGGTGTTATCTTGGTTCACTGTAACCTCTGCCTCCCGGGTTCAAGTGATTCTCCTGTCTCAGCCTCCCAGGTAGCCAGGAGTACAGGCATGCGCCACCATGCCCAGCTAATTTTTGTTTTTAGTAGACATGGGGTTTCACCATATTGGCCAGGCTAGTGTTGAACTCCTGACCTCAGGGGATCCACGCACCTCCGGTCTCCCACAGTGCTAGGATTACAGGTATAAAGCACTGCGCCTGGCAAACATACTTCTTTATATGCAGCAATATAATTCTAATATCCAAAGTCTCTGTGGACGTAATTCTGCTATTTATGATTGCTGCTCATTCTCATTCATTTCATGGTGGCCTACTTTCTGTTGCTTTGTGTTTGTGGGATTTTTATTAGTGAACACATATTCAAAGGAACTTAACACTAGGGATTTTTTTTTTTCCTTATAGTTTATCATCTGAACTTCAGGAATTTTTTTTATGTTTGCCTTGAAGGCAGCTTTCTCCAGAGAGGATTCGTATTTGGTTCTCTGCAATGCCTATCAATTAGGTCACTATTACCCTCTAACTACTTCAAAATAAATTCCTGGGCCTGGTCAGGCTTGGTGACTCATGCCTGTAATTCCAGCACTTTGGAAGGCCCAGGTGGGCAGATCATTTGAGGTCATGAGTTCGAGACCAGCCTGGCCAACATGGCAAAACCCCTTCTCAACTAAAAATACAAAAATTAGTTGGGCATTGTGGTGGGTGCCCATAATCCCAGCTACTTGGGAGGCTAAGGCAGGAGAATGGCATGAACCTGGGAGGCAGAGGTTGCAGTGAACCGAGATCACGCCATTGCACTCCAGCCTGGGCAACAGAGGGAGACTCCATCTCAGTAAGTAAGTAAGTAAGCAAGTAAATTAAATAAATAAATAAATAAATAAAATTCCGGGCTTGAAGTGTTTCTGTCTATTCAGGTAGTATAAACTTAGACTATAAACTCATGAAGACTAGCCTGTGAATACCCAGGGGAGGTCTTCACAATCCCCCACTTGCAGCCCTGATTCAGAGCCAAGATTGTGGTAGGGACATTTCCTTGCTGTCTTTTTCAAGATGGGTATTTACTGGTTTACCCTCTGGTTTACCGTCTCTTTTTTTTTTTTTTTTTTTTTGAGATGGAGTCTTGCTTTGTCACCCAGGCTGCAGTGCAGTGGCGCGATCTCGGCTCACTGTAAGCTCCGCCTCCTGGGTTCATGCCATTCTCCTGACTCAGCCTCCCAAGTAGCTGGGACTACAGGCACCTGCCACCACACCCGGCTAATTTTTTGTATTTTTAGTAGAGACGGGGTTTCACTATGTTAGCTGCGATGGTCTCGATCTCCTGACCTTGTGATCTGCCCGCCTTGGCCTCCCAAAGTGCTGGTATTACAGGCGTGAGCCACCATGCCTGGCCTGCCTGGTTTTAGGTGTTTTATAGTAGAATAATTATTCAGAGTGTCTAGTCTGTTATATTGCTGGAAATGGAAGTCTCATTCTTTGGTGAATGTTTATACCTCCACTGTTAGTTCTATGAGGACAGAAGCTTGGTTTATCTTGCTCACTGTATGTGTGTATATATATATGTGTGTGTGTGTGTGTATGTGTGTGTGTGTGTGTGTATATATATATTTTTTTTTTTGACACAAAGTCTCGCTCTGTCACCCAGGTTGGAGTACAGTGGCATGATCTTGGCTCACTGCAACCTCTGACTCCTGGGTTCAAGCGATTCTCCTGCATCAGCCTCCTGAATAGTTGGGATTACAGGCGCCCACTATAATGCCCAGCTAATTTTTGTATTTGTAGTAGAGACAGGGTTTCACCATGTTAGCCAGGCTGGTCTTGAACTCCTGACCTCAAGTGATCTGCCCACCTCAGCCTCCCAAAGTGCTGGGATTACAGGTGTGAGCCACCGCGCCCAGCCTCACTGCTGTTTTTCCGGCACCTGGCCCTGTGACTGGTTTTGTGGAAGACAATATTTCAATGGATCTGTTGGGGGCGGGGATGCGGGAGGTGGAAATGGTACTGGGATGAAACTGTTCCATCAGATCATCAGGCATTAGATTCTCATAAGGAGGATGTAACCCAAATCCCTTGCATGCATAGTTCACGATAGGGTTTGCAATCCTATGAGAAACTAATGTCTGCTAATCTGACAGGAGGCGGAGCTCAGGCTCTGATGCTCACTTGCCAGTCACTCATCTCCTGCTGTGCAGCCCGGTTCTTAACAGGCCATGAACTGGTGCTGGTCTGCAGCCCAGGATTTGGGGACCTCTGTCTCACTGAATAGATGAAATTGGGAAGAAAGTCAGGAGTTTGGAAAAAAATTCAGATAAGGACTGAAAATAGGCTATTGTATTTGGCAATTAGGCATTTTGAGAATAGATGTAGTAAAGTAATAAGGACAAAAGCTTAATTTCAGTGGGTTGCCAAATTAAGAGAGCTGAAGAAGGTATAGAAAATAAAACTTCTGGCTGGGCACGGTGGCTCATGCCTGCAGTCCCACACTTTGGGAGGCGGATGCGGGCAGATCATGAGGTCAGGAGATCGAGACCCTCCTGGTTAACACGGTGAAACTCTGTCTCCACTAAAAAATACAAAAAAATTAGCTGGGGGTGGTGGCGGGCACCTGTATTTCCAGCTACTGGGGAGGCTGAAGCAGGAGAATGTCATGAACCTGGGAGGCGGAGCTTGCAGTGAGCCGAGATCGCGCCACGGCAGGCACTCCAGCCTAGGCGACAGAGCGAGACTC
>NW_012101354.1:2070644-2079051 GCF_000951045.1 Mandrillus leucophaeus | reverse complement strand
GCCTGCCTGGTTTTAGGTGTTTTATAGTAGAATAATTATTCAGAGTGTCTAGTCTGTTATATTGCTGGAAATGGAAGTCTCATTCTTTGGTGAATGTTTATACCTCCACTGTTAGTTCTATGAGGACAGAAGCTTGGTTTATCTTGCTCACTGTATGTGTGTATATATATATGTGTGTGTGTGTGTGTATGTGTGTGTGTGTGTGTGTATATATATATTTTTTTTTTTGACACAAAGTCTCGCTCTGTCACCCAGGTTGGAGTACAGTGGCATGATCTTGGCTCACTGCAACCTCTGACTCCTGGGTTCAAGCGATTCTCCTGCATCAGCCTCCTGAATAGTTGGGATTACAGGCGCCCACTATAATGCCCAGCTAATTTTTGTATTTGTAGTAGAGACAGGGTTTCACCATGTTAGCCAGGCTGGTCTTGAACTCCTGACCTCAAGTGATCTGCCCACCTCAGCCTCCCAAAGTGCTGGGATTACAGGTGTGAGCCACCGCGCCCAGCCTCACTGCTGTTTTTCCGGCACCTGGCCCTGTGACTGGTTTTGTGGAAGACAATATTTCAATGGATCTGTTGGGGGCGGGGATGCGGGAGGTGGAAATGGTACTGGGATGAAACTGTTCCATCAGATCATCAGGCATTAGATTCTCATAAGGAGGATGTAACCCAAATCCCTTGCATGCATAGTTCACGATAGGGTTTGCAATCCTATGAGAAACTAATGTCTGCTAATCTGACAGGAGGCGGAGCTCAGGCTCTGATGCTCACTTGCCAGTCACTCATCTCCTGCTGTGCAGCCCGGTTCTTAACAGGCCATGAACTGGTGCTGGTCTGCAGCCCAGGATTTGGGGACCTCTGTCTCACTGAATAGATGAAATTGGGAAGAAAGTCAGGAGTTTGGAAAAAAATTCAGATAAGGACTGAAAATAGGCTATTGTATTTGGCAATTAGGCATTTTGAGAATAGATGTAGTAAAGTAATAAGGACAAAAGCTTAATTTCAGTGGGTTGCCAAATTAAGAGAGCTGAAGAAGGTATAGAAAATAAAACTTCTGGCTGGGCACGGTGGCTCATGCCTGCAGTCCCACACTTTGGGAGGCGGATGCGGGCAGATCATGAGGTCAGGAGATCGAGACCCTCCTGGTTAACACGGTGAAACTCTGTCTCCACTAAAAAATACAAAAAAATTAGCTGGGGGTGGTGGCGGGCACCTGTATTTCCAGCTACTGGGGAGGCTGAAGCAGGAGAATGTCATGAACCTGGGAGGCGGAGCTTGCAGTGAGCCGAGATCGCGCCACGGCAGGCACTCCAGCCTAGGCGACAGAGCGAGACTCTGTCTCAAAAAAAAAAAAAGAAAGAAAATAAAACTTCCAGGCCGGGCGCAGTGGCTCACACCTGTAATCCCAGCACTTTGGGAGGCTGAGGTGGGCGGATCACCTGAGGTCAGCAGTTCGAGACCAGCCTGACCAACGTGGAGAAACCCTGTCTCTATTAAAAATACAAAATTAGCCGGGCATGGTGGTGCATGCCTGTAATCCCAGCTACTCAGGAGGCTGAGGCAGGAGAATCACTTGAGCCCAGGAAAGGAAGGTTGCAGTGAGCCGAGATAGCGCCATTGCACTCTAGTCTAGGCAATAAGAGCAAAACTCTGTCTCAAAAAAAAATAATAACAAATAAAAAAAAAAGAAAGAAAGAAAAAACTTCTGGCCAGGCACGGTGGCTCACACCTGTAATCCCAGCACTTTCGGAGGCCGAGGTGGGTGGATCACAAAGTCAAGAGATCAAGACCATCCTGGCCAACATGGTGAAACACCATCTCTACTAAACATACAAAAATTAGCTGGGCGTGGTGGTGCGCACCCGTAATCCCAGCTATTCAGGAGGCTAAGGCAGGAGAATTGCTTGAACCCAGGAGGCGGAGGTTGCAGTGAGCCAACATTGCGCCACTACACTCCAGCCTGATGACAGAGTGAGATTGCATCTCAAAAGAAAATAAAACTTCTTTTTCAAGAAATGTGAGGGTGAAGAGAAAGCAGAAGGGTGGTCGGGTTGAAGAAAGATTATTTAGAATGAGGGAATCAAACATACTTGTAAGTTAAAGAGAATGACCTTGCAGAATAAAATACATTATAAAAGTGAGAAAGGATAAGTGTTAGGGTGCAGTATTTCAGAAGAGACAGATGGGAGGGTAAAGGTCTGAGTTATAAGGCCTTTGTAAGGAGATCCTCTTCTTCAGCGAGGCAGGAAGATACATACAGATGGGTGCCTTTACAGTGTAGAGGTCAAAAGGAGGAATGTGGCCGGGCACAGTGGCTCACGTGTGTAATCCTAGCACTTTGGGAGGCTGAGATGGGAAGATCCCTCGAGCCCAGGAGACCAGCCTGGGCAACATAGTGAGACCCCGTCTCTAAAAAAACATTAAAAAAAAAAAAAGCCAAGTGTGGCAGTGTGTACCTGTGGTCCTAGCTCCTCAGAGGCTGAGGTGGGAGGGTTGCTGGAGCCTGGGAAGTTGAAGCTGCAGTGAGCTGTGATGGTGCCACTATACTCCATCCTGGGCTACAGAGTGAGACCTGGTCTGGGGGGGGAAAAAAGAAAGAAAGAGAGAGAGAAAGAAGACAAAGAGAGAAGAGAGGAGAGAGAAGAGAGGAGAGAGGAGAGAGAGAGAGAAAGAAGGAAAGAAGAGACAGAGAAAGAGGGTGGATCACCTGAGGTCAGGAGTTGGAGACCAGCCTGGCCAACATGGCAAAACCCTGTCTCTACTAAATACACAAAAATTAGCCGGGCATCGTGGTGGGTGCCTGTAATTCCAGCTACTCAGGAGGCTGAGGCAGGAGAATCGATTGAACCCGGGAGGTGGAGGTTGCAGTGAGCCGAGATCATGCCACTGCACTCCACCTGGGCGACAGAGTGAGGGAAAAAAGGAAAAAGAAATAAGGAAGAGAAAAGAGGAGAAGAGAAGAGAGAAAAGAAAAGTAAAAAGAAAACAAAAGAAAAAGAAAAAGAGAAAAGAGAAGAGGCCAGGTGTGCTGGCTCATGCCTGTAATCCCAGTGCTTTGGGAGGCCAAGGCAAGTAGATCATTTGAAACCCTGTCTCTACTAAAATACAAAAATAATTAGCCAGGCGTGGTGGCGGGCGCCTGTAATCTCAGCTACTGGGGAGGCTGAGGCAGGAGAATCGCTTGAACCCAGGAGGCAGAGGTTGCAGGAAGCTGAGATTGTGCCACCGTACTACTCCAGCCTGGGGGAGGGCGGGGTGGGGAGGGCGAAAAGGAAAAGGAAAGGGAAGAACTCTGGGGAATGTGGCACTGGTTTGTCTATTATCCTTTTGAGGCAGACTGTAAGGTGGTCTACAAAAGGCAGAGGCTGGGACTAGAAAGAGGTGCTTAAGGAGAGCAGCTGTGAGAAATTGACAAGGCATTTGGCTCTCCATGAGGACTTCCAAATTAAGGCTGGAAACCACATATTGGTACCAGTTCCGACTCCTGATTAACTAATGCTCTCCCATAAAACAGAAGCCAACACTCAGAAGGAGAGAAAATACATCTGTGTCCTCAATACCTAGAACAACTGTTGGCATATCAACAGGCACTCAATAAATATTTATTGAATAAGCAAATAAACATAAAGGTTATGTTGATCTAGAACTGGGGAGGGGTGAGGTGGTGGGGACCAAAGAACAAAAGACAAAGGTAACTGAGGGTGTAGTAAAAGTGTCTTGAGATCACAGTCCATGAAGTCCAAGGTGAATAAGGAAAGAAGTGAAGCCAGAAAGAATGTGGTAGATTGGAACTGTAGTTGACTCAAACTAGGTGATACAAAATTGAAGAATGAATGACAATTTATCGGCGTTTAGAAAATGTGTGGGTTCTGAAATGAAAGAAGCAGATCTTTAGAGGAAATGACCCAGATGACAGAAGCCCAAGAAATGGGTAGAAGACTTGCTTACTATTCAATTTAAATTTTTCTCCTTTCGGGCTGGGCGCGGTGGCTCACACCTATAATCCCAGCACTTTGGGAGGCCGAGGTGGGTGGATCACCTGAGGTCAGGAGTTCGAGACCAGCCTGACCAACATGAAGAAACCCAAATACAAAATTAGCCAGGTGTGGTGGCGCATGCCTGTAATCTCAGCTACTGGGGAGGCTGAGTCAGGAGAATCACTTGAACCCGGGAGGCAGAGGTTGTGGTGAGCCAAGATCGTGTCATCACACTCCAGCCTGGGCAACAAGAGCAAAACTCCGTTTCAAAGAAAAAAAAATTTTTTTTTTCTCCTTTTGGCTTGAGACACAGAACTCAGACCTCTCTTCTGTGAAGTCTACAATGGGGCCCTGCAGCTGCACGTTCCAGTTGAACTAGGCTCCCAGTTGCTATTGGCTGAGGAGGCAACGTAAACAATACTCAGAATCCTATTAACTAATAATGGATTAATACCCAGTTACAAGTGTCTAGTGCATACTGTTCCGAGTGCTGTCCTATTCAATGTTTGTACAAATGGTTTAGTTAAGAACGTTGATGACAGATTATCACATTTGTAGACATCAATAATCTGGTAGAGATAATATGTTGGATAGCAGAATCATAATATAAAGAGATCTTGGCAGGCAGGACCAAATCTAATGAGGTGGGGTTTTTTTCTCTTTTGTTTTTTCATTTTTTAGAGACAGGGTGTCTATATGCTGGAGCACAGCTGCTATTCACAGGTGCATTCATAGCACACTACAGCCTTAAATCCTGGCCTCAGATGATCCTCTCATGTTAGCATCTGAAGTAGCTGGGACTATAGGCATACCCCACTGTACCCAGCTAAGATGCAGTTTAAATGGGTCAAATGCAAAGTTCAGTGCAAAGATAAAAAAAAAAATAAAGTTGCCGGGTGCGGTGGTTCATGCCTGTAATCCCAGCACTGTGGGAGGCCAAGGCGGGTGGATCACTTGAGGTCGGGAGTTTGAGACCAGCCTGACCAACATGGAGAAACCCTGTCTCTACTAAAAATACGAAATTAGCTGGACGTGGTGGTGCATGTCTGTAATCCCAGCTACTCAGGAGACTGAGGCAGGAGAATTGCTTGAACCCAGGAGGTGGAAGTTGCAGTGAGCCAAGATCATGCCACTGTACTCCAGCCTGGGCGACAGAGTGAGACTCTGTCTCTTAAAAAAAAAAAAAAAATTAAATGACCACTCATATCTAATATCAAGTAATAGGAAAGTATGAGCAAATGGCTTATGGCACTCTTACAAGGTTGGTGGGAATCTAAATCAATTTAGGGCAATCTGTAAGTACATATTACAATTTTTTTTTTAACAGTGTAAAGAGGTTTTCTTTTTTGTTGTTTATTTTGAGATGGATTCTTGCTCTGTCACCAGGCTGGAGTGCAATGCCATGATCTCGGCTCACTGCAACCTCTGCCTCCTGGGTTCAAGTGATTCTCCTGCCTCAGTCTCCCAAGTAGCTGGGACTACAGGCGCCCGCCACCATGCCAGCTAATTTTGTATTTGTAGTAGAGACGGGGTTTCAAATATGTTGGCCAGGATGGTTTCGATCTCTTGACCTTCTGATCTGCCCGCCTCAGCCTCCCAAAGTGCTGAGATTACAGACATGAGCCACTGTGCCTGGCTGTAAATAGTTTTTATATTGTGTATATGTAACATTAGACCAAATTATTTAAAGTCAATACATTTTTATTCAAGGAATTCCATGTTGTGATTTCTTCCACTGTCCATCAAGGTCACTTCAGATCCTCTAAAGAGCTGGAGTAAAAAGATTTATCTTCAAGTTAGCCTTTTTAATGAAACTGATCCAGTTGTTCTGTCAGCGCATAATTACTTTGGCTTCCTGTCAGCTCCTTTTAATATGGATATACTGATGAAGACTTCAAAATTCACCAAGAATCTTTGGGATCTAATTTCTTCAACCAATTTACTTTAGGGTCCTTTATAGTGTAGGTGGTGGGGATCTGCCTGGTTCTTAATTTGACACCTTAAGCGATCACACTCAAGAATAGTACAGATGTGTGGAATATGCCAATACCTTTAACTCCAGACATCATGTTCTCAAGATAAAAGCCTTTAAAACAAAAAGCCATTGATAGCCAACAAAGTGCCGTCAACCTGAAATTGGAATGCAAAATTAATACTGCTGAGGATTTCCCTCATATCCCATGCTGTTCATCTATTCCACAGTCCTAGAATCAATCTTTTTTTATTAAGAGACAAGGTCTTTGCTACCCAGGCTGGAGTAGAGTGGTGCCATCAAAGCTCAGTGCAGCCTCCAACTCCTGGGCTCAATCCTTTTGCCTCAGCCTCCCCTTCCTGAGTAGCTACAACTACAGGCACATGCCCCAATACCAGCTAATTTTTATATTTTTGTGGAGATGAGGTGTTTGTTACTTTCTTGCACAGGCTGGTCTTGAACTCCTGGTTTCAAGCAATACTCCCATCTCAGTGTGGGGATTGCAGGCTTGAGCCATTGCACCTGGCCTGGAACCAACCTTTACGGCTATCAATACTCCCATTAGTTAACTGTCTCAGGTATCATAATATCCCTTCTTACATGTATCAAAACTCATACTGAACAATGAGTTCTAGGTTGCAAAAAGTACATATTAAATTTTTAAATGCCGGGTGCGGTAGCTGACACCTGTAATTCCAGAACTTTGGGAGGCCGAGGGTGGATCACGAGGTCAGGAATTTGAGACAGCCTGGCCAATATGGTGAAACCCTGTCTCCACTAAAAATATAAAAATTAGCTGGGCATGGTGACACGCACCTGTAGACCCAGCTACATGGGAGGCTGAGGCAGAAGAATCGCTTGAATCCAGGAGGTGGAGGTTGCAGTGAGCCGAGATTGTGTCACTGTACTCCAGCCTGGGCAACAGAGCAAGACTCCATCCCTTAAAAAAAAAAATTTTTAAACGTGCATACCCTGTGACCCAGCAACTTTCAGTATTTACCCTAGAGACTCCAGGTACAGTGGCTCATGCCTGTAATCCCAGCACTCTGGGAGGCCGAGGTGGGTGGATTACCTGAGGTCAGGAGTTTGAGACCAGCCTGGCCAACATGATGAAACCCCATCTCTACAAAAAATTTAAAAATTAGCCAGGCGTGGTGTTGCACGCCTGTAATCCCAGTTACTCGGGAGGCTGAGGCAGGAGAATCGCTTGAACCCAGGAGGTTGAGGTAGCAATGAGCCGAGATCATGCCATTGCACTCCAGCCTGGGCAACAAGAACAAAACTTTGTCTAAAATAAAATAATATTATATATATATATATTTTTAATTTTTATTTTACCCTAGAGAAATACTACCATATAGCACTAAGAGGCATAAATAATTTTCACTGAAACATTGTAATAGCAAACAATTGGAAACAATCTATATGTCCAACAACAGAATGGTTAAGTAAGCTGTAATACATTCATACTATAGGATACAATATAGCAGTTCTTATGAATGAGACAGCTTTATATATATGGAGATGCAAGTTCTCTGAAACATGTTAAGTGTAAAAAGAAGATCTGGAATAATACAAACCATGTGATACTTTTTTTTTTTTTTTTTTTTTTGAGACCCGCACCCCCCTCAGCTTCTCAAAGTAAGGAGAGGATGAGGGCCCTACCTGCCTTCCAGCCTACTTTTTTTTTTTTTTTTTTGAGACCCGGTCTGGCTCTATTGTCCAGGCTGGAATCCAGTGGCACTATCATGGCTCATTGCAGCCTTGACCTCCAGGGCTCAAGCAATCTTCCCACCTCAGCCTCCCTGTAGCTGGGACTACAACTGTGTGCCACCACACCCGGCTATTTTTTAGTTTTTGTAGACACAAAACTATGTTACCCAGGATGGTGTCAAACTCCTGGCCTCAAGTGATTTTCCTGCCTTAGCCTCCCAAAGTGCTGGGATTACAGGTGTGAGGCACTATGCCCCGTCCATTTATGTTTTAAAAGTCTCATATAACTAGCCGGGTATGTTGGCTCATGCCTATAATCTCAGTACTTTGGGAGGCCAAGGCAGGCAGATCACTTGAGTCCAGGAATTCGAGATCAGCCTGGGCAACATGACAAAACTGTCTCTACAAAAAAAATACGAAAATTATCCAGGCGTGGTGGCATGTGCTGTAGTCCCAGCTACTCTGGAGACCAAGGTGGGAGGATTGCTTGATCCGGGAGGCAGAGGGTGCAGTTAGCTGAGATCACACCAGTATACTCCAGCCTGGGCAACAGAGCGGGCCCGTCTCAATAAAAAAAAAAAGTCCCATATATTTCTACATGTAAATACATAGAAAAAGGGTTGGAAGGATATTTAATCAAAATTAAACCGTGTTTATCTCTGGAAGGAAAGGACTAGGACTTGGAATAACAGCAAGGAAGACTTTGGCCTTGTTTGTAGTTTTTTTTTTTTTTTTTTTTTTTT
>NW_012101354.1:2068159-2069609 GCF_000951045.1 Mandrillus leucophaeus | reverse complement strand
AACCCGGGAGGCGGAGCTTGCAGTGAGCTGAGATCCGGCCACTGCACTCCAGCCTGGGCGACAGAGTGAGACTCTGTCTCAAAAAAAAAAAAAAGAAAGAAAGAAAGAAGTGGTCCTCAAACTCTTGAAGTTTTCATGAGGGTGAAGATAGTAGATTTCAAGACACTGGAGTTATTCAAGAGACTAAATGTTCACTTTCCAGGGATACTGTGAAAAAGATTCACTGAGGAAGCATTCGTTGGAACTAGATTTTTTTTTTTTAAGAGACAGGGTTCTGCTATGTTGCCCAGGCTGGTCTCTTAACTCCTAAGGTCAAGAGCTCCGCTTGCCTCGGTGTGCCAAAGTGATGGGATTACAGGGTGAGCCACGTGCCTGGCCTGGAGCTAGATGATCTTACAGTTAGCTTCCAACTAACTTTATTTCAATGTATTTCAAGTTTCCTTGGCATCAACCAGATTTATTGAAATTTAAGTCCCTAAAACTGTCTTTTGAGTTGTTTTATTATAGAGAGGATATTAACCAAAAGGTACTTTGGCACACTACAAACTGGAAGGAATAATCTCAATATCATGAGTGCCAATTAAGTGCCTCAGAGAATACAAAGATGACTATAACTGGAATGCTTAACAAGTATCAACTGAAGAAATGTAATGAAAATTAAAGTTTAATTTGTTTTTCCCTGTCTCTGCACAATTTATTTCAGTGAGGTTTTCCTCGGATGTGGATCACCTTTAGGTAACAGTCTTTGCAAACACTTTAAATAGCAAAACATACTCTTGGTTCAGAAATATATTAACACATGAGCTTTCATCATCAGTAAGAATCTCTCTACCCCACAGCTAGGGTCAACAGAGCTAGCCAGCTCGCCTCTGTGAAAGAGGGGTAGTTGGCTTCTCTCCTTTTGCTACACTGATATTTCTAGGAATGGGGCAGAATGAAGAAGGAGGGTTATTAGCGGCTTCATGCTGTCTAGGCCTGGCTGATGTTAAGAATTATCTCATAAGCATTTGTATGTCTCCATCAGAGGCTTCCCTGGGGGCGCTTTCCAAAGGCAGTGGCAACTTCCTGAAGTGAGGTGATGTATTCCATTTCTATGGCCACCACTCTCTCACTATCCTTTTGTTTTCCAGTGGTCTTTTCCACATGAAGAGCCCCACTATGCATCCAGACAGTTCTCTTGAGTAGGATTTAAACTGGCTCCACACATGGTCCACAGGATTCATGTATATGTGACCCTTTATCAGAAGCCAGTGTGGCGACTTCCAGGATGTGACTCTCTACTTTGCTACCTCAGGCTCTGTCTTTGCCTTGAAATTCCTCTACTGTGAGTCATACACAGTCTAATGATTATCCTTGGATACAAGGACAAATACAAAATGTTTCAGTGGTCTTGAAGCCACTTTAGGATTGAGAAGACAGAATTACTCCTCGCCTTTTTTTTTTTTTTTTT
>NW_012101354.1:2065541-2066679 GCF_000951045.1 Mandrillus leucophaeus | reverse complement strand
ACAGGCGCATGCCACCACGCCCAGCTAATTTTTTGTATTTTTAGTAGAGACAGGGTTTCACCATGTTGGCCAGGATGGTCTCAATCTCTTGACCTTGTGATCTGCCTGCCTCGGCCTCCCAAAGTGCTGGGATTACAGGCGAGAGCCACTGCGCCCAGCCTAATTTTTTAATTTTTTTTGTGGAGACAAGGTCTCACCATGTTGCCCAGGTTGGTCTTGAACTGGCCTGAAGTGATCCTCCTGTCTCAGGCTCCCAAAGTGCTAGGATTACAGGGGTGAGCCACTGCATCTGGGCTTCTGTCTTCACTTTTTATACTCTTGAAATGGGTGAGGGGGTTCAAGAGTTGTGCAACTGTTCCTTGGTAACTTCCTTTCAAATACTGCATTTCCATCTGCTGTCTCCCTTTGGAGTTTCAAATCTATTAGATCTTGACACCCCAGCTGAAACATCTAGTTTAAGATTTTGTTAAGTGTAAAACATAATCTCCTTTATCAATCCTGCTTTAAATCTTCCCTCATTCCTTATCTGAGGTTATGTGATTTAGTCACACCTCACAAGCCAAGCTCTAGGCCTAGGCCGTCAAGTTGGTATGGCATGATCTGGTCACACTCTCCTTTACTGATAAAGAAAACCAAGCTAAGGCCAAGGGCCCACTAGAACAAACCTACTGCCCATGAGAGGGATAAATCAGGAGTCCCTCTTGGCTCCAAACCTAGTTCTCTATAACGATGTACACAGAGCAAAGTGATTTGGTCAAGTAGCCATGGGCTTTGGAGTCTGTCATTTATCAAGTGATCTTAGATGAATTATCTTTTCTGAGTTTCATTACAATTTTATAAAATAGGGCCAGGTGCCGTGGCTCATGCCTGTGGGAGGCCGAGACGGGCAGATCACTTGAGGTCAGGAGTTTGAGACCAGCCTGGTGAACATGGTGAAACTCCATCTCTACTAAAAATACAAAAATAAGCCAGGTGTGGTTGCGGGTGCCCACAATCCCAGCTACTTGGGAGGCAAAGGTAGGAGAATTGTTTGAACCCGGGAGGTGGAGGTTGCAGTGGACCAAGATTGCACTACTGCACTGCAGCCTGGGTGATAGAGCGAGACTCTGTCTCAAATTAAAAAAAAAAAAAAAAAAAA
>NW_012101354.1:2059578-2060681 GCF_000951045.1 Mandrillus leucophaeus | reverse complement strand
TTTGGAGACGGAGTTTTGCTCTTGTTGCCCAGGATGGAGTGCAGTGGCACGATCTCAGCTCAGTGCAACCTCCACCTCCCGGGTTCAAGTGTTTCTCCTGCCTCAGCCTCCCAAGTAGCCAGAACTACAGACACCCGTCACCGTGCCTGGCTAATTTTTTGTATTTTTAGTAGAGATGGGTTTTCACCATGTTAGCCAGACTAGTCTCAAACTCTTGACCTCAGGTGACCCACCCACCTCGGCTTCCCAAAGTGCTGGGATTACAGGTGTCAGCCACCTTGCCTGGCCATTCCCCACCTCTTCTCTTTGGGATTGAATAGGGCTCACAGCATGGTAGTAGCTCTCTCCAAAGAAAGCCATTTTGTAAACCCAATCTCCACTTTTTTGTTGTTTCTTTGAGACAGGGTCTCACTCTGTGGCCCAGGCTGAAGTGCAGTGGGATGATGATGGCTCATGGCAGCCTCAAACTCCTGGCAGCCTCAAACTCATGTGATCCTCCTGCCTCAGTCTCCTGAGTAGTAGCTGGGACTACAGGCATGCATCACCGTGCCTGGCTAATTTTTTTTTTTTTAGATGGATTATTCTTGCTTTGTCGCCCAGGCTGGAGTATACTGGTGTGATCTCAGCTCACTGCAACCTCCACCTCCCGAGTTCAAGTGATTCTCCTGCCTCAGCCTCCAGAGTAGCTGGGATTACAGGGTGCCTGTCACCACACCCTGCTAATTTTGTATTTTTAGTAGAAACGGAGTTTCACCATTTGGCCAGGCTGATCTTGAACTCCTGACCTCAAGTGATTTGCCCGCCTCAGCCTCACAAAGTGCTGGGATTACAGGCATGAGCCTCTGCCCCTGGCTTTTTAATTTTTTAAAACAAATTTTTTTTATTTTTATTTTTGAGATGGAGTCTCGCTCTGTCACCAGGCTGGAGTACAGTGGCGCGATCTCAGCGCTCACTGCAATCTCTCTACCTCCCAGATTCAAGTGATTTTCCTGCCTCAGCCTCCCAAGTAGCTGGGACTACAGGCGCATGCCACCACGCCCAGCTAATTTTTTGTATTTTTAGTAGAGACAGGGTTTCACCATGTTGGCCAGGATGGTCTCAAT
>NW_012101354.1:2050434-2055253 GCF_000951045.1 Mandrillus leucophaeus | reverse complement strand
TTTTTAGTAGAGACGGGGTTTCACTGTGTTAGCCAGGATGGTCTCGATCTCCTGACCTCGTGATCCGCCCACCTTGGCCTCCCAAAGTGCTGGGATTACAGACGTGAGCCACCGCGCCCGGCCTGATCTGTGCTTTTTAACCTGTAAAAATAGGATAGTAATATCTGTCTCACAGGAAAAGAACAGAAGTGAAATGCAAAGTGGGTAATGTTTTCCTTTTTCTGGTTCCTCACTAAGAGCTGAGACCTACCGCAGAAACACAGCTGTACAGTACATTCAAGCTGAAAAAAAGAAACTCTTTCTTATTTCCAAGGGTGGAATTATCTGCCCTCTAATACCTTGTATTTTAAATATAAGTTTTTTGTTTTCCAAAAAACTCAACAGACATCACACACAGATTTTATAGTAGGAACAAGCTCTAGCCTGGCACAACAACACAGCCAGCCTCTTGGACAGGGGTCTGTCAGAGGAGGGTAATAAAAGCCAAAAGCCCGGAAAGTATTCTGCTTCCTTCATCCTCTTCCATTTTAGCCAGGCAAGGATGATTCTGTGTCTTACATCTTCTGTTCCCTGTGGCGTTCATTTCCAATTGCAGAAAGGAGGTCATATGACCAGATTCTTTCCTTAAACAGCTTTCCAGCTGAGTACAACAAAGACAAAACAAAGCAATCCTGCTCCTCCACAATTGTGCTCTTCCATCAGTCTACATGGCAGGGGAAACTCCCACAATAGCTTTTCCCACTGTCTGAGAGGAAGCATAAACCAGGATTTCCAAAGGCACCCACTGGTTGGTTCCCAGGTGCCCTAGAGTAGGATTTTTATTTTTATTATTATTTTTTTTTGAGATGAGGCCTTATTATGTTGCCCAGGCTGGTCTTGAACTCCTGGGCTCAACGAATCCTCCTGCCTCAGCCTCCGAGTAGCTGGGATTATAGGCACTTGCCTCCACACCTGGCTCTAGGATTTTATTTTAGCATAAAACCAAATTCCATTTATTATCTACTTTGCCAGCCATGATACAAGTTTCTTTTTGAGACAGAGTCTCATTCTGTTGCCCAGGCTGGAGTGCAGTGGCATGATCTTGGCTCACCACAACCTCTGCCTCCCGGAATCAAGCAATTCTCCTGCCTCAGCCTCCTGAATAGCTGAGATTACAGGTGCCCACCACCACGCTAGACTGATTTTTGTATTTTTTAGTAGAGACGGGGTTTTACCATGTTGGTCAGCCTGGTCTCGAACTCCTGACCTCAAGTAATCCACCTGCCTCGGCCTCCCAAAGTGCTGGGATTACAGGCGTGAGCCACCCTGCCCAGCCCCTCTTTTTAAATTCTAACAAAAGCATATAAGATTTTTAGTTTCGTTTTTGGGACAGGCTGTTGCCTAGGCTGGAGTGCAGTGGTGTAGACATGGCTCACTGCAACCTTGACCTCCTGGGCTCAAGGGATCCTCCTGCTTCAGCCTCTGGTACAGCTGGGACCACAAGTGCGTGCCACCACACCTGGCTAATTTTTAAGTTTTTTTTTTTTTTTTTGTAGAGATGGGGTCTGTCTTTGTGGCCTAGGCTGGTCTCAAACTTCTGGGCTCAAGTGATCCTCCCATCTTGGCCTCCCAAAATGCTGGGATTGTGATTGTGGGCATGAGGCACCATGCCCAGCCCAGCCCATACAAGGTTTTTTTTTTTTAGACAGTCTCGCTCTGTTGCCCAAGCTGGGGTGCAGTGGCACGATCTCAGCTCACTGCAACCTCTGCCTCCCAGGTTCAAGCAATTCTCCTGCCTCAGCCTCTCAAGTAGCTGGGATTACAGGTGTGCACCACCATGTCCAGCTAATTTTTATATTTTTAGTAGAGACAGGTTTTCACTATGTTGGTCAGGCTGGTCTTGAACTCCTGAACTCAAGTGATCCACCTGCCTTGGTCTCCCAAAGTGCTGGGATTACATGCTTGAGCCACTGCACCTGGCCCCATATAAAGTTTTTAATGTCATTATTCTCATATTACAGATTATTCCCATATTACAGATTAAGGGACTAAGGCTCAAAAGGGTAAATAAGTCTGTTCTTAAACAGTGACTTCCTGAGACACAGGAGATGTTTAAGAACAGTACTGGTAGGTGGGAAGTGGCATTTGGGAGCAGGAGTGAGAAGCATGAAAATGTAGCAAGAATAGAAAAGGTTGGGGAAATAGCAAATTAAGAGGAAGAAAAATGCAGGTCCTAGTAAGAATTGCTACTCACCACTGCCAGAGTCTGGGCCATGTTCTAGGTGTATTTAAACAAATCTCCATAGCAACCATCTGGTTTCTGTTTTTCTATGACAACACCGGCTTGCATTTCTAAATACAGGCACTGGTGAGGACAAGTGTGGGCTGGGGAAGGGAAGTGTGACCGCTGAGTCAAGGGGAAATTGCGCAAAAAAGGCAGATTCTCTTGGTATGCTCTCATCTATCCCCCTCTCCCAGCACACCCTCAAGGAAGGGGTCTTTCCTTGATTCATAGCAGTCATAGTTAAGAGCTGAGCCTTGTACGCACTTTGTCTTTTGTTTTGGAGACACAGTCTGGCTCTGTCACCCAGGCTGGAGGGCAGTGGTGTGATCTTGGCTTACTGCAGCCTCCTCCTCCCAAGTTCAAGCAATCCTCTTGCCTCAGCCTCCTGAGTAGCTGGGACTACAGGCGCCTGCCACCACTCTCAGTTAATTTTAAAATTTTTTGTAGAGACAAGGTCTCACTATGTTGCCCAGCCTGGTCTCAAACTCCCGGGCTCAAGAATTCCTCCTGCCTCAGCCTCTCAAAATGCTGGCATTACAGGTGTGAGCCACTGTGGCCAGCCCATGATATCTTATTTTTACCAATTATGTAAATTCCTATCTAATAAGGGACACCCTTGGTGCAAGAGGGGGAAGGGTAGATGCTTTTGCTTCTCATTTTCAACCCAGGTGGCACTTTTGGAGATACTGAGGGTAAAAAGAGGTTGGAGGATCTCATCTGATAAAGGTGTGGTAGCCCCAGAAAGAAAGGTGAGAAAAAGGCAGCTAGGCATGGGGATGCAGGAATAAGTATAGATACTGCCATGAGGACTAAATGGGCCCAAACCCGAGTTACAAGAGCACCCCCACCTTTTATTTATTTATTTTTTGAGACAGAGCCTCTCTCTGTTGCCCAGGCTAGAGTGCAGTGGTGCGATCTCCACTCACTGCAAGCTCCACCTCCCAGGTTCAGGCCATTCTCCTGCCTCAGCCTCCCGAGTAGCTGGGACTACAGATGTCCGCCACCACACCCGGCTAACTTTTGTATTTTTAGTAGAGACGGGGTTTCACTGTGTTAACCAGGATGGTCTCGATCTCCTGACCTTGTGATCCGCCCACCTCAGCCTCCCAAAGTGCTGGGATTACAAGAGCCCCTTTCTTAAGTCAGCACAGTGATTCTCAACCAGGCAACTCCAGGGGGCAACTGGCAATGTCTGGGCCCAGACTTTTCTGATTGTTCTGATTAAGCAACTAATGGGTAAAGGACAAAGATGCTGTTAAACATCCTGAAATGCACAGGACAGTCCCTGCAACAAAGAATTACTTGGCCCAAAATGTCAGCAGTTCCAAGACTGAAAAACCTGAGTACAGAGATGCTGGTCCTACAGGAAACGTCTCCTTTGTCCATTGCAGGGGCACCAGTGTGACAGATAAAACCATTTGAGAGGGGCCGAGCCTGGTGGCTCACACCTGTAATCTCAACACTTTGGAGGCCAAGGCGGGTGGATCACCTGAGATTAGGAGTTCAAGAACAGCCTGGCCAACATGATGAAACCCTGTCTCTACTAAAAATACAAAAAATTAGCCGGGTGTGGTGGCTACCCGGGAGACTGAGGCAGGAGAACGGCTTGAATCCGGGAGGCAGAGGTTGCAGTGAGCCAAGATTGCACCACTGCACTCCAGCCTGGGAAACAAGAGCAAAACTCTGTCTAAAACAAACAAAAAACCATTTGAGGGGGATATACCACAGATGCCTGCTTGTTCCCCTGGGGCCTGAGTCCCTCTCAGACTTTCACACCAAATATTTTTAGTTTACTTCTGACAGAAATAAATTCAAGCCAGAATCCAGAGTTGCTGTGAAATCAGGTGGTTCTAGAGAATAGGATATTTTCCTATACCCTTCTCGATATAGGCAAAATTGCCCCACAGAGGCTGTGCAATCAGGCCAAGGACATGCTCCTCTTGGCCTTAGTTTCACCATTTGTAAAACGTGTATACTGAACTCAATGATCTCAAATGTCTCTTTAGTTCCAAAACTCTGTACTTTTGGATATTTCTTTTTTTTTTTTTTTTTTGAGACGGAGTCTCGCTCTGTCGCCCAGGCTGGAGTGCAGTGGCCAGATCTCAGCTTGCCACAACTTCTGCCTCCCAGGTTCAAGTGATTCTTCTGCCTCAGCCTTCTGAGTAGCTGGGATTAGAGGTGCGCGCAACCACGCACAGCTAATTTTTGTATTTTTATTAGAGACGGGGTTTCACCATGTTAGTCAGGCTGGTCTTGAACTCCTGACCTCAGGTGATCCACTGGCCTCAGTCTTTCAAAGTGCTGGGATTATAGGCATGAGCTATAGCGCCCAGCCTCACTCCAGCTTCTTGACTGTGGTCTGATAGGTGTACCTGTTCCATAATGATCGCAGACTGAGCAACACTTCAGATGCTTGCTGGTGGACAGCATGAAATCTGGAAGGCAAAATGAAATTTTATTCTTGACTTTGATGAGTCTATTAAGTCATTAAATTCATATTTCATCTTTATATAAGGAATGTGGTTATTGTGGCAGGCTTTCATGGTCAACAAAACA